>NC_139951.1:29356555-29544055 GCF_963454915.1 Gymnoscopelus microlampas | reverse complement strand
CGGGTTCGAGTCCCGATCGGCCTTTGCTGCGTGTCACTCCCCATCTCTCTCCATTTCCTGTCAGCCTACTGACCTATCCACAATAAAGGCATACAAAAAACAAAATAAATGTAAAAAAAAAAGATGATACAAAAAAGTCCTGAGGACTTTATTGTGGTCCTATGTATTCAATTCATCAACATAGCATAAGAAGAACACAATAATACATGTCATCAACAAATACAAAACACTACAAAGGAGAAAAAGGAGAAACGGCGACAGTGAATGACACCTCCTTTCTATGGAGGTACACACAGACAAACACTGGGGAAAATATGCTACCTACACAGTAAACATCGTCCTTGTCATCTTCAATGATGACAAAGGCACACAAGGTGGCATCGTGTGATTAACACACAGAGCCAACGTGCACAACATAACTGACATTCCTTTCTGTTGCTTCACATCAGAGAAAAACATCTGACATCAACATACCTGCCAGGTGTGTCTCAACACAACTGCCATGCCATGGTGTGTGTGTGTGTGTGTGTGTGTGTGTGTGTGTGTGTGTGTGTGTGTGTGTGTGTGTGTGTGTGTGTGTGTGTGTGTGTGTGTGTGTGTGTGTGTGTGTGTGTGTGTGTGTGTGTGTGTGTGTGTGTGTGTGTGTGCAGTATGTAGTTAACCCTCACCTTTATGCTTAGAGAGAGGGAGAGAGAGTGTGTGTGTGTGTGTGTGTGTGTGTGTGTGTGTGTGTGTGTGTGTGTGTGTGTGTGTGTGTGTGTGTGTGTGTGTGTGTGTGTGTGCGTGTGCGTGTGCGTGTGCGCGTGCATGTGTGGGTGCATGCATGGGTGCGTGCGTGCATGCATGGGTGCGTGCATGGGTGCGTGCATGGGTGCGTGCGTGCATGGGTGCGTGCGTGGGTGCGTGCGTGGGTGCGTGCGTGCGTGCATGGGTGCGTGCGTGCATGGGTGACAGAGCTGTAAAGGGAGACAACGTGAGAGACGGACCTACAGTACGTGTAATTGAAATCTCCCCTCAGGCTGACTGATTCCCAGTCAGCTGACAGACACTCCCACTAATGGCTACAGACAGGATTAGAGCACAATGAGACTGATCCTGGACCTAAGCCCCTGGCATCAACCTCAGGGCAGCGTTTATGTGGCTTAACCATTTGCCTAACGCTTCTTCTATCATCTAATGGCTCTGCTTATGTCAATAGCTGTATCAACGACTAACCAAGTGGTGTCAAGATAGTAGACACAGAACTCGAAACTAGAGCCTGACCGATATATTGTTCTGGCCTATATATCGGCCACTATTTGACTTTTTTGACTATATCATATCTGCAATTATGAGGCCGATCCGATATGGCCACATTTTTTATCCACTTTCAATCTGGATAATGGCATCAGGTATTCAACGATTTTTTTAAATAGCAGATGAACAATCTCAAACGCATCACATTGCGACACGTTCAGCTATTACATTTTGTTTATTTATTTTTCCATCTATTATTTATCCATCTATCAAATGCTTTTTTTGTGTTTATTTGTTTGCTTATAAGTTAAATGATATCAAAAAGAAACTTTAATCAAATCTAGGTTTTTCAAATTGATTCGAGAATTTTGCACTTTATGACAAAATATTGGTCACACAAACTGAGAAGCATTACTAATTGGTGGTCTAAGACTCTTCAAAATAGAGATTGCTGCATTGGACCCAAAAATCGGGCATCAGAATCATTTTCAACTGAACAAACATGTAAACCATGATAAGCTGTGACCAGCTCTCACTTTGTTGCTTGACAATTTTGGACAGAGTAGCTTATACTGTACTAGCAGTGAAGTTGCAGCTAAAAAATATCACGGTTGTATAACAAAGTATAAAGTAGGTTTATCAACGTAGTGTCAACGAATGGTCGGCACTGGGCAGTAATGGTCAAGGCAGACAGCCAGTAGTTATTTAATCTATTGTATCCTCACTGCAGAGAGTGCATTGTTAGGAGCCACTTTGAAACAGAAATGTCATGTTAACATGGCTGATACATAAAGTGGACACAGGTAGACAGACAGATACAGAGATCTACAACGGTACAACGGGTACTCTGACAAAGCCCCCAACATTATGACTCAGACATATTGGTCAGATCGGTGGTGCGACGTGGTGTGAGGGCCGTGGCCCAAACTCTACGCGGCCCGAACCTCTATTTCAAGAGGTACAAAACATACATGTGAAAATACATTAGTGGCCTACTGGCAACAGAACTTTGGCACTGATCAATCCAGAGGTTATCGAGATTAGCTCTGGACACACAGACAGACAGACCCTCTTCTAGACAAATTGTATCTGAGGAGCCAAGCCATAGAAACAGTACGGTCCATTGGGTCCAAATTCAGCCAGTGTATCTCTGACTTGAGCTAATTCACCACACAACACAGAACAGTCTCATCAGCTGAGTCAGCCAGGGAAGCACTACGGTTACAGTTGCCATGACATCACACCCGCAGCTGGGGGGGGGGTCGATAAAGGTCAATTTCTGGTGACTCAAGAGATAGCATTGCAATGGCAAAGTCGAGTCGCACATACATGCATGGATATCCATCCACACAAGAGCAATTCTTGCGGAGAAACATGTAATGGACACCATACATACACACCCACTCGCACACATTTACTCATTAGACTGAGAAATATTGTGCCGACTGGTGCTTGCGTTATGCTCAGGCATCATGTCTCCAAAATAGCTGATCTAAAGGCTCATAACGCGTTGCATCCGTGACACATTGTGAGCTTGTAGATCGCCTATTTGGGTATTGATGCCATTTGTCTTGGAGTGTGTTCTGATTGAATGTGTGTGGCTTTAAAGCCTTGTGCTATGACGTCCAGTGAAATCTCTGTCTCTCGCTTCAGACAGTCACACTGCTGTTCAATGTCACTCTCTTCCACATTGGTATACATTCCGTCTGATAAACAGATGTTGTGTAAGGGATCATGTGTGAATCCCTAGCTTGTTAATTGGGACTGGTTAGGCTAGTTCTGAAACTCCCAGCTGAATTTCATCTCCTTTCATCTGCCACTCAAGTCCAAAAATGTGACGTGTGCTTTTATAAAATAATCCATTCCATTAAAAGTAAAAATTTAAAGCAGTTATTTGAAATAGAACTATTATTATTGCAATGTATGTATGTGTTATAGTAGCCAAACATTCATAGCAGTGAAAACACAAGAAAATCTAAAGTGGCACAGTCAAATCCTAATTCACCAAAGCAATTATTGCGATTATAAAAACTTATTTTAGTATGGACAACATTTGGGTCGTGCTAACAATTGCTATGGTCCTCATACGCTAACATTAGACAGTGAGCCCTTTACTGAGCCATGCAGAGTCCTTGTCAATAGCTGCCATTCACTTAGCACTGTATGTGACCCCGTATGTCCTGACTCCTGTTGTGGCTGCCTCAGCTAGTCACAGACTAGCACGCGCAGATGAGGCTTGCAAAAGTATGAACTGAACTAAACACACACACACACACACACACACACACACACACACACACACACACACACACACACACACACACACACACACACACACACACACACACACACACACACACACACACACACACACACACACACACACACACACACACACTAAAAATGCAAATGAGCACACAAAAAAAATAAAAATGTAACGTTGGTCTGCAGCAAATGATAAATAACTACTTATTAAATATTCAAGATATATTTCATAACGTCATACCTTCATGACATTTGAAAGGAAAAGCTGAGCTGCTGATGATAGAAGTCATTGTAGCATGTATGACATTGTCCAACTATTGCTGGGTTTAAATACTTATGGCCCATAGAAATGAGCACCCTTCTTCCATAGATTCAGCACACTTTGCTGAAGGACCTGATGACACACGGATGATGTGGTGGCAGAATCAGTTGAATAAAATCATGTCACTAATAAACTGCTTTTGTAGTAGGAAGAAGTAATATCAAGATAAAGTCATATACAGTATGTGGCAATATCTTCATGATTCTATATTGATACAGTATGTAATTGATTAGCTCTGTGAATTCAAGGCTTCGTAACGTGAGTAATTGATAGAAAATAAATCATTTGTTACACCTTTAAGAGGAAATGATCGCTTTACATTCTACATATAAATCCGGTATGTTTCATAGTCGTTTTTTATGCCCTGTATTTTAAAATAAACAGCTTTGATCTGAACCCGTAGCTGATAAAGAGAAAGACGTCTAGCAAAAAAAGTCTCCATGAATTCAAGGCTTCATGGCATGTGTAACTGATAGATAATACATCATTTTTTGGGTGAACTACGTACTCGTTTAAGAGGAAATGACCGCTTTGTATTCTATAAATCCGATTTTTGTTTCAAAAATGTGTTTTTAATGCCCTGTCTTTTAAAATAAACAGCTCTGATCTGAACCCGTGGCTAATAAAGAGAGAGAGACATCTAGCAAACCACACGGCAGTGGAAAACATTTCCAGAAGTGGCTGTTTATCTGGAGGCTGTTCACCTTGTCATCTCTGTCTATGAAGATTCACTGCATACAAGTACTGCTGACGACGTCAGTTCAGTTGCACTAAATACAGTACTATGATATAATACTTACATAGTAAAAATATGACATCACGCTACGTTTAACCGCGTTTAACCGGACAACATGCCACGTGAACACGTTTACAAGAAAATGCCACCACACATGTTCACACAGTCACACATGTACGATCATATAGAAACAACTTCATCAAACAGTTCAGTGCTAGTAGGGCTGGGTTGGAAAATCTTTAAATCACTAAGGACGGGCTGAAAAATGTTAAAATGCCGATGGTCATACTGACCTTCTATTTTTTAATATCCAATTAAATAAATACCTCACTAGACAAATAGCCTATCTGGTTTATGGCCCCTCTCCAAAGTCAATCATTAATTATGTTGCAAAACAAGATGTGTATAGTGTCAGTGCAAAATATAATTTTCACAATGCTAAACCAGGGGCACAATTATAGTAAAAAAAAAGAATCAAGTCACATCTAGTAGTTATTGAGGCAAATCTGTAGAGTGAGGTTAGATGGATGTCTGTAGCAGGTTTTGTGTAAACGGCAAAGGAGTTATGACTTTTAAAATTCAGAATTTTTACATTTAATTACAGTACCCCATCAGGTCGATTGGGGTCACATTTACTGAACAAGTAATTAACATAACGTCCAATTATTGGTGAAAATGTCATGTCTCTCTTCTATTTATCATCTCACAGCAAAACCGTAGCAGGAGAAGAACCAACACAAATACAATGGGTTTCAGCCCTTCAGGCTTGAACCACTAATAAAACTGCAGCCAAGAGAAATACAACTGAGCCAATATTTAAAGAGCCCAAGTCAAACAGTGGAGGCAAATTGAATACTTTTAGCTTGTGTACATTCAGTAAATTAAGCTTGCCTCAGGTAGGGCTGATGTTTTTGGCTAAAAACCTATTTTAACTATACCTCAGTTATGTGTACCCATAAACCTTTTCCAGAGTTATGTCACTGTGTTGTCTAAAAAGACCTACTGTAACAAAGTAGTCTTATAAAAGTACAATAACATGATACTAGTCTGAATTATGCACATTTTCGTAAAGTATTTTTGTAAGGAAATCCCACAAAGTGGATGCATGTTGTGTTTGAAATGTGTTCTGAAAATAATATTTGTCAGCTGGTGGCAGTTCCAAATTGATTAACAATAAAAAAAAAAGACTGCATTAATTTAATCCAAAAAGTATCACATTTTAAGGCTCTGGTACCAGTATGAAAATGTTCAATTGATACCGAGCCCTAACAGCTGCAATGAAATGTTCATAGCTGTGACTTGACAGGATTGCTTCAATTGCTGCATGTAACAATGGCATAGTCATCCCCGAGTCTTGACTGAAAGACACACACACACACACACACACACACACACACACACACACACACACATACACATACACACACACACACACACACACACACACACACACACACACACACACACACACACACACACACACACACACACACACACACAATTGGACCGTGACTTGACACTGCCCTACCATAACTGAGGTCATACTTACTCAGCCTATTAACTCACTGTACAATGCCCCTGCAGTGAAAGCCTGGTAGCATGCATGGATTAACCCCTTCCCAACACGAGCACTGAGTCAGCTTCTGATTACAGAAAGGGTGTGCAGGAAGCTTCAACATTGATACATATCTTCAATTAGAAAGATGACTGCTATGCTTTCATGTACACAGTCATATCTGGGAAGCATAGCCACTTCAAATTCTGAAATGAACTTTCATCAATCACACTGGCTTAGCCTCCCACCTTACAATCTTACATACTCTGTTAATATGACTACTGCAGGGGTTCCAAAGTTCTCATCAATATGCTAATACTTTTTTGTTTGCATACTCTTGCTTGGTAGTGTAGATAGTAGTTATTAATCAATAACCTACATGTACCAAATAAAGTGCATACTCAGACCAAAGCTGAGCTGTATTCTCAATGAGACAGACAATGAAACAGAAACCCTACATACACCAATATATTTATGAATAGAATAGGACCTTTAGTTTGAAGCGTGACTGTTTGCTTACCTGCCAAAATGGTAGGTAGGGTAGATAAAGGTACCCGTCATTGTAAAGATGACCAGCATTTGGCAAGTGTTAATTTCCCACCCTGATAGGAAGACAGCCAGGTGCAACTCACATTCAGGTCAGACCTGTCACCTGACTGAAGCTGGCCACAAGCTACAGTACAGCATAACAGCCCACCATGCTTACTGCATTTCAATGAAAGGCTTTGGGCAGTATTCACTTATGTTATTTTCCGGGCATTTCATCTCTGCTGGGCAGGACAAGAGTGGGGATGGAAGGGGGATCTCACACATTTGCCAAGATGCTTATGTGGCATTAGCTGAACAAGCTTTAAATACAATCATCTTGTATCTGTCACATATGGGCTACTATATTATGGCAAAAATCTACCACCATTATTTTGGTCAATGTAGAGATCATGATTATTTATCACAATTAGTCATTGATCAAACATCACGCATTAAACAAATGCTCCTTTGTTGTTTGGTCATAAATCTTGCACAATATTCGTTGTTCCTTCCTTGTCGGACTCCTTGAAACCAATGTTTCCAAACAGCTGAATTGGTTTCACCTTTCTTGCTGATCAAAAGGCTCCATTTCCGACATCTTGGCTACAGCTGAACTAAACGTGTCACAGCCTAACTGTGAGTGAGTTTGGGCTTTTAGGCAGGGGCAAAAGCGCACCGTTGTAAAATGGACATGGTTGCACTGGATTTAAAACAAGACAGAACAAGAGCATCATTGCTAAATCACTCAAAGCCAAAATTGTAATTGAAAATAAAATGTGATTAATTGAGCAGCCATTATGTCACGCCGCATATAAGGAAAAGGGTAAAGAGCAGTGATGCTTGTTGTCAGACATACTGTACAGCAGTGGTGGAAAGTAACTAAGTACATGTACTCAAGAACTGCACGTAAGTACAATTTAGAGCTATTTTTACTTTACTGGAGTATTTCCAATTTTCAACACTTTTACTTCTACTTCACTAAATCTCAGAGACAAATATTGTACTTTTTAGTTACTAGTTACTTTGTAGATTTGAATTATTATTACAAAACATAGGTTAACCACTTCAGCCCTATTTAAACTTTGGCTATTTTCAAAGGATTTATATACATTTGAAAACTTGTGAGATGGAACATTCTGCATAATGATGAGTACTTTTACTCCAGTACATTTTTAGTACCGAACTTGTACTCGTAACAGACTATTTCTACAATAGGGTATTGATACTTTTACGTATAAGTACAAAATGTGAGTACTTCTTCCTTCACTGCTGTACAGGCACACTCTTCTTTGTTATTCTGTAAGACAGAGACAGATATGCTGCAGACAGACAGGTAAAGTCACATAAAAAGATGAACTGAAAGAGGTGATCAAATCTACATTTTGAACCAGGCAGTCCGGTTATGAGTTATTATTAAACTTATGAAACCTAGTGATAACTGAGCTGGTCTAAACAAGTACAAGCTTGCTAGTATACTTTCAACTGGTGATGTTCTAATTCCACACTAAAGTTATGGTTGAATTCCAAAGTTTCCCCCAGCTTTTGGTGAGACTACAAGGCCGTATTGCCACTGCCAGAAGCCTGGGTGTTGTTGTGCCATGAAGGGTGTGTGTGTGTTTGTGGTTATGTGTAAGGTGGAATTAAGATCATTCATCAGTATTGGTGGGTGGGACCATTCTTTACCACTTATGCCCTATATCATTTTTTCATATGACGACTAGAGCAGTGGTTCTCAAACGTTTTCATGTCAAGGACCCCCAAATTGACACTTATTAGCCCACGGACGCCCATTTGAAATGATAAGCCAGGGACTCCCATAAGAGAAGATTTTTACGGCTCTATAGCGGTGATTCTCAACCATTTTGATTTCAAGGACCCCCAGTTTTACATGCATTAGGCTACGGACCCCAATTAATGGCATCTATATCTCTGGGACCCCAATTCATATTCTAAAATCAATGTTAATTTAACTCTGAGAGCGTACAAATGGAACCAAATGGACCTGTTAGGGTCCATTTGGTTCCATTTGTACACTCTCAGAGTTACAGACCCGTATGGGTCCATTTGGTTCACTATCCATCATTTAGCTGGGGACCCCCTGTAACTCCCTCAAGTACCCCTGGGGGTCCCCGGACCCCACTTTGAGAACCAACGGACTAGAGTATTCAGAAAGTTTTGACAATTTCTGAGAATTCTCACCTACAGCATAATGAATGACAGGCCCAAAATAGGCATATTTTATTTTATTTATTTATCAGGGACAGTGCACATTAATCAACATGTCAGTTTTCACAGCCGCATAAATGAGCCAGAGTTAGCCAAAAGCTAAATTTCATACCAGGTTGAAAATTCTTTAGACTTAAAGCTTTAAGTAAAAAAAAAAAGGTAATATACAACTTAAGTAACCTAGCTAGCTAACATTTCTCCTGAATTGTGCCCATGTGTCATGGACAGGTTGGCAGCAGCAGCAGGTGCTGTCAACCCTACTACTGTCACAACTTATATCTTCTTTGTATAAGTGGTTATTCAAACTAAAGCAATCACTCTCAACATAACATTTGATCAAGGTAGGCTATTTATTACAATGTAACTACAGTGTAGTAGTATAATAGTCTTTATCAGTATTGGGCGTTTCATGCAAGGCAAGTCACACTATAACTCAGTGGTGTAAAGTAACTAAGTACATGTACTCAAGTACTGTACTTAAGTACACTTTTGAGGTATGTTTTACTTTCTTCAGTACTTTTTTCAAAACTTACTTCTACCCCACTACATCTCAGAGGACAATAATGTACTTTTACTCCACTACAATTATATCAAAACCATGCACTGCTATAACTTCATGCCAATGGAATACCCCCCGACAGGCAAACACCTGTGGTGGCACTAGCAGCTCTGCAGAGAAATCGCTCAGCTGATTCAGGGAAACAGAAACAGTAACAGATCATTTGTTGAACCACTTAAATAGCAACAAATGAATATCGTTATAATAACAATATACCAGGACACTTCAAAAGGCAGAACGTTACAGTAGTATCCAAAGATACCACTGACTGGGAGTATTTTCATGTTGATACAAAGTAGAGCTTAGTCACGACACGGTTAGTAAATGGCAAGAATCAATAATGGTTGGTTAGTCAGTATTAACATTGACTAAAAGTGAAACTAAAAGTTCTAAATCCCAGAAACTTCCATCCAAGTCCTCATGGGCAAAAAGCACAAACACTACCCCGCGCGTCACTTAAAATAATGTTTCCTCTTACAAACATTATACATACCGGACAAAATATAAGTTTTGCAGCATTTTGCTTTAGAATAATAGAGCATTTTAGTTTCGGTGAGGAGGTTGAAAGTCCGCTTTATTACCTGGTCTTGGCGGTCACCTGTGGCGGTGGGAGAAGCCATGTTGAAGAACTCTGAAGCTGCTCCGCCTCAGATCTGAGTCCAGGGACGAGCCGTGAAATCCATGGAGCATGTAGTGTGTGTCAGATGACGATTAGAAGTAGAACTTGAGAGAGAGGTGGTGTGCTGCTGCTGCTGCCTGAAAAAAAAACGGGAGTCGGGGAGTAATAGTTGTTGCGGGACTCTAAAAGATTTGACAGAAGCGCCAATGGAGACCAAGAGGTTTAACAGTAGGTTAGCAGCACACCGTTTCCCAAACGGTGGGTCGGGACCCATTTGTAGGTCGCGGATACATTTTCGTGGGTCGCGAGTGATTTCTTTTTTGTTTCCTAAACGTTGTCATTAATTATTTTTTTTAACGTTTTTCTAAATATTTCCCCCCCAAAAATCACACATTTTCATGAGTTGAAAACAAATTAATTTGTCAAAAATAATTTCATGAATAAAATAAAAAATATTCTAAGAAATTCCCTAAATTAGAAAACAAATGTTTAAGAAGTAGTGAGAGTAGCAGATCTGCAAGCTCGGGATGCATTGTGTGAGCTTGTAGTAGATCTGCTATTTTCACTAGCCCTGAAACATATGTTTCAAGCATATCTTGTGACAGACGAGCATCATGTGAACCATATTATTTTCACTAGTTTGGGTGCCGGCCGGGCAAACATCTGATTTCTGTTTTAGGTCTTGAGCTAAAAAGTTTTGGAACCACTGGGTTAGCAATACATTCAGAACTTCAAGTAAGAAGTAACAAGTGAGTGTGTGAGGGCTATCCAGCTGCAGCAGCATTAGAACGGCTGAGTGTCCCTGAAGTAAAACAAGCTATTTTGTTTCTGGACACGAGATGGCAGTATAGGATCTTTACTGTCCCCACATGGCTACTTATTTCCCAGTTTAAGTTATCACTACAAAATCAGAATGTAAATATGTCATACATTCTCATTTTTAATTGAGAATTATTGTCTTGTTTTTTATCTATTTATCATTGGAGTGTTCATCACTCACAACTGGTTTAAAATGGCAATTCTATTGCAATATACTGTGGCTATATGCACATTGCTGTCTGATAGGCCTATAAGCCCATCATTTAGCCTCATAGCATAATTGCCTACGTCATTTTTGGGCCAAATTGACATTTCTCCCTAACTCTACTCTCATAACACTGCTTCATTGTGCCTTATTGCCTATGTCCTCAGCCTATCAGAATACTTGTTACGTTCCAAAAATGACCTAAGCAATTTAGAGGCAAACTTTTTGACTTAGGGCAGAAATTATTTTGAATGTAACAAGCATTCTGAACATGGGCAATAAGGCAGGATGAATGAGCAGTGTTAGGCGAGTAAAGTTAGGCTGATATAAATAAAGGCAGATAACATGACTTAGGCAAAATGAGGGTGTTTTTTTTTTCATGGCTGGCTTGCCTTTTCTTGCCTTGAGTAACCTTCGAGAATAACCAAGGGAGAGTTTGATTTGTTAAACCATCCAAACAGAATAGGTTGAATTTCTGACAGGGAAACTATTACAGGTTTTGTTTATAATTCAGGGGTCCAACACTGATGATAGTATACTGTCAAACAAGTCTATGAAATCTATGAAAAGGATTTATCTGCAATATGTTATACAAGATGTAGTGGGGGTCCCTGCTTCATCTCTCTCTCTCAGCTAAGGGGTCCTTGGCCTGAAAAACGTTGAAGACCCCTGGTTTATATATTAAATACACCTGGCTGGAGGTCCTCAGTGGCTAGGGTTGGAGGGAAAATCTATTTTGCTGGTTTTGGAGGAACAAGCCGTTGGCTGGAATTGTTGCCGTTTTAAACACTTCCAGGGATGTAGTAGGACCAGGCAGGGAGACAGAATGAACCTTTGTTCCACCCACAGGAGTTATTGGAAGAAAAAAAAAAAAGAAGAAAAAAAAAAAGAGTACAAAATCTGATAATACCAATAATTGACTTGCCATCCTGCTGAGTCTGTTATTCTCAAATTCAACACTTCAAGCTAATTTAAACTAAGACTCGTGCCAGAGATAACAGATTTCTGAAAAATGGCTGTCAGTGTGAATGTCTGTCAGTTGAAAATCAAGTTACTTTCTGCGAGTTGTATGACTAAGTATAAAGAAGGCTTCAGTTGGAACAGGGGCTTAACCTCAGTGAACTTAGATAAGGATGTTGACAGAATTCCCTTGCTCAGGTAGCGGTTGAATTGGACCATTGGTTTCACTTTGGTCCACTGCAGGGAAGTATCTGTAAGCACTGCAGACTTCTGGTATGCAAAAACAAGTTCAACAGTGTTCATAAAATGAACCCAATGCTGAATTTGCCTATTATTGGGGGGGAGGTGATAGTTCATCATCGACACAGGTAGCCCTGGTAAAGAGAGCCTGATCTTCATAGGTCTTCGACTCTACACAGAGCATTGATCCTTGTAGTAAGTGTGGCCAGAGATAGACAGAGAGAGAGGACATTATCCTCCATTAACTGCCTGGGGCTATGGAGAAAGCAGTGAGGCACTTTAAACATAGAGATGACCCTCTGGACCCAAGCACAGATCTTGTGGTTCCTATTAACAGATTAAAGGAGACTTAGTTTGAGGCTATGAATAATGGCTAATTTATACTTTGTCACACAACTGTGTCCCTTGCCGAAGATAACTGTTTTTTTCAGTAGAAATTTTGGGATTTTCAGTGAGTGGCACAGTTGTATGATGAAGTATAAATTAGGCTGGACTCTGGATAAGAACAAAGCCATTATGCTGCTTTTGAGTGTCCAACTCAAGCCCATTCATTTTGAAATGTTAGTTTAACTATCTGGTCTGAAAACACAAATGTAGCTTTTTCATTTCTGAGGACTTGTGTTGAAGACTACACTGATATTAATTGTAGATCTTTAGCAAGACCATTTTTCTAAATACTGAAAACAATGTCTCTCCATGTCTTGATACTGGCCATATTAATGGGAGGTCTGATAGAATATAGATAAGGACAAGCTGTTCTTTGGTCCCCTAAGCCTAAATAACTCTTCTGGAAAAAGATTCATCCTGCTAGTTGACTTTTGTTGGTAAGGATTGTATGATCATATGTGTTTTTTTTTTTAGGACATGTTAACACAAAGTGCCTTGTATGAAGGAAAAGCGCTGCCTACAGCGTCTTTTCTGCTAAAACATCATAAACTGACTTCAATTATGCAACTATGGAAAGTTCAAAATATTGAAGACATTTTAAACTAGTAGGTGTAGATGTGAAATTAATCAAGATTGAGCAACAGCATGACATATTTATCACCTAAAACGTATCAATATTATCTTTTCTAGATAAGCTGTCAAACGAACACAGACTTGTCTGTATTCCGCTTCACTGGCTGCCTCCACTGTTGGCTTTCTCCGTATGGAGCAGTGCAGGTTATACAGTTTTTGTTAGTCAGAAGGAGGAGGGATACTGGTGGTAGTCTGGTGTCGACAGCAGGGCCTAGACCATCAGCTTGGACGAGCCGAGCCGCTCTGCCACTTGTGGATAGTTGTGATTGGACCCCGATACAAAGTGGTCCACATCATGAGTACATTTCTCATAAAGCCATTCTCAACTTTTAAAAGCGCTCTGCTCTGCCAGAAAAAATGCTCTAACCAGCACCTTCTAAAAAGTGGCCGCTATGCTGTCGCCTTTCTAGTAATTTCTCATAGGGTTGTTAAAAGGAGGTGCCTATTTTTTCTGAAAGGCACCTAGTGTGAACACAGCCTTACCGTGGTATTCACTTTGAAGTGCATTTGACATAAGTCAAAATGAAAATAGCGTTCCATTCGGTTTGAGAAGGAAGGGGACCTTTGGAAATTCAGTTTCAGATGGTCATGAGTGCTCAAAAGGGGCCGTTACGGGGTTAAAGGAGTAGTTCACCCAATGAATTACTAATTTTCTATCAATTACACACCCCGTGAAGCCTTGAATTCGTGGAGATTTTAGTTTGTCGCATTCCTAAGACAATTTGATGACCGGCGAGACCCAATTGACCAGCATTTTCACTCAAATTATTGGCTTAGGAATGCTACAAAAACAAAACAAATATTTTTTGGGGTTAACTATTCCTTTAAGTGTCATTAATGGGTCTTTGCACAGTATTTTCAGGAATTCTGTGTCTTTTGTTTAGAACTACGGGCTCTGTAACAAAACTTCATGACTTAATGCAATATGTGGCATCTAAAGTAAAAGAAAAATAGAACTACTGCATAAACAATGAATTGAATCATGCTTTAATGTCAAAGTCAAAAGCAGAAAGCCAAAATAGAATAGGCTCTTGTGGGTTGTCCAATTACTGGATGCTGGCGTAAAGTTCATCTATCTGTGGCTGGAACAGTGCTTTCACCTCTGCCCTCTTGGCCTTGAGTGTAGGAGTTAGAAGACCATTCTCAATGGTGAACAGTTCTGGATGGAGATGCAAAGCCTTCACCTGTAGGTGAGAGAAAACTATAATTAATTGAATTTTGGAAACAAATAAGTAGTTGACCTTGTATTGTGTTTGCAATGTGGGAAGGTCACCAATTTCCCCCCAGTAATGGGCCGTCCACACCAAGCACAAAATCATAAATATCCAGTTTTTAAAAAATCATTCTAACTAAAGTGGACACACCACAATATGTAACTATATCAGTGTGGATGCTCACATAATTATCATGGTTTATCATGCTTGGAAGGTCCTTAATTATTGACTGGACATTTACAGCAATGCTACAGGCGTTTTTAACCAATTATAAATCTACCCTCAAGTTAACTCTTGGCCCATGGCTATAATGCTTTATAAACATACTTATAATGCATAATAATCAGCTTATAACACTATAATTATAGTTAGCATCCATAAAGACTCAAAGCTTTATAAGTAATCATAACACATTCTAAAGCATTTTGTAATGACTTACAAGTCGAAGTATTCATGCATTTTAAGCTGCTTATAACATTGTAAAATTACAGATACAGTATGAGCATTTATATGTACTCAATGATTTAGAACAATTGTAACACATTATAAAGCATTTTATAACAATTTATAAGGTCACGTATCATGAAACGTAATTGCTGGTCACTCATACTTTCTTTTGGCCAGGATCATAACGTATTGTTTAATACATAGGCCTACATGTATTGCATAAATGTAATAATTAATTATGTTTTATAATGCATTAGAATTACTGCTCTAATGCATTATAGTGTCATACTGGAAGTGACTAAGTGATCCTCGGGTGCTTTAAGTAAAATTAAATAGCATTAAATATATGCACCACCAGTTAAGTCAATAATTTACTTAAGGACCCAATGACCACTTATAATCAATATCAAACTATATTGCATTATAACAGTGAGTATAATGCATTATAATCTATCACAACTATGCGCAAGTCTGGGGCGATGCTCCTTACAAAAAAAGACCAGCAATTAAGAAGCATTATGATACTTGACCTCACGGCAGACATAGTTGAGTGGGTAGAGAGGCTGTCTGGGTGGGTCTGTGTCCCATAGCAAGACACTTAACCCCGAACTGTTCACTGGCGCTGTATTAATGGCAACCACTTCATCTACAGGAATAATTAGGATGGGAAATGGGGACAGATTCTACAGCGCAAATATACTGTGCAAATACCCAAACAACTAAAGGGAACACAATTATTATTATTACTGCTAAAATATGTCATATATGGCATTTTAATGTGTTATTGTTATAAAGCATTATGCATGTTTATGGGACTACGGATGAAATAAGCTGTACGCTGTCCAGCATATTTACACCAAATCATGTACATATAGTTGTAATTCATAATCCTGTTTTAGTGTTCATGAATGTGCACCGTCCCATTAAAATAGTAAAAAGTTAAATTAGTGCTTATAACTATTATACATTGTTATAAGCATATTATAATGCATTACAAGTATGTTTATAATGCATTATAGACATGGGCTTCATAGAAAGTGTTAACCAAACTCAGACTGGTTTGCTTTGATTACTTTAAATTTGACACCAGCACTTCCATCATTTCCATCCCAACTGAAACATCAAAGGGAGCTGACAGCTTAAGCCTGATTTACACTTAGTTGCACACTGGTGTTGCATGCCTTAAATAGAAGATGTACAAGCTCACAACGCAGCACATTTGTGAGGCGTTGTGAGCTTGTAGATCGGCCATCTACTGTGAGGCTTTAGTTCACCAGCAGATGGAGATATTTCTTTGGTTCATTTTGCTCCTTTAATTTTCTGGTACTGTGTAACTCTGCAAAGAACGGTCCTTTGCATCTGGTAGAGCCTCTGCCTGTTAACAGTCAATATAATTTGACCTAAATTATGTATACAATAGTCAGTTTGCAACTGATGGTGACCTGCTCAAATGACTTGAGTCCTCCTTCTCTGCCCAGTTTGGTCATGTCAGCGAGAACAGCCTTCTTGATTTCCTGCAAGAGAAAGATCATTTGGTGATCACAGCCAAATATAGTCACATAAGGAGTTAACCTTTTAAAAGTCGACAAATCATTACAGAACAGTTTATTTGAAAATGTCCCACAAGTGCATGATGTCCATTTGGTATTTACATTATAAGCAGTATTCATAACTATCAGGTATTTTACAGACAACATTTCTTCAGTTTGGAAAGAAGCAGAGGTAATAAACAAATGCTTTGCACAAAGCATCAGCTGTATGAACAGCAGCACATCTGACAGAATCCTTACCTTGTTTGTGCACAGTTCCTCCAGTGAACCATTCAAGCCTAGTTTCTGAGCAAAGCTTGGAAGGACCTCAGCATCTGGCACCACAATCGCTATCAGGCTCGACTTGAGACACAGAGGGGTCAGAGAGAGAGATCATGCAGGATTTGATTACCCCCCCTAAATGCATGCATTTTCTTTTTGAGAAATGTAGTCTGTCTGATGATTTTCATAATTGTTTGATAATATCACAATTTAACAATTTGATAAAAAAATGTAGGCCACATTAATCCTGGCATCCCTGTTTTGCGTACATTTTCAAAACATTTTTATTAAAAAAAATAGGGAAAATTACAGATCTACAAGTTCACAACTGCTGTGCGATGCATTGTGAGCTCACAACTGTGAGCTTGTAAATCGGCTATTATTGCTACTATAATGTGTCATACAAAGGTATCTACATACTGTAAGTGGTTAATAACAACCCCCCCGGTACACATTGTACATTGCTAAGTAGATTTACCTGTAGACTGTCTCCATGCACGAACACCTGGGCTATGGGTTCGCTGCGTATGTAGACGTTTTCAATCTTCTCTGGTGCTATGTACTCCCCCTGAGCCAGCTTGAAAATATTCTTCTTTCGGTCAATAATCTTCAGGACTCCACTCTGATATGGAGCACAAAAGTGTCATTCATATGCAGTCATTTGATAAATAAAAATCCAAATTCAAAGTTTTTCCATGACTTACAATGCGTCACAGGGAATCAACATGTATTTTACATTGTCCGTTTGTGTTGCAATATGGATACGTTTAGGATGCAGTTAGAACCCACATTGCTATTAAAGTGTTGTTATTCGTTATGCACCACTCAAAATGGACACTTATGGGTAGATTTTCATACTCAATAAAAGTTAATCAGGATGTGTACTGTACGTTACAATGTGTGTCTTTTGGTCTTACCGGTAGCCATTTACCAATGTCCCCAGTGTGAAGCCACCCATCTTTATCCAGGGTCTCTGCAGTCTTCTCTGGGTCTTTCAGGTACCCCTTGAACACATTTTTGCCCTTGACACACACCTATTAGAGACCGTGAAAAAGCAAAAATATGATCAAATAAAATAATGTTAACATTAGGTGTCTACATGGTAGGTTTTACTTAATCATTCCAGCCAAACAGCTGATATCACCAATTAGTTCCTCCCTCCCTGTTCAAGTGTGTCCTAATTAATGAAATCACCTGGTGTTGTGACGGGTTGGTAAGACAACCTCCGCATTCAATTATGTGCTGTGATGCAAGGTTATTATAATATAGTGCTGTGACATTATAATGTAGTTAATTAAATAAAAGCCAGAATGAGTTTCCTCAGGGATAATAGGGATTAATAAGGCAAGTAGCATCCGTGAGGGACTCGGACTAAAGCCGCTGCTCCTTTGCGTAGAAAGGAGCCAGTTGAGGTGGTTTGGGCATCTAGTAAGGATGCCTCGTGGTCACCTCTACAGGGAGGTTTTCCTGGCACATCCAGCTGGGAGGAAGTCACGGGGCAGACTGAGGACCAGGTGGAGCGTTTATCTCCCCACTGGCCTGGGGATGGATGCCTCCAGAGCCAAGTTATTGCATTGACATGTCATAAATGTCTGTGGCGAGCACACGGACATACAAAACTTAATGTTATAGATAAATATTAGTTTATAATGTATGTAATTGAAATCATTGAGAGAAATGGAGTCCAAAATTAAGTCCATTGTCATTTACAATGGATGTAATATAGTTTCTGTGGGATAATGCACAATGATCAATTAAACAAGATTCAACAAGACAGTTGTTGAGTCCAGCAGCATGGCTTCCCTGTGCAATCTGTACTGTAGCTATGGATGGGAAGTTACTAGGTGTTCAGTTTGTGAATGAAGCACCAATGTTGTGCTAATGTGGCAACATGAGTTTAGCAGTGTGAGGCGAGTTGTGATTGGTGTAAGCAGCATTAGCTGAGCTGTGTACAGTAGCTTGCTGTGATTGGTATACTTTTCTGGGGACATACAAACATAGCATGCATGCAGACCAACCCTGTTCTTGACGGCTGGCCCCTTCGGCACTACACCGTAAAAAAAAGCTACATTGACTATGTAACCCTTGCATGTTAAAAGTACAACCCCTATGTCAACCGCTAATTCAGCTTTGACTGTCGGTTTCTATTAGACTTACCTCTCCTTCACCATTGGAGGCAAAGTAGTTCATGTCTTCAACATCCACTAACTTCACCACATTGCATGGCACTGGAATCCCAACATGGCCTATGGAAATCAAATCAGAACAAATGTTCTGCTTGGCAAACGTGATGATCAAAAATGGTAAGCTATGCATGTAGTAACTGCTAGGTCTCCTTACACACAATCCGTTATTGTTGCTGTTCCACTGTACTGTACTTTGGAATTGTAAAAGTTGACATTGTTGTGTGATTTAATGTTGAGTGGCAGGTGCCTTTTTACCATTTTGAAAAAACATTTTTAAATAGTTCAAATAGCCGATCTACAATCTTACATGTCAATGTAGATCGGCCATTTTCACGATTTTAAAATGTTTTTCAAAATGGTAAAAAAAAAAGCCAAAAAAAGTTTAGGCATAAGGGGTAGGCAAGATAGGGCTCCATGTTTCTTGTTTCTTGTGGTGAAATATAATACATACCAGAGGTGGCATCTCCAGGCATAGTGCAGGTACAGCCAGCAGTGCACTCTGTTTGGCCATATGCCTCGAAAATCTAATTGGAAGCAATCAAAATAAAGAGAGGGCTCAGGTGATTGTAACTGGGTTGTCATGTCAACATGAACCAATCAATACCAGACCGATAGGTTAGCTGTAAATCCCTACTCTTCTTCAAAACCGCTCTAAAATAGCACTTACAGGTGGCTGCAATTCGAAACTGGCCCCTGTAAAAGTCAAAGCCTTGCCCCCCCCAGCATGTTTTATATTATAATATAGGAGTTCATAATGGTCAACCAAATTTGGTGCCAATGGACACAATGCACCTTTCTTGCATTTATTATACATTTATGACAAGATCGTGACAAATGTGCAACAAAAGTAAAATTTAACTTTGAAATATTATAGTTTGTTGATGTTCCATTCAAGGCACAGTAGAATATAGAAGTCTGCAAAATAAGAAAGGATACTGTAGCTTTACCTGGCAACCCAGAGAAGCCCTGAGGAAGTCGAGAACGGATGGAGAGATGGGCGCTGCTCCTGTTACCATGACCCGCACGCTTCCCCCTAGAGACTCCTTGAACCAAGACACGTTCAAGCACAAGTATTTAGAGAGCTACTTTCCCCCCCCCCAAAACACACACACACACACACACACACACACACACACACACACACACACACACACACACACAGAGTATGGTGTCTTTCTTGGTTATTTGTACACAGCCTTCATTGGATAGAATGGTGCAAATTGCGCTTGTAAGCCTACAAGCCAGATACGCGTACCTGGACTTTGTGGAAGATGAGTGTGTCCCATATGCTGTTTTTCCTGATGACACCTTCCCTTACTTCTGCAAGTTTCCTCTCCACAGCAAAGTTCAACAGCCATTTCTTAAAAGGTGTCTTAGCTCCACTCTGAACCTATAAAGACAATTATAGGTTCACATATTTCTTACGAAGACATAAATGACCATGAGAGAAATTTGGTTTTGTAAGAGTTATGCCTAATTTATGCTCCATTGCACAATGGTGTCGCACGTCGACATTACAAGCTCTGAATCTGTGACGCGTTGTAAATCAGCTATTTTCTGCACGCGACACCGTCGTACAACAAAGCATAAATCAGGCTTTAGGTAGAGTTTGGATATGAACGGTCTAGTGTAGCAGACAGTGTGTTCCTGGGACTGACTTTGTCATAGACACGGTTGAGAAGTCGAGGCACCACAGGGAAAATAGTGGGCTGTAGGGCTTTCATGTCATCTGGCAAAAGTCTGATGTCCCCCTGGAAGAAGCCCACTTTGGCCCCAGAACTATACATCACTGTCTGAAAGAACACAGCAAAGCTTCCTTATTTAAAAAAAAACATATTCGTAAAAGCGATCTTCATTCAAGAGAATGGCAACGTAAGATGTCTTGTGTTTAAGAAATATATATTATAAACAAATTGATAATACACAGTTGTCCTGTATTTTACATATCTGGGGATTAACAGCTGGGAAAACGGACCATTTTTACACCGAGTTGAATTAAGGGCATGGTCACACATGCGTCAGAAGTGCCAAAATCATCTGCTTCCCCGTTCACTTCCATTCTATGGGACTAAAGGGAAGGTACGGCATATTAACGGCTTTGAGGCATGTCGCTTTCAACGTTTCTGAAGCTTGGAGTTCAACATTGGTGAACTTTGACTGGTGTCAACCAATAGGAAAAGAACACTGTGGTTGAATCCCTTTGGCAGCTGTTTCGCATTTAGTTTTCTTTCAGTAAGCCAACCACGCCAACCTTGTCAAATGCACTACACACCAGAAAACTGGCACCAGAGCTGGCTGACCAGCACTGCCCACAATCCACCCGCAAGACATGGGAAATTGACGTGTCTGAACCGTAAGCTTGCATTGGCTACAATGACTCCTGACGCAGATGTGTCACCATGACTTCCAGTATAACACTCCAGATTTCATTGTGACATGCAGTTGCAGTGTCCATATTTTACCTGTACAACCCTCTCAAACATGTGTGCCAAAGGCAGGAAAGAAATGCTGACATCTTTAGTATTTGGTCCAACAGCTACCTGTGAGAATCAAGAGGACCTTGTTAGTAACAGGCCCGTTTACAAATGTACTGATATCATGAGTGTTGTGATCATCCATAACCAACTTTAACCCCCAGGCATCTTGGCGCTCATAGTCAGATATCCTTTCATGTAAAAAAAACTTGTCGCAATGTGACTCATTGTGATTTTGTACTTTGGCTATTTTCAGCAAAGATATTTGGTGCAGAGCAAAAACAGGAGGGGGCCTAGTATAGAGCCCTGGAGGACTCCAGTCATCCACGTATATATGGTTTAAGTGGTTAAAATGCTGTTACGAATGATCAGTGTGATTATGTAGTGCAGGAATCTATACTGTACCTCAAAGCTTTTGATCATGCCAGCAGCATCAGAGACCACATTCTCATGAGTCAGCATAGCTCCCTTAGGGTTTCCTGGGGAAGCACATAATCGCAGAGTTAGGAACAAGTAAAGGTCGCACCACGGAGAGCATATCTCCGTCAGGCTGAGTGACCTACCCAAGCTGTGTAAAGGCTGACACACCAAGCCGCTGTCGGGCCGTATGGCCATCGATTAGTGCCTGTGGCCGAAAATCATTAGTAGAATGTACGATTTCTACTGCGCCTTTGGTGATAGTGAATGTCTCTGAGGGTTGGTCACCTGTTTAGCATGTAGAATAGGCAGTGGAACGCGTTAAGAGAGAGGGCGTGGCGGCTCTCTCGCATTCAACCCAGTGTGAACAGGAAAGATTTGGACAACACAGAGAGAGAAAAAGCGAGGGGGAGAGATGGTGTGTGTGTGTGTGTGTGTGTGTGTGTGTGTGTGTGTGTGTGTGTGTGTGTGTGTGTGTGTGTGTGTGTGTGTGAGAGAGAGAGAGCAAGAGCACACACAGAGAGAGACATATGGAATTCACGGACACACTCAATGTCAAATGAACATCATAAGATGACAGACATTATTTTATTTGTAATGGTTGATAAATGGTTGATGTAGCTAGTTTAGTTGCCATACTGTATATACTGCATGATCTGGGTCAAACGTGAGTTTTGTAATCACATTTGCCCAAGTGCAGGCAGCATTCACAGCACGCACCAGGAGAAAGATAGTGAGGCACAGAGTGAGTGAGAGATACACTGGCACTTCATAGAAACAATCATTTATTTTGGAGGGCACTCACTTCTGGCAAATTAATGTCATGTTCAATGTTGCAGACCAAAAAGTCAGTAATATCTTTGCAAGGGCTAACAACGGTATAATGTCATTCATTTACTCGCCCATTATGGTACATTTATTTCCTTTCATGCAGTCAGAGAACAGCGCCATCATCTGATTGTCAGATGTAGTCTTAAACGGTTACAATCTGTGCAGTCTGAGCTCAAAGAAAAAAAATTGTGGAATAAATGCAACCATTTGTTGTAGCAGCATGCATATATACATGTTGCATACTGTATATAACTGATATGTTTTGACAGCATTATCAACTACTAGGAGGCACGCCCCATTTACACGCAGCAATCTCTCCACTTTTGTGTCTGGTGCACGCGCACTTGATGTGCGTGTTGTCTAGTGGGCTTCAACTGAAAGGCGTGTCTGTTCCGTGTGTGTGTGTACATGCAAGAACCTCATGCGTGTTGTGTGTCTCTGTGTTGCTGGGCACATGCATGTGGCATAATGTGTCGCAGTCTCACCACTTGCGTTTTAGAAAACAAAACGCAAGCAAAGAAAATCAAGAGAATATAGTAAATGATCACCTGTAGTGCCACTGGTGAAGCATATGATACTGAGGTCATCTGGCTTTGGTGGCTGAGAGGAGAATATAGAATGAAAAAATGAATATCACCATGATCTGCTATGCATCCTATACTGTAAATACAGTAGAGACATGCGCGTATGTACTTACAACTGGCTTTTGGAGATCGTTTTTCCCCAGTGTCTGAAAAACAACTTTAGCATTAGCAACCAACACACACCGCTTTTTAATCAAGACAATAAAACCATGATCACACACCTTTATATCTTATCTCAGGTACTATGTGTAAATATGTATTAAAAAAAAATCTTTGATTGATATCTTTTCCCCCTTGCCCTTCCTCCCTTTCTTTTTTTCCTATGGAAATAACAAAACGATAGAACTTGCTCATGCCTGTGCTTTTGCTATGCCTCTTCGGGTCATTCATTTTTATCACTGGTGGGGGATATGTTTCATCCCGCTTCTGGTCAGACTGAATTAAATGCATGCGTTTCCTTTTGGTAAATGTAGACTGTACATGTATGTTTGATAATAATCACAATTCAACATTTTTATTACAAAATATATTTTAATCACATGAGCCCTGGCATCCCTATTTTGGGCATAATTTTAAAATGTGTCAAAACTTTCAAAAATGTCCTTTTATCAAATAAACATGAATTGTGAAAATAGCAGATCTACAAGCTCACAACGTGGCACATCATGACCGCGTTGTGAGCTTGTAGAACAGCTATTTCCACTGTTTGCCGTACGACAACGATATAGCCTAGAGCTTAAGTTGTTACAAAAATGCCCCCCCTCCCCACTCTTTAAAATGTTTTAAATAAAATGCCTTTATGTCAACAGTCGTCAAACGTTGTGTCCATTTGCCTCACCTCTACAGCCTCCCAGGACAGGATATCCACGTCACACTTGGCTCCTCGCTCAACCAGCTCAGAGTCGAAGGAATCCATAATGACAATGGTCTTGAGTACAGATGACTGCCCTGTCTCTCGGTTCTGCAGCAACATCTCAGCCTTGTTTTGGTTGTCACACAACACAGTGGAGATCTCCGCTGTAAGCACGCACACACACACAAACAACATTATATCTGCGATAGTGGATTCTACACTGCTCATAATGGTTGAAGCCACTCTTTAACTGTTGAACTACAGTATATTGTTTAAATATCAGTGTGGTTACAGGCCTTCGAATGCGTGTATGTGAACAGAGAATGCAATGTGTTCATTTACAACCTGAGACGTTATAGTGATGAGATATGTGGTATAATTGTTGTCTTGTGAAAGCAAGTCAGCGATGATCAGATTATATCAAATTAAATTGATAAGAAAATGTGAAGGTGAAATGTGAAAAGAGGATTAGTACCAGTAAAAGAAAGCAGAGCTAAGCATAGATCCCTGTGGAACTCCAGGGATTATTAGATTTAAACCAAGCCATGTAATTAACACCATTAATGAGGCGCAAATAGTGGAAGAATAGAGAGACTCCAATTACCTCGGTCAATAATGAACACAAGAGCCTCAGGACCCAGAGTGTCGTACAGCGGAA
This sequence comes from Gymnoscopelus microlampas, assembly GCF_963454915.1. NCBI lineage: Eukaryota > Metazoa > Chordata > Actinopteri > Myctophiformes > Myctophidae > Gymnoscopelus > Gymnoscopelus microlampas. The sequence continues at coordinate 29,519,290 of NC_139951.1, read as the reverse complement.
CAGCAACCATGGAGTAGGTGTAACAGGCCAATTCACCAATAATCCACTGTGAATGAAAACGTTTCAGAAAGGACAAACTTGACCATGAACTGATGGTCCCGTTTACTTTTTCCACAGTCTAAATCCTGTGCTGAATTGGTGTCTTAGAATGGAATATCCACAAGTAAGACGCGCAAACGCTGGAAGCGAACGCAGCTCGAAATATGTTGCAGGTGTGTGCATTTTAATCGGAGCATTGTCTACATTCCTGCGTTCTTCATGGCCACACTGTAGTGCAGGCGTCTGTGTGTGTGTGTGTGTGTGTGTGTGTGTGTGTGTGTGTGTGTGTGTGTGTGTGTGTGTGTGTGTGTGAGAGAAACCCTGCTCGGCACTCTGGCGCACTCTGGAGGCTGCACACAGGCAGTGCACGCACACAGACAGACAGACAGACAGACACACAAGCCGAGCAGGATTTCATAGTAAGCTCCACTTGGGCGGAGGCGCGCCTTCGCAATTATGAAGTACGCACGTCATCTCCAGGAGCACTGATGAATACCCTGGGCACCCCGACAAGCTGTGACACCGCCGCCCTCCCAACTAACCACTTGAACACCAGCATGACTATAGATAATAGTCAATTGCCTATCTACAAGCTCACAATGTGTCGCAACACGACGCATTGTGATCTTGTAGATAGTCTAGTTTTGGTAAAGAGGTTTGGTGTAGACAAAGAAGTGCGCGTTCCAAGTACAATTGTAACTCAGGTCTGTTTAACTAAGACTAGAGCGTTTAAGTGGCTAACTTGTCAGCAGTGTCATCTTGTTCTACGAAAGGTCATCACTAGCTTGAGGCCCCTGAAGTCAACCTGTCCTTCCCTTGTCTTTTTGCATTGCCCATTCTTACCTCAGGTCTGTTCTGGGCAAAGATGCCAATGAAGGTATCAGGGTTCGGCTTCAGGCCCCCGTGAAGAAGCCCTGATCCCAAATGCTCTGCCCTATCAGACACCTTCAAAAGACAATAGTGGCATATAGGTCATTTTGACAGTACAACAGCAGCTCACTGCCATGTTGAATTATATTATTTACCAATGGCCCAAAGGTGTTCATTTGATATTGTACCTGTCTGTACTTCAACCACTGATATGGCTTTCCTGGCTTTCTGTAGCCTAAGCATGGCCCATTACCTACAGTACAAAGAAGGAATGGGAATTACTAAAACAAATATAATAGTGCCATCATCAATACTAACATTCAGAGTGTTACACGGTAGGCAAGTTTCAACAAACGTTTCAACAATTGAAAGTTTCAGCTAACTTTAACGTTATCTGACAGGGATGGGAAACAAGTTAAAAGCCATTTGAAGTGATGCAGTACATAGGCAAAGCCTACACAAATATAGGCAATAGACTTTGCCTATATTTTTATATTCTGGGATAGAATATAAATAAAGGACAAGTTAAAATAAAAAGTGAATTCACAGTATAAATACTTAACTCAAACCAAATACTGGTATGGTGATATTAAGTTACTTTATGATCCCCTTGCGGAAACCTGTCCTCTGAATTCGACCCACACATGTAAACTACTTAGCAGTGAACAGCCACAGTGCTGTGCCCGGGGACCAACTCCTATTGTAATGTCAGTACCTTGGTCAAGGGCAATAGCAGTCTATGTACCTAGCATGCAGGGTCTTTTTAATTTTAATGTGGTGCGCTTGCCATCCATAGCAGACTACATGCCTCAAGCAATTGAGCCACAGCCCACTCTACCACTTACCACTCTACATTTCACATATCCTGAAGGACAAGTAACTTATTATATATAAATCATATTCTGCTCACCATTTAGTTGAAAGTGTAAGTTTAATAGACTAAGAAACTATAGAACGCTGAAAACACTGTTCTGATACTATAGTAGTAGTATACAGTACAATGGCAGAGGCTGATGGCCAGTTTCATTAAATGTCTTTATTGGGTTTCTTTATAGGCCAACTGAATGAGATTTTAAAAGTTCAAAATCGGTCCTTTAAAAATGCTTATGGTTCAGAAAGAGTAAAAGGGAATTGTGATCACCTGAAACTCTCAGACCCCTCTGGAAGACCTCGTAGAGGGTCTTGGCATCATCATAGTAATAGGACATCAGGTTGTTGTTGTCTTCCAACACAGCGCTCTTCCTAGCTCCATCCTACATATGGACATGCAATAATATTCTGAAAATGTACAGGTACATTCACATTTTCACACGGGGCACTGTGGCATGCTGGGTGACTTCCATCACCCTTATTCTTCAACTCACCAACTTCTAAAAATCTGCGTCCTTAATTTAACCTAGAGTTAAATTTGTATACAGTAACTCAAATGTTATAAATTCATATGTATTTTGGATACATTAACATTGAATATTTGATGGTGCGTGCATCTTTCACACAACAGCCCATGACACCACAAATTAATATTATTAAGGCGGAAAGACATTTCAAGAAACACCATTTCTAACGGACTGAAGGCTCGGGACAGAGATTATGTTTTGCATTTGCTTCAAAACACACCTTTTGTTGCCACAATAGATAATCCCACAGATTTTGTCCAAAACTCACAAATTGCTACACATCATCTCTGTTGTCACAAAGCCCTGGGTAGGCCACCCAGCCAAGCTAAGACAATCTGTGGAGCACCCTTTTCTAGTTGCCTCTTGATATTGACAAGAATAGTCAATGTAATAAATATCTCTATGCATTTGGGTTGCAGTAATTTTAGAACACATAAAGCTTGGTAAATATGTCACAGATGGGAAACCAAGAATGTTACCTTGATGCCCAGGGTTTGGCAGCGGAGGTTAGCAGGGGAACGGATGGGTGCGGGTCTGGTGTTGAGGTAGACCAGGGTAGCAGCTGCCAGGGCAAACAGTGTGACGATCGCTGACGTGGGCAGCGGGGAGAACAGCAACTGGACTAGGAACTCCATGCCGCACGGTCTACGGAGGGAAAGACCAATTTGGCGATGCATTCAGACTTTAAGCTCTATTTGCATTACCCGTTTCATAACAACAGAGAATGCCACAAAGATTATGTCAGTAAAAATATAAGGCCATCACATGAATGGACTTTCGGCCAGGAATTTGGCATGATTAAGCATAAGCGAAACACAGTCATATTATTCAAACAAGATGCAAAAATGAATAACCTCCTATGATGAAACTCATTAATAAAACAATTAATTAATAAGTAATCACTTGGTGAGGTCAAAGTCAGCATTCTTTGTGCAATAATCGTCCTTAAAGATGCAATACAAGATAGAGGACTTCACTGATGCCCGAGACTACATTATAGTGTTTAAAAACCCCTCCTTTTTTCAATGTACAGCAAATCTCTTCTTTGTTCTACATGCAGATAAGCTATTTTCACCAACTGTTCATGTGGTTAAAGTCATCCAAGTTCAGCAACACCAGGTTAATCAGTAGCCCCGTTTGGAACCTCACTTTCGTACAGAGTGAGGTTCCAAACGGCGCTAGTTAATCACTGAGAAGTTGTTCGCAAAATACTGCTCATGATGATGGACCAAAGGAAATAAAGATATTTTGGATGTAATGCATTTGATTCAACAAGGTAGCAACCACAGCTAACAGAGCTCGACTTAGATCAGTTCTTCCTAGAGTGATGAACCACCCTAATAAAAGCTCAGGGTGAACCATAGTTCAAAGTGAGAATTCAAAGGGCATCAGCACAAGGACAATCCTACTAGATAACACATTGCCAAACCATCAAAACACATATACAGTATTACTGTCTCCATGCAAGATTTTCGGAGTCGTATTCATGTGTCGTGCATTCAGAATCTAGAAACTATCCTTAACTGGAATTCAGTGGTAAAACTCATAGAATAAAATACGCTTAAGTGAACTGCTAGCTGTCATTGTCATCGCTGTGCCATCAGGTGGCTGAAGTTTAAACAAACTGCACTGGTCCGCCTACCAGAGACAACACACCACACTTGCTTACCTGCCAGTGGTGTGTCAGGGTCTCACAGTGGTCCTTCTCTCTGATGGCCCCTGACAGTGTGACACGAGAGTGTGTGTTGGTGTGTTTGCAGAGCAGATCGTCTTCCCCTGGTCTGCTGGCTGGTACAAAGAGAATGAGGAAGTTGTGTCAGGTAAGGCAAGGCAAGTAGGCAACCTTTGAACTTTGGCCACTATCACTTCCACACTGATAACATGAGCACAGACCAGAGCCACAGACAGAAGACATCCAGAACTGTCCTTAGCCCAAGAATATTAAAAAACATATTGTGCAAATGATTTACCCTGAATTTCCACATCAACCAAATGATTGATACCCATGATGACACTGTAAACAATGAGTGTGTGCGGAATATGAGTGAACATTTTCAAAATGTATGTAAATGGCCTTTCTTTCATTCATCCATAAATACATGCAAAAATCTATTTCAACAACGAAGTGTTCCGCTATATGAGCATGGGGCTACATTATGAGGATATTTACAGAGGTCGGGCAGGATGTTAGGATGTTTGATTTCATTACTGGTTGAAAGGATTCTCACCCTTCTCTCCTTTCCATCATGTTCACAGTCCCTGTGTGTCAAATCTAAGTACTAAACAGTAACCCCCCCCCCCTAAAAAAAGGAAAAAAATGCTTATGTGTTAAGTAAATGTAGTTATTGACACTGTCATTGCCTCAAGCCAAATGTATATTTCCTTGTACCACATTGTCAATCACTGAAACTAATCATCTTATTCATTAAAATAAATTCCAGATGGCAGCTTTAAAGAAATGCCTTCACACATTGTATTTGTAAAATGTCAAATTGAGGACCTGCACCAACAGCAAATGTTGTTCAGTTGGAATGGAAGTTATCGGAGTATTGTCAGAGCTTGTGTAAATGACAATGACATGGAAAAACAATCAAACCATATAAAACCTTGATAAAATGCAATCAGTCCAACAGCCTGAACGTTTTCATCTTACCCTACCAGGTTGGAGACATGGCAATTGGTCGAAATAGGCTTGTTAGTAAGGTTGTTTTATTTCTTTGGGGTTATCAGCATGCTAGGTGTGGTAGATTGCAGCAGGCCTGTGTAACCTGATGCTAAGGCAGCATGTTGGGATTTAACTGAGCCTGTCATTTCACTATAAAAAACTGATTATGCAACTTCAATATTGTGTCAATATTGAAGTCAACAACTGACAACCATTTGTATCAAGTCTCAATATAGGTGAAGTTTCCAAATCGTATCATCTAAGTTGCACGTTTGTGTACTTCAAGTCGACAAATTTGTGCTCCCAAGTCATTATTGTATTAAATTTGTGTTAATGGTAGAATGAATCAAATGTATGAAGTCTTACTTATGCCTTGTGCCTGGTAGCTCAGCCAGTTACCATAATGCTTCTTGTGAGTCAGGAGGATGTGAGTTTGAATCCAACGCCTCGCATGTCTCCACTCTCTCTGCCCTAGGTCCTCCCTTCCTGTCTCTTTACACTCTCCTATCTAAATAAAGCATAAATTGCAACAAATAAATAAATAAAACAATCATTAAAAAATGCAAAATGGAGCTGTATGGTTCCTCGGCTGAAGCCCCTCTTCAGTTAGACAGCAAGCTGAACGAATGAGGTTTGTGAAATGCCTTGGAAAGATTACCTGGTGTGATTAGTATCCAGTAGGTTGTTAGTGGACAGGATGATAGGAGATCCCCAGGGGAAAAGCCAGAGCAGCTTAGAACAGCATCACCTTCTAATGTCTCATCTGCTCACCTGTGATCGTTATCACCTTCAACTGAACACAGGTGAGACTCCACACAGCAGAAAGGCATCATCTGCTTTTTGCAGACTAATGGCAGTATGTAAAGTCACACTGATTTATTGAACATGCATATAAACAAATGTCTGTCCCGTTTATTTGTGATATGTAAATCATTATTATAAAAATATGTATTTGTGGAAATCTAAAATAGGCTAATTATCATTACTTGAAGAACCCCACATTGAAAACAAAATGTGTACGAGCCCTAAGCAAAACTGTGTGTGTGTGTGTGTGTGTGTGCGTGCGTGCGTGCGTGCGTGCGTGCGAGTGTGTGTGTGTGTGTGTGTGTGTGCGTGTGCATGTGTGTGTGCGTTACAGATCAAAGATAGCGAGATGAGATAAACTTGCACTTTGACAAGGAAAATAAACTAAAGCATGAAGCACCTTTGGAACTGACTGATTTATGGTTGATAAAAAAAACATATCTTCAGTTCTCACTATACTAAGCCTGATAAAATACTGCCTTGTTCTATACTCAATGAAATTGGAAGTAAAATATCAATCATGTTAATCTAGAGAGTTCAACTTTGTAATTCTGAACAAGTACATTTCTTAAACCTGCACAGTAACCCCACATTGTTTTCTTTGTGCATATAATGTATGCAATATAACACACTGACTGTAAACCCACCGCAACTCACTGACTACCACCTGTTCATGCATTGATTATTTTGTTTTCATGCAACTTGTTACTTTGTGTGCTTTTACATTTTGTTGTGGTATTTGCCTACTGTTGCCGTGTGTACACATTTATGAGTGCGTAAGTTGTTGGAGAAGCTCAAGGACCAATCTTGTCAAGGTACAGTACTGTCACTGTTATTATGCAATTGAAAAACTTCAGCATAAAGGAAAATAAAGTGCAAGAAATTACTAAATCCATTCCCATCACAGCTGAATGATGCCCTGAGATGCTCTCTCTCTCTCTCTCTCTCTCTCTCTCTCTCTCTCTCTCTCTCTCTCTCTATCTTTCTTAGATATTCCCTCCCCTACAACTGTTTGCAGAATGCAGTTTGTGACCATCACCAGGGGAGTGGATATTTAAGCCTTGCAACTTGAGCGCAGATCCTGTATCTTCCGTATAGAGCTCCAGTGTGGTGATAAAGGATGCCCTGTGCCATATTCACACCCTGTGGCTTTAGCCAGATGTCAGTGCTTCTTCTCTTGCTGACCGCCGACGCAGTCCCCGGCAACGGTATGAACCAGACCCTGGCCCAGAGGTTAGTGATCGGCTTCCAAGCTCCCTGGAACGCGACGGTGCCTTTCAGCGCTCTGCGGTTGGGCTCGGCCATGCAGATGGCTGTGGAGAAAGTCAACTCCAACCCTTCCCTTCTGGGCAACTACAGCCTAGAGTTTGTGTACATGGACTCGGACTGCGATCCAAAGGCGTCCCTGGCGGGGTTCATTCACCAGGTGTGGAAAGACAACGTATCTGCCCTCTTTGGTCCTGCCTGCCCTGAAGGAGCTGAGGTATACTGTCATTCAGGGGCCATACTATGGTTTTAGTACATTTTTGATGATTTTACGTTTTAATCAGATTTACATATTGCCACTGCTTGTAGGTTTCCCCACTATTATCCAAAAATATTTGTAGTATTGTTGGTGTGCTCGGGGTAACAGTATTGCTTGGTTTGCAGGTTACCGGTCTTATCGCATCCACTTGGAACATCCCCATGTTTGGCTTTGTAGGGCAATCCTCCAAAATGGACAATAAATTCATTTATGACTCTTATATCAAACTTGTCCCCCCTCTTAAAAGAAGCGCAGAAGTCCTTCTCAAGACGCTGGAATTCTTTGGATGGAGTCATGTGGCAATGATTGGAGGGGGTTTAAACTCTAACACTTGGGACAAAGTTGATGCCCTGTGGAGGACTACTGAGGATCTCCTGAAGACCAAAGTGTCCGTGCTTGCATCAGTCAAGTTTGACACTAGCAACCCGCAACTCATCCGTCGAAATTTGCAGTACATCGCAACAGTTGCAAGAGGTAGGATAGTTGTCCATGAAGCATTACCTGTTTGTGAATCTGGGCCTGTTACATAACGTACTGTATGTCCCCTCCCTTTTCCATCTGTCTTTACCACAATACAGAATATAATTCACTAGTAAAGATCATGCTTTAAAACAATAGATCAATTTGGGTTGTTTATCATGTCCTATAAAAAGCCCTAATCTAAGTAGACATATTCATACTGAGAGTACTCTTTGATCTTAGGATGCAACAAAATCTCACCATTTCCTATGTGTCTACTTATCTTCCTCATCTTTATTTCCTACAGTATTACTGTCTCATGTCCTGTCCTTCCTCTGTCTCTTGCAGTGGTGGTGGTTGTGACCAATAGTGAAGACTCTATGGCTCTGTTACTGGAGGCTGAGCGACAGGGTCTGATGAATGGAGAGTATGTGTTCTTCCTAAATCAGCATTTTGCGGCCAGTGGCAGTGTGGTGAGTAAGACTCATTTTGTTTTATGATTTATTTATTTATGTGTTGCAATTTATGCTTTATTTAGATAGGAGAGTGTAAAGAGACAGGAATGGAGGACCTATAGGGCAGTTCCATCTCTTTTTCAAAAGCCCCCTGCTTCACACTCACTCACTCACATATTCACAGTCACCACAAGTGCACTCCTCTAACCTTTAGGCCACCACTGCCCAAAGGTTACGTTGCTAAGACAATTTCATCTTTACAAAGAACCAGTTCTAGTCAAAATTCATTAAATGTTCTAGATATCAGGCGACATTCTATTTAATCTTCACCCAGATGATGGCTACTCAGATGATCATGATGAGCACTCCTGGGGGGACCTGCTTGCTCAGGGACATGTAGACATGGGCAGGCAGGGAGGAGAACCGGTGAACTTTGATTACCAAACAACCTCCCTGCCTCTACCCATTAAGCTACGGCCACTGCGGACCGAGGCCTAGACTAAAACTTATTTTAAAAAAGTTTTCCATTCAGTATTGAAGTTTGTGAATCTTTTAAGTGTCTACAAATGGCCTAATCTGTCAAACGTAATCTAATACATATTAATTCTTCTCCTTGAGCAGGATAACTTGTGGAAAATTGCCATTAACAACCGCATTAACAAGGCTCCCACCATAAGAGCGTTTGATATGGTCTTCATCATTGGCCAGAAGTCATACGAGGGCTACGACTACTATGACTTCTTTGAGCAGGTTTATAAAAGGCTGAAGAACCCTCCGTTTCTGAGCAACCTCACCTCTGAGGATGAGGTAATTACAGTACACCACTGAGAATCAATTCAATACACAGTAGAATCCTCAGTATTCATTTAAGCCACTATAATTCATTGTATGACAAATAACAAATATAGATCTGCTATTTTCACTATTTCAGCTTTTAAATTTGAAAAACGAAATCACAGTTTGTGCGTATAATAACATGAATAAAATAGAAAGTGTTTAACTCAGAGATGCAAATGGCTGAATTAACACCAAGGGTTTTATTGTGTATAGTTAAGAAATGATAACCAAGAACTTTTGATTTCTCCATGTGAACTGTGTGTTATTCTGACTGTACTATTTCAGGTTAGCCCTTATGCTGCCTATCTGCATGATGCAGTGCTTCTTTATGCTATGGGTTTGAAAGAGGTCCTAAAAGATGGCAAAAACCCTCACGATGGACGGCAGCTGCTACTCAAGTTAAAGAACAAGAACAACATTCGATTCGATGGTAGATTTATTTAATCCTATTAACGTACACAGTCAAAATCCTTAGTGTAAAATGTTTATCTCAGTTACAAATCGGTAAATTAACAGAGGATTTGTGACATTGTGCTTATAATATTCTGTCACTCGAAGGCACAATCTCGAAGCATGACAACTTAAGTTTTGGGGTATACAGTGGCTTTGAGTCGAAGCCACTGTATTCCCAAAAACTTAAGTTGTTATGCTTGCTTCAAATATGATTTTTTAAAATAAATATTTCACGTTTATAATTTTCAAAAATAATGCTTTAAGAAACCTTTGCACCTTTGCAGGTGCTTCTGGACTGGTTACTTTTGATGAAGAGGGGGAGAGGAATGTGGACTATTCCATTTATGACCTACAGCATACTGACGATACCACCAAGTTTGTTCCTGTCCTCCAATATGATAGCCGTTCCAAAGCTATCAGGTAAAGAGTTACCAAAACTAAATGAGTATTTACATTTTGTTAATATATAAAGCGAAACTACAGAGATGCAGTATCAAAATTGCATACAAAATGTGGAATGCTCACTTCAGGCCAACCTCCAACTTTGCATCTGTGATCTGGCCAAAAGGAAAGACGCCGTCTGACAAGCCAGAGTGTGGCTTCAACAATGAGCACTGTGAATGGCTATCAAACGGTACAGTCAACTAATAATCATTCACTACAAATTTGCTTTACCAGTTGTTGTTGGACTTAATATTTGTGTCTGTAGAAAAATTGTTTCCTTTATTTTCTCAGGTACTTTTGGTTGAGAATCTGTAGGCTACAACAAAACACTTTAGGATGATAAAATAGCTAAAATAGCTTTTAATACCAATGGGCATCACGCATGACACATGCACAGAGCAAGTTAAGTCAGGAAGTGCAGTTGCTACTGGTTGACCATTGGTCGGTCTCAGCTCCACACTTCTATTTTCAACTAATCATATACTCACTTAATTGATGGAGCACCCTATTTAAACGGTGAAGTTTGTATTGCTCATTCTTTGCTTGCCGTTTGCTGCTGCCTATTGGTATCTGTGCTACCACCTGTTGTTTTGGATCTGTTTTTATGTACTATGGGGGGATTAAGAATTCCCCTATTGATAGGGGACGTGTGCTCTCTAAAAGCAATACATTCATCGCCAAACCAAAATAAAGTATTGCTCATTTTATATTCATTAAACATGTTTTAATCCATTCATGGGTTGTCCTGACTGAAATAACATTCTTGTGCATGGCATTATTCCTTATTCCATTTAGCCTGTATTCCATTTAATATTATGCCAGGTCCTTTTACCCTTCATTTGAGGGTGTTTTTGAAAGTAACCCAAAAGCAATATTGCATTTATTGGCAGAGAAGTATTATAATATAACTTATTACCTTAAATTGAAGGTAATCAGTAATATTATTACACTATAATATCACTGTAACACTGGTGAAATATACAGGCACTATCTTGACCAGACAACTAACCTTCCTAATGTATGATGTTGATTTGTCTCAGACATCTCCTTGGTGGTCATATTAGTGGCCGTCCCCTGCATTGGTCTGCTGGCGTTCTTCTGCATTGGGGTCCTCCTCCTGCAGAAACTACGGCTCCAGACGCGGCTCGATGACTCCTGGTGGTGGCTCATCAAATTCAGCGACATCGCCATCATCAAAGAGCCTAAAGTCTGAGCCTCCTCTCACCCATACAGCACACTGTCTGTTAGAACAGTGTTTCCCAAACAGTGGGTCGGGACCCGTATGTGGATCTCGGACCCATTTTTATGAGTCGCAGTAAATACTGCATTCTTTTTCCTTTTTTGATTTTCAAAAAATTCCTCACAAATTCAAACATTTCCATGAGTTAAAAACAAATTCAAACATTTTCCAAAATAATTCCATAAAAAATAAATCCATGAATTAGAGGGGAAAAATACTAGTAAAAAGTAATGAAAATAGCCGATCTACAAGCTCACAACAACACGTCGCATCTACGTGTTGTAGATCGGTAATTTTCACTAGATTGGGTCCCGGGATGACATTTCTCTTTTGGGTCTTGAGCTAAAAAGATTGGGAACCAATGTGTTAGAACAAAGATAGATAAACTCAGGCCAAGGGCATACAATGCATGCATTGTATGCATATCATATGATCATACAATCATATGATGTTCTGCATAGTAGTGTATATCTGTCAGTCATTTAATGTCTCCATGAATTGAATACGTGAGGACCCCATTTGAAACAAGCCATTGCGGCTTTTCTGGGCTTTTTCAACCCTATTAGTTGACCTTGTATTGTGAACTGTACCTCCATGTGTTTTTTTCTCTGCAAACGTCTTAAGTATTCAATCAATCAATCATGCGCACACACACACACACACACACACACACACACACACACACACACACACACACACACACACACACACACACACACACACACACACACACACACACACACACACACACACACACAAGCACATAATTATTCTGTGAAATAAAGTGACATGGTTATTGTGTGTGTGTGTGTGTGTGTGTGTGTGTGTGTGTGTGTGTGTGTGTGTGTGTGTGTGTGTGTGTGTGTGTGTGTGTACACAACAGCAACAGGAATTGCAGGCATCTCTGAGCACCACAGCCAGTAAGAGTTGGAGTGGAGGTTCCCAGTCCATTGTCTCCTCCTGTAGCTATGGCCTGAGGGATAAGTCAGGAAAAGAACACATCTACTCAACCATAGGCCTCTTCCAGGTATTCGGTCTGATTAGCAATACCCTGCATTTGTCTATTGTTTGGCAGTTTTGCCTTCAATTCTGCCTTCAATTGATGCACAAAAAAAACATTTGACAACTGCCCAAAGTACAAATCAAGCATGACCCATTTCTCAAGGAAACACATCTGTGCCAAGTCCTATTGGTCATCAAAACAGTTTAAGAAGAATAAAAGGATGTACAAGGATTTTTTTATGGAATTGCATTTTTAGTTCAATTGGCCAATATGTTCTCGATGAACCAAATCCATGGCATTTCACTAATAAATCCCCAACAAATTGCCAAAGCATCTCAGGGAACCACATGATGAAACATATATAGATTTGAACCATCTCTATAGTGAAAACAAGATGCTTTATAGACATCCCATATGTCAGCTAATAAAGAGTTTCAACGAGAAATGCTAGAGCATACTGCTCAGATGGATATTTTGAATTGCAAAATGAAAAATCTCTAATTTGATTGTCTGCTATATAAACTTCAAGTTGTGGCGTTGTATGTGGCGGGCAGTGTCTACACATATATGGTCTGGACATGTCCTCCATCAGCACTTGGTGGCATATGATATGCCCATCACAAAATGAAATGCATTTAAATGTGATTGAATATCTAACTGATGTGATGTTTCTTTGGGGGCAGGGAAATCAAGTTGCCATCAAATACTTGAGGAACCAGATGGTCAGTGATGTCAGAAAGCCCTCCATCGTTGAAGAGTTTGCTATGGTAAAGTACCATCATTTATGTTCATCTCATCATTCCAGTTTTATTTATTTATTTCAAATTAAAAAGTTGTTCATTAAAGCTCGACTATGAATTTGCTTTGTGATTACAAAGTTATTTTGTCGAATCTGTATCATACAGTAATACAATTTAACTTGGTTTGGTTCTCCAGTAAATCATAAGGGCCACAGTGGCAAGTTTCCTATCTCAAATCACCACAAATCTGTTTGATCCAACACCATAATTTAAAACTTAAAGCTACCCCCTCTGTAACTTTCCTGTTCTACCCCGGATTAAAACTGGGTTCTCCAGCTTAAGTGCTGAAATGTTTTACCATTGAGTTAACGGTGCCTTTCTGCTTGATCAGGGGAGCAATGTCATTTTGACCTTTAGGCAGTATACCACTTGTCAACCAGTCGTGTCAAACCAGACACAGGATCAAAATGTCTCAATAGAAGAGCAGGGAGACCAAATACAACCACGCCAATTCTATGTTTTTTTAACCCCTTAAAACCGGGAAAGCATCTGTGTCATTTTTTATTTTAGCTATACTGTATATATATACATCAGATGTACATCTTGTACATCTGCTATTTTTAAGTGTTTGAACATTTTTGAATAATTTTTAATCTTTTAACACAAATCTTCTCTTCTGGGGGTCCCTGGTAAAAAAAAACAATAATTCTGATGGGGGTTCGTGGCCAAATATATATATATCAATTTGGGAGTCCTTTGCACGGAAAAAGTAGTCGAGAACTGCTGATTTAGAAGGCATTTGTAGAATCGGCCTCTAAGTAACAGTGCCCAAGGAATGTTGTATTGTGTGCCTAACCTGCCTACGCTCTTTAAGACAGATGAAAGAATTGAAGCATGAGAACTTGGTGCAGTTCTTTGGAGTGTGTATTGAACCGCCAAACATCTGCATGGTCATGCAGTACTGCAAGAAAGGCAGTCTGAGGGTAATCGCAAAAAAAACTACATTATGCTCATTTATTTTTAAGAATACTCATGCTTACTGCATTGTGACGCATTTGGAATGTCCTGCAGTACTAATTAGTAATGCCTTTCATAATTTGATCTGACTTTTAATTTTTTTCACAGGACGTTTTGAAGAATACAGACATTGAACTGGACTGGATGTTTAAACTGTCTTTTGCCTATGATATCGTCAATGTGAGCTCATTTATATCATCAGAAAAACACATCCTAAACACATGCTAATACTATACTAAAACGCATGGTATTTGGAACCCATTCATGCTTTTAACCCAGTCATTCATACTGCATGAAGGGAATGGATTTCATTCACAAGAGCACCCTGAAGTCCCATGGAAACCTAAAGCCCAAGACCTGTCTGGTGGACAGTCGGCTCCAGATTAAACTATCTGGCTTCGGACTGTGGGAGTTCAAACAGGGGACCAAAACCAGAGTCATCGTCCAGGAGAATACCCAATATGAAGGTCAGTGAAAGGCTTGTTAAACTAATTAGTTGATCTGAAGTTAACTGAGACCTGAAGAAGATCCACAAGGGATCAAAAACATCCAAAACATTGTGCAGGTATGACATTTGTGCTTGGACATACTGAAACGCATATGGTTTAACACAGCACAATATCATAGCTTAACCTTGCATGTATTAATTGTATTACTCCAATTAATACAACAATTCCTTTGCAGTGCAGTTCAGTAGCGGTTACGGTTAAAAAGGGGAGACGTCTCAGTATCAGTTTTTTTCTATAACTGTGTCCCAGAGATGTACTGGACAGCTCCAGAGCTTCTGAGACAGGTATGTATCCCATTTAACGGGACGCCCAAGGGTGACGTCTTCAGCTTTGCCATCATCATGCGAGAACTCATCTACAGTTCTGAGACCGGCCCATACCATGACATCAACCAGGAGCCCAAAGGTTAGAATGACACATTACCATGTGTAGGGCTGTCATGATTACAAATTTAAGTTGACGATTAATTGTCACTCAAATAATTGCGAATAACGATTCAATTGTGTGTTATTATGTGGCATTGAACATTGGAATAAAAGTGTATTTCTGTTTGCCTTTTAGGCTTCGTAATCAAAAATTGCACAGGCCAGATATGACAAATAACTTAAATATACAAAGAAATTATTGACATATTTAATAATTTTATACATTTGAAAATAGCAGAAATAGCTGATCTACAAGCTTACATGTCACCAAGTGATGCGTTGTAAGCTTGTAGATCTGCTATTTCAGCTTTTTTTATATTTGAAAATGTGTGAAAAATGTTCAATATGGAAACGATTATAACGATTATGACGATTATGCTAAAATTATTGCGATTGTCTCCAATAATAACGATTAGACGATTATGTAATAATTGTGACAGGCCTAACCATGCAGAGGTTGCATATTGCCGCGGTCCAGCTGGTACAAAACAATTACCTGTTTGTCTATATAGAGATTATTAAACAGCTGCAGACCCCTCTCCTGTGCGGTCCCATCCGACCAACGCTGTCTGACCAGCTGTGTGACGAGAAACTAAACGCCTTGCTGAAGGCCAGCTGGAGTGAGAACCCTGACACCAGACCACCATTCAGCGTCATACGGAGACAGCTAAAGGAGGCCAGTCCAGACAGGTGAGATGGAGAATGCTTTTAATTCATTCATTTATATTTTAATTTGTATTTAAACCAGGGGTCTTCAACGTTTTCCAGGCCAAGGACCCCCTAGCTGAGAGAGAGATGAAGCAGGGACCCCCCTCTATATTGTATAAAATTGTGTTTCAGAAAAAAAACGTTTTTTTAACTTGATCTGCTCTTTTTTCCCTCTCTACACCTATACCTCTTTTGCAAAAATAGCCGATCTGCAAGCTCACAACGCCTCGCAGCGCGAGGCGTTGTGAGCTTGTAGATCTGCTATTTTTGGCTAAAGTTCTCCTCAGAATAGGGATACTAGGGTTCAAGTGGTTAAAGTGGTTAAAAAAAAAATATATCACACAAAGATTTGGCGGTCCCCCTGCAGTATCTCTGAGGATAAGGTCCCGGACCCCCCGTTGAAGCCCCTTGATTTAAACAATTCCCTGTGAAGTATGTGAACATTCAGTTAATATATTATCTTCTAATTTTAAAACAATGCTATGACCTTATCTTGTAGTCATGTAAATATACTGGACAACATGGTAGAGAAGTTGGAGAAATATGCAAACCATCTGGAGGAAGTTGTGGAGGAAAGAACCAATCAGCTTACAGTAGAGAAGGCTCGCGCCGACAAACTTCTCTCTAGCATGTTGCCAAGGTAACAATGGTATATAGCACTGACACCGTCTATCGCAAAGGCCTCCATGGACTTTGTTGAGTATACTGTTTGTACTGTACATATCGATATGGTGCAACTGTTCTGCACGACTCCAGAAGCATATATGGATAAACTGACAATTTAACCTCACCCCTTGTTGAAGTTAAAGGTAGGGTAAGTGAGTTTTTTGTTTTTGTTTAGTTAAAAAGGTTAAAGTACTATATTATGATAGTAATCATTGCTACAGAGCGTTTGTTCGGTCACAGTGGTCTCTCCTGCTCTTTAGTAAACAGAATATAGTACATTTTCAGGTAGGTGACAACATTTAAGCCAATCAGGAGAGAGCACTGAAAATGCATTTTCTGTTTAATAAAGAGCTGGAGAGACATGGGAGACTCCTTTTACTGAACAAACACTCTATAGCAACAATGAGTACAATCAGAATATATAGCTATTTAACACTTATTTTAACCAAAGTAAATCACTTACTCTACTCTTACTCTAAGTAAAAATCAACATGAGTTTTAATTACATAATAATTATATTTCACTTTCAAACATGTTTGGGGTCATTTTAACTACTCAGACTTTTGTGAACAAAGTTGCTTGATTCAGTATTTAGATATTTGATATTCATTTTATCGGACACTCCCACCTTCCTTCAAACTCTATTTTAACCATGATACTGTAGATTAATTGAAAACACCCTCCCATTGGTTCTGGCTCATAGTGCCCTCCTAACACGTGAGGGGGCCATGTTTTTTTCGATAAATGTTTTCATTAATTTAATTAACATTTTTATTGTATAATCATTCATTTTTCCCCCAAAAAATATATTAATTAATATATGAATTAAGTTACAATGGGTTTATATAGGAAGGGGGCGTGTCTGATAAAATCAATATCAAATATCTAAATACTGAATCAAACAACTTAACAACTGTCTGGGGTGTTCACAAAAACCTGGGTAAACGTTAAAATGACCCCAAACATGTTTGAAAGTGAAATATCCCTTTAATATGATCTGTGTAGACCACTGGCTTGATGGATGTCCTCTGAATGGAAATCCATCCAAAAATATATAATGTATAATTCGTCATAGTCTCTATATATTACAACTGTAAACGATCACAGCTTTAATGTTATTGGCACAGTTAAAACACTTGTTTTGCCATCCAAATGTAGTTGCATTGCACAACATGTTTCAGTCTATGACCTATGGTTCAAGACTCAAAGGCACCAGAACATAAACTGGGTTCTTAAAATGCCTCCAGGAGGCCAATTTGTACCATGATATACATATAGCCAATGGCTTCCTCAAAAATCAGTAGAGGGAATTCGGCAGCAGCTAGGCTACCGTTGTACACCTACTAGTCAGTGGGCTGAAAATGTCAGAATGGCGGTTTGGTTCTTGTGATGTCATAAGTTAAGCGATTAAAACCGGGAAAGCATCTGTGTAATTTTAGATTTTTGCGTCGGCTATTCAAAAATAGCAGATATACAAGCTCAAGCTTGTACACCTGCTATTTTTGAACATTTTTTGAAAAATCTTGAAAGTGTGAGAAGTACTGATTTAGAAGGCATAATTTGTAGAATGGGTCTCAAGTCTTAATGGGTTAAACAAAATGACACGTAAAAAAACTAAAAGTATGTTGCTGTTCGATTGTCTGCAGGTACATTGCAGACCAACTGATGGCCGGGAAGTCGGTAGAGCCTCGTACCTACGACAATGTGACCATCTTCTTCTCTGACATTGTGGGCTTCACCTCCATGTGCTCCATCAGCTCTGCCATGGAGGTGGTGACACTCCTCAACGAGCTCTACAGCCTCTTTGATGACATCATCAAGCAGTACGACGTCTACAAAGTGCGTAATGCGAGTAGGGCTGTTGTCACGATTATGAAATTTTACCTGACAATTAATTGTCATACAAATAATTGCGATTAACGATTTCTTTGTGTGGCTTTTAGGCCTTGTAAACAAAAGTTGCACGGGGGCAGACAAAAAGACCACCATTGCTACGTTGACTAAGCAAAACAAATCTAATAAAAAAATAAGCGGACCCTCTGACTGCGATAGAGCTTTCAGTGTGGCAGCGCCTGACCTCTGGAACTCTCTCCCCATGGACTCTTTCAAGTCCGCACTGAATAGACACTTGTCTAGACAGTTTGTATATTTTTTGTATTATAAAGCGTCCTTGGGTTTCTGAAAGACGCTTATGTAAATTCAAGTAATTATTATTATTATTTCAGAGAAGGTGTTTCTTTTTTTTTAAAGAAAGATTATTCTTATTCTGTTCATACACATTTGAAAAGCATGTGCATTTCATTTTGTAAAGTTACTGTGGAACGGTCTGGATGATGAAATCAAATAAAAATACTTTGAACACTATGATTGTGAGATACAGAGAAGAGGAAGCGGGGGGTGTTGAGGGTATATGGTAATATGGTACAGTATGGCTCAGTACTGTTCAGTATAGAATCTTAGAATCTTGATAGAGACCTGATTTAAGTTTTTTTTTAAAGTAAAGAAAAAAAAAGAAATAGGGGTAATTCGAACAATTACTATTATTATTATTTTGTATTGTATTGTGTATTACTTTGTGATTTTGTTTTTAATGTACGTATTAAACATTTATTAATTTAATCCTCCAATCTTTTCCAGGTGGAGACGATTGGAGATGCGTATATGGTAGCTAGTGGTCTGCCTCTCAGCAATGGCTACAAGCATGCTGTGGAGATCTCCAAAATGGCTCTGCATTTCCTGTCTTCCATCAAGGTCTTCAAAATTCCCCACATGGCTAACGAGAGCCTGGCGCTTCGCATTGGAATACACTCAGGCAAGTACAAACATACATCGAATCAGAGATAATTGCTTGTCTGCAAAAAGATAACATTGTGGATGGTATTTGGAATTGGTTTGACTGATTCAGTTATTTAGATCAGTGGTTCTCAACATGTGGGTCGGGAGGGACCCCCAGGGGGGGTCTCCAAATGATTTGCTTAATGTGCAACATTGTTTTCTCACTCAACAGTAAACAAACCAACATACAGTATGAGTGTATACAGGGTATCTGTACATTTCTAAAGTGTCAATTTCAGGACTTTTAATACCTTTTTAATACCTCTAAAATGAAAAATATTTCAAAGTAATGCGTCAAAAGTAATCAACAAACTATACTACTGTACCAAAAATGGTTAAACATTGGCCAAATTGTCAAATATTAGAGGCAAAATGGTGACCTGCATGCTCACAATGCCTCGCAGATCGGCTATTTTCACAATGGAACAGAGTCTAAACTAAATGTAATGCCTTAACTACAATTCCAAGTGCTTGTCAGGGTGGGGGGTGGGGGTGGGGGGGAAGTGTGTCCCCAGTTCAAATATGATTATTTTGGGGGTCACAGCCTCGAATGTTGAGCACCACTTTATATCACATTTGAGAAATTGGAATGCATACATACTCATGTCTTTGTTCATGCACTGTAGGTCCTGTGGCTGCTGGTGTGGTGGGCAGCACTATGCCCCGTTACTGCCTATTCGGGGACACGGTGAATACAGCTTCTCGGATGGAGAGCAACAGCTTGCGTGAGTCTGAAACAAATCACACAAATGTGATTAATAAAACACGCTGAGAATAGCAATAGTTCATTGCCATAATGATGAAGTTCAAGTTGTGGCGGTGTCTGTGGCGGGCAAGATGATTATGCCTAAATATGGACATGCGCACGTCTGCATTGTTAGGATATGGTGTCACGGTGCGACCTCGGGAGATGCAGTGTAGACAGGCAGGGGCAGAGCAGGTCAAGTGCAAGATGATTTATTTACCAATACCAGGAACACTAGGAGCACAAGGAAGAAACACGAGAAATATACTGTGAACACTAGGAGATCAAGAACTAGAACACTGCATTGCGACATTTACAAACTGCCAAGGGAACACTAAACATAGAGGGTATAAATAGACAAGGACTAACCAGACACAGGTGGACATAACTAGTATCAACACACAATAGGCTAGGACTAAACAAGACACGGGAACAACATTTGCCAAATTATAGGAAAGGTGAGACAAGACAGGTTGTAGCAACAAAGGAAGTTCAGTCATACAAATAAATAAATAAATAAATATATATTGAGTCAATAAAAGGTATCTATCTATCTATTGCTGTTGTTTGGCAACAGCTGACGTTTCGTTAGGCAATGGTTTCTGTTGTGTGTGACGTCAGACCTAGCCTGGAAACCAACTATTCAAAGTGGGATTTGTTATGCTGTGACGTTTGAATCTGTTTGCAACCGCCCCTTGGAAATTAATCTTCCAAACCGAAGTTCCAGATAGGGTGCTCAGTGAGATCTCGCCGGCATATTCAAACGTCATAGCAAAAAATGTCTCACTTTGAATAGTGGGTTCTGATTGGTCACCCACAACTCTGGGGTGAGCGAAATGTAATTAAAAACAAGGAGTGCCAGAGTGCACACAGGCTTCACCATTGAACATTACATTGATATTTGTGCCGCTTTGTTCACACATAGTAAATTATAGGGAGGTCTTGCCTCTATTAAACTATGTCTTGTTTTCGAATATTCTCAGCTACGCTATTCTTATTACTGATACAATTGGTTGAAAATGTTTAATTTATACAGCTCTGAAGATTCATATATCCCAGGACACAGCGGACATTCTTACTCGTGTAGGATCGTTTGAGCTGGAGGAGAGAGGAGAGGTTGAAATGAAGGTGATTGGATACTCATCATAATTCTAGCAATCAAATGGACAGCATTATGGTTTTTGATGCTGCGGTGTGTGTGTGTATGTCCATATCAGGGTAAAGGCAGTCAAAAGACCTACTGGCTACTGAACAAACAAGGCTTCAACCCCCCACTGTTTGCCAATGGATCTCCTCCTGCACACAAGCTCAAACCATCATCAGAGGTATGTGGTGTTTTATACAATTATTCATGATTTTTGTTGTCCAAAATAATGTTTGACCCAAACTGGATGTGTGTCATATCTAGTTTGAAATCCTTCAATATACTGAGTAAGGCCCAAGCCAAGTCCAAAAGAGCTCCATTCTTCCACCCCAGTTTTACTTTGCTTGTGTTCATGCCAGTGTTCATTTCGTCGACTAAAACTATGACAGAAAATTTCCGTCGACTACCTTCTTTTCACTGACGAAAACGAAATAAAAACGAACAAAAAATAGCTATGATGACTAAAAGTATGACAATATGAAATATATTGACAATTTAACAAATAAAAACAAGACGAAAATATTAGAACTGTAGAACTAAGATCGAAAATAGCCGATCTACAAGCTCACAAAGATCGGCTATTTTCGGAACACAGCTAAGCGTAAATCAGCCATTATGGCATCACAGCCCGCCAAAAATACTTTTTAGTTGATTAAATCAACAAAACTAAAGCTAAAACATTTGAATCAAAATTTGTTGTCAAAATTAACACTGGTTCATGCAAAACTGAATCCCTACCCATGAGTGATGCTGCAGAGATGTGTGGCTCAGTAACATATGCCGTGACCAGAGAGTTACTGGCCCAATCCCAATGTCCCCCCTTGGTCTAAAGCCCCGGTCGGATGTGCCGGCTTCCCTGTTCACTTCTATTATTAGGGTTGGGATCCTTTAACTGTCCAATTAAAAGTTTTTAAGAGAGACTTTTTTTCCAACTTTTTTTCCAATTAAAGTTTGAGAACCACAGGTATGTGAGGTCTGACAGTGTGATAAACCGGTTCTGAAAACGGTGCCAAATGTGATGGAACCGATTTTGGATCCTCAATGTCGGATGCGGTTCCTCCGTTTCTGGATCCCAACCCTATCCATTACATGGGACAAACAGGGTACAGGGGGGGGGGGGACACATTTGCCACCCAGACCCTGCTCCTGCCCACCCCCAAAATAATACGTAGTAGAAACGTGAATTGATCACCAGAGACAGCTCTGGGTATTAAACACGCAAACACATGCTATCGTCGTTAAAAGCATGAATTAAATACATCACGGTGAAAATACATCACTTTAATTAAGAACATTAAAGTGTCTTACATTCCTGTGTTTAAAAGTTTAAAGTTTAATTTAAAAGTAATATTTACAGTAGGTGCATTTCAGAGCTCGCTCTGATATCTGTTAACTTACGAACAGTCATTTTCCATTTCTTTTGAAATGCTTTCAAATGAATGTCATCCCATGAATAAAAATGATAACTAGTTTTTTTACACATAGATGCATGTTGAATACTCAAATGTTCAAATGCTCAGAAAACCCGGCTTTTCACTCGAAGCGGTCGGTGTGCACAGAGCTCTGAATTTTCGAACGACGGCACTCCGAGCACTCTGAATGTCCGAAAACCAGAGAGCACCTGGGGTGCGCTCTCAGAGCATATTTCCGAATGCACAAAGTGTAATGCGGTGCCACATGTGGCCGCTCAGATTCAAGAGGTGCGCCACTGACCTCTATCCCTCCCAACTCTCTAGCCCTCCATGTGACAATCTGACTTATGCCTGACAGAACACAAGCAATCAACACCACAATGATGCGTCCGATAATGTCAAGCTTCTGAAGTTCAATGAAGGCCCTTTATTACTGTACATCTCACATTTTTACCTGTTGGTCTGCCTCTCTCTCCCTGCCTCTGCCTGTCTGTCTGTTTGTGGCTTCCGCGTCCTCCTTGTTCCCCCTAAAACAAGTGCATCAGCAATGAACTACCACATGTTGAATAGAGATTTGTCATACAGACTGGTTTTAACATTGGTAGGGACATTTGTTTCCTTGTTGAATGTACACCAATTTGCATATAAATGTGTTTACCCAAAAACTAATAGAGAGTAGAATAGCAGAATGGAACACATACAGTAATCACAAGACATAGTTGAACCCTGTCCATTTAATCACTCCTGATTATATATTGATGGTTTCATGAAGGTGTTTGACAAGGTTCCAACTAAGCATCTTAGCCTATCTATATAAAGTACAATGTATGTATTGTATTTACTGGTGTGAACCAGTATAATATAATATGCCTGACCTGTTTTTGATCAATGTTTGATATCGTATCCACTAAAGGTCAGAGAGCCACAGAGAAAGGCCCAGAAAACCAAAGGTCACATGACAGAGATGGCGATGACTACAGTGAACACTTAAAGTCGAAATGAAATGGATTTTTGTGACCATATCATGATGCATTTCCTAGTAAAACAGGGGCTGGGTGTGTCTCAGCCGACCATCCTGTCCCCTCGGAATATGGGATGTAAATGCAACTACACTGCCTTGTCAAGGCAGTGCCGGAACACATCCATGCTACTGCATTGCCTATTTCTCACCTCAAATGTTTTCAGATACATATTTTAGTGTACTGCTGTTTAAGTTTAAAGCGAGAATGCTTGTAATGCATCGTCCGGCCACCATCTGGAATTAGATTCAGAACAGAGTAGCACTGGCCTCTAGTGTCTCCATAACGAATCAGCTGCGTGTGGAAGAGGGACATCAAACTAAGGGAATCACAGGTGAATGAAATCATGATTCATGATTTTATTGGATGAAATTGGTTTGGACCTGCTGCGCATTATTACATTTATGTTTGACAGGAAGTAATTCAAATTGGACTTTTAGGGAATATTGACATAAAAATGCACAAAAAAGATTTAAGTGTGAAAAACATGTTTTGTAGAAACACATATATTCAATACCTTGACCAGAGAATTTCAAAATGATGTAGCCTGCAATATTAACAAGAGTATTCACATACAAATGTTCAATAAATGTATCAATTACAATTTACATTTTTGATTTATCAAATAGACACAGAATAGAGTTAGTTTGTAGTCCTAAAACACAGAAGTGATGTCACAATGGGTTCCCTCGTTAGATTTCTTATGCTTTTTTCTTTTTTTTAACCATTGTCCTCGATTTACGCAGAAAATAACGTCTGTGGTTAACATAAACCCTAAGAGAGGTTCATGTTTGGTTCTATGACGAATAAAGAACAAATAATCTCGGCCACAAATTTTCTGATCTGATATGTGCCTTTTTTAAACATAATACTAATTCCGTGTGTGGTTCTACACATCGTACAAAGTGTGTTCAATTGTGGGGATTATCTTGCTAAACAAAACATGTAAATGTCATAAGGCTCTGTTTGCTCAAAATTTCAAAAACCCAATGAAAACACACTATTTGCAATCTGCAGTGGGAACCCTTGGTTGGAGTAACCTCCAGGCTGGCCTACAAAACTCACAATATGCATATACACTCCCTGAGTCTTGACTGACGCTCTCCTTTGTGTGTGGGTGTGTGCACGTTCGTTTGTTCATTCGTTCGTGTGCACATATGTGTGTATTTGTCCATGAACAAATTGTCACTTATACAGTATGTATAGAATGGAAGCTGCAGAAATGGAAACGGGTGAAACTGTATCTCCTCAGTGTAATCTTGGACCGTTTGCAAAACCAAGACATATGTTTACCAGGACCGCCAGCAGGATGCACAGAGTTGTGCCTGTGGTAGAGGAAATAAAATAAATGGGGGCTGAAGTCAATGATGTAGGATAATTGATTAAGCATAATTGAGGTCTTGGATTGTAACTATTTCTGAGCAACAGTATAATAAATGATAAATATAAAGAAGGTAGTGCTCAAACAACTTATATATAACAATATGTTAAGTATGTTCATTATTTTCATTAATTTTCACATTATTCTAAAACACTTTGTCAGTAGAACCATTTTATCATATTTCTGTTACCTGATATGTGTGCACTCTTTGACGCTCTACCTGTTGAGAAAACAATGCATCTATGACACAAATGAAGAACACTACTAAGACCTGATAATGCAGAACTGAAGGGAACACAAGTTGCATTAAAACAACTTTAAATGGATAAACTGACACCTCAAGGATGATCGTTACTTAGTTGTTGTTCATGCTAACAGTTCCTCAGTTTTAAAAGAAAATGCATGCTACCAATATATTTCAGGGAAACTGAAGGACAATGTTTACAACTAAAATATAGTTTATAATGATATATTCTAAATAATATATGATATGTATTTTACCTTTCATTTTAAACTCAGTGGTGAGGATGCCCCCTCCACTTGGGTCTGTCTGTGATGTCAAACTTCTGGAAGAGCAGGGGCTCTTGATAAAGAGGAAAAAACATTTTTATTCTTTTATTTTCATGTTTTCCATTGACCATTGGAATGGCACTATCTTAACACTTTCATAAATACACTTGGCACTGTTCTATATTTCATAACAGTTGTATAATTTCTTTGGGAAATATATGTAAAGCGATTTATAGCACTGCTGTCACAAACAAACCTTGTATATTTACCTTCTGAATGTTTCATGAAACCCAAATCCACAATAACAAATATAATAAAATAAATGCACACTATTCAGTGCAAGTAAATACATATGGCTGTTTGTCCTAAATTAACCACTTAACCCCCATATACATGGTTGACCAGGGTCCCCCAGGGGTCTATACTTGGCCCCCTCCTTTTCCCCCTCTACGTCAAATCTCTTCGTCAAAAATAACCAATCTACAGTCAATCACCGACTGCTCGCGTATTATGACATAGGAACCCCATAGGGACACTAATAATATGTGGTTAATGCTATGCCATGATGTTTTCATTCAACAGACACGTACTGTGTGTGGTGTGTGTCATACTGACCGGCAGATAGTCTCTCGAGCCAGACTGTTGACTCACACAATTTTGAAATGCTTCCGTCATACAGTCTGTGCAAAGGAAGCGCTGAAAACTATCCGGGGGTAAAGTGGATGTCCCGCCTCCTCCACGCTTCCGTTTCGTCTTTGCAGTACAGTACTTTACAGTAAATCAAATTAGTCTAAGCATATAGCTTGCTGCTTATCAGAAATGGGAATATGTTTTAAAGGTATTTTAAAAGATATTTTTCGTGAACAGAAAAGACAAACAGATGACAGCTTCCTTTCACGACTTTCGGGAGGTGTAGTTCCAGACTCTATGCAGTAGATTGTGGAATAGTTGTCTGGCCACATGAGACTGACCGGCAGACAGGTGTCATGCTGTGTGGTGTGTCATACTCACCGGCAGACAGGAAAGCCTTTCTCCATCACAAATGTGGACGTCACAGTGAAGCCACACCGTGGACACCTTCTCCAGCCGCTGGAAACGGAAGGAGTTGAACTTGAACATGGAACGGCTGTCTTTGGCATTTTCAAAAATGATCACTGTGTGGTCGGATGAGCAGCTGTGGGGGAGAGGGTGATTAAATGTCATTTCATCATCAGAAGACAGTCAAACATGAAGGCTGTAGCAAATGATTCAATCATCCATAAAGGTACATAGCCTTCGGCAAAAGTAGCAGATCTTCAAGCTCACAACGTGTTGCAACACAATACGTTGTCAGCCTGAAGATTTTCGCCAAATGTTCGCCCCAGAATACGCTAGGGTTCATGTGGTTAAGAAGACCTGTTGTGTTCTTTGTCCTACGATGGTGTTGTGTGCAAAACAGCCAATCGACAAGCTCACATACTGTATCACAATCTGACGCGTTGTGAGCTTGTAGATCTGCTGTTTTAGCAATTTTTAAAAATAAATTGTGAAAATTACTATAATGACATGCCCAAAATATGGACACACGGTTTAAAGTGGTTAATGTGCACTTATAATTATATATAATTATATATATGGTGTTATATTGCCCACCTGTTAGCAATGAGACTCCATCTCTTCCGGTCTGTTGAGTAAGGAGTGGGAGTGGCCCAGCAATTGCTGATTACAACTTTGAATCTGAGAAAAAGCGAAATCCAAAAAAACAAGTATTGGCCAGTGCGCTGGGGGCATTTCTCCCTCGAAGAATTTGGGGGTAGGTATAAATATACATGTTCAACATGTGTGTCTTTGTTCTGGAGCTGCATGATTGCTTATACCTGTTACTTAGTCCTTTTGCTTCAATGCCGATGAAGACCTCAGAGCCTATCTCAGATGTGTCAATTATATATGGGGCATCCTTGGCATACAGGAACTTGGAGTTCTACAAATATAAATTCGGAGGATTTATTATGCTGATATTACCTTCTAGCCAGGGATTTGAATGTAATGACCTTAACAAATTCTTCCAAAATAATACACTTTATTTTGGTAAGTAGTGTAGGCCTATTTATTTACTTAATTACTTAAGTTACTTACTATTCTTTCTTGAACATATTATATTATTATATTTCAAATCACATCTAAAGAACTGCACTGTGGTTTGATTTAAATGCGTTGCATGTGACAAACGTGGCAGTTGGCATCCACAGCAATAAGTGAAACTCAGTAGCTATACTCACCGTGAATACATTCATAGTCAACTGTGATCTAAAAGTGCCTAAACTCCCGTTGTTGACATAAACTGTAGCCACTCTGGAAAAAGCATAGGGTTTAGTAAAAACACTGCAAGTCATTGGGTTAGAATGCACATGTTCTCCATTGGGTAACAGTGGTCTCCCTGCTTCCTAGATTGATGCTTACCTTTGGCTGAAGACTGCGTTGTTGACGAGGTAGGCTGCCCGGTATGTGCAGCTGAATGTGTAGTTGACCGGCTGGTTTCGTACTGTTATCGAAGTATCGTTAGACACGATGGAATTGTAGAAGATATACCTTGCGTCTTTGCCAGGAACGTACTGCAAACAGAAGAGTTAGCACACCAAGAATCAAGTTAATTCAACATTCAAACATGAATGATATTCATATCTTCACCAAGTGTGCAAATGTGTGAAAATGTGTGTGCAAATCCCGGTGTGTCCTAGTGGCATCAGTCATGTACCTTATAATAGGGACAGATCAAATTGTGATGTCCCGGGTTTGAATTGCGCGGTATCCATGTTTTCAACCGTAATAATTCCTGTTTCTCTCTAGTCTACTACATGATCCCGTCAATCAGACAGAATTAACATAAAGATAAATCAGAAACAAAAACCAACTACTGCATGTGAATGCTCACTTAGTGCCTAACCTCTGCCATTGTGCCACAATATGAGTTGTTTCTGGGAGTCAAGTCAGGGATGGTGAAGCGATAATAGCCCGGGATGCTGAGCCCAGTGTAGCAGAGCCCACCCATGGACAACTGGCCAATCTCCCAGCCGTAAGGACACTCTGGGACATTGGCGATGATGGCGTTGGGAAAACATGACACCATCACATAGTCTGACCAAAAGCACAAAAGTAAAACATCAAAAGTGGTGGAGCACTTTGAAAGCTGGGATCATACCTACGGTGGAGAACAAATCCCAACCAAAATGGAACAGTGATCTGTTGTGATGGGTGGAGTTAGTCTAAAGTGCCATATGGAAAATAGAACACCTCAAAATAATTAATGTACCTACTAAAATGTTCAACAATTAACAAATATAATAGTTACCTGCTTTTTGAGGAGTACATGTCCATGCAACAGGCAACAGCATTAGCAGAACAGCAACAGAGGCCATTATTCAAAACTGCAGAGACATTGCATGTGTTTGCCAGTACAGTGTATTTAAGGCGTACAGACTGCAGTAAATCTGAAATAAATTGAACTTACCTGTGACTCAATCAACTTCAACAAATTTGGTATCAGGTATCTGCTGTCCAGCAGGTTGCCGAATGCTTGTGACTCTACAGCTTAAAAACTTGAGGGGGCATTTTATACTTTCACAGGTAAGGACTATCACCCATCCCCCTTCTTTCCTTCTCCATTTGTCCCCTTCTCGGCAGTGCTGGTTTGGGAACTCCATTGTAAGGCAACTCACAAAGGCCCTCTGTGCTGGATGAACATTGACTTTCAAATGACTATGGTCTCAAGGGATAAGCACCCCACACTGCAAGGGTGATTCTCCTCTCTAGACATGTCCTTGCTTGAAATTTCTCCTTTATATGGACAAGCGCTGTTGTGGCAGAAGAGGTTGAGATAGATAGATAGATAGACCTGTATTGATACGGCGAGAGAAATTCAGTTGTCAAAGCACCACATGCTCAAACTCACTCAGACACAAACTAACATGTCGCCTAAGAGAAGATTCCATAAGCTGGCGGGCAGGGCATAATGATAATAATAATAATGCACAAACCTACATAGCAATCCTATCATCTTCTATTCTATTATGCCGAGTTGTGGCAAAAAAAAGTATTGTTTCAGTATTAAGAAAATGGTGACTACTTCAGTGTTCTATATCAGACAATTTGAGGTAGACACAAAGCAGCGGCCCTCTTCAACCTTCTTGGCCAGTCTTGCAAGCTATCAGGAACTACACACCACTTAAGAGGCTTTTAATAGTGCAAACCGACATGTATGGATACCCTTACAATGTGATGTTAGCTCTGATAAAGAGTCAGCATACACTAGTAACTAGTGTCTCAAAGCAGAGATGATAGGAGACTGTGGTTTACAGCATTCAGGGATATAAGGTTTCACACAGGTAAAGTCTTGGGCAGTTGGATAGAGATCACTTTTGTCTACTGTCTGGGTATGTGGGTGAGGGGGGTTAGTGTGTGTCCTCACTAACCCTTTGCCATTAATGTTTTAAAAGTCATATTAGCCTTTACCACATTGCCAGTCACAGCCATTGGGGCTGTGACTGGTGTGTGTTATTCTGCAAAATAATATGGCAGGCAGCAACCTGACTCAACTGGCCATTGCAATTTGATCAATGTAGTTGTCTGTCAAAATAGTCTATTCCCTGCTCTGCAGTTAGTTAGTTGGTTAGTTTCGTCATTATCGTCTCCAATGTGGTTTTGTTCTCAGCCTTCACAATCAATTGATATGACAAACTACACTCTTGTCTAGAAAGCATAATGAGTATTTTGAGCTCTTATAAATCTGATTATACAGGGTTATGAGCAGATTATAATGCCTTATAATCATCATCATCATCATAACCTTTATTTCAACTCGGAGTACAGTTGAGGGCAAGCCCTCATTTTCAATGTAGCCGAGATACAACATAATCAACAGGAATACATTTACATACATCGAATAATTAAAATCAGAGAATAGAAATACTCAGTTTTTCAAAGAAAGAACAGGAAAATTAAATTAAATAAAACAGTTACAGTCTGGTACAAAGGTGCTGGAAACCATTGCTCTATATTGACCCAATGAGGGCAGTAAACAGATTTTTAGAGACTTCTGAAGCTCATTCCAGGCAGATGGAGCACTGACAGAGAATGCTGCCTTGCCTAGCTCTGAATTCGCAAATGGAACCTTGAGCGTCAGGAAGTCACTCGAACGGGTCTGGTGGGTACTAGGCTTCCGATCCAACATGTTACAAATATATGGGGGGAGCATTCCTGAGATAGCTTTAAAAATAAATAGATACCAGTGCTTATCACGCCTCACAGAGAGTGAGGATAAACCTGCGTTCTCATAAAGAGTACAGTGATGTGTACCATAACTGTCACCAGTTACCCACCTTAAGGCAGAGTGGTATACTGTGTCGAGGTGCTTTAAAGTCGACGGGGCAGCAATCCTATAAATAATGTCCCCATAATCTAACACAGAAAGAAAAGTGGCTTCAATAATAGTTTTTTTGCAGGAGGCAGGAAAGCACGCTTTATTCCTATAGAGAAAACCAATTTTCTGTCTTAGTTTTGTGACAAGGTTTTCAACGTGATATTTAAAAGATAATTTTTCATCCAGCCAGATGCCAAGGTATTTATATTCTGAGACCCTCTCAATTATAGAGCCACTTGAAGAGCTTATAGTTAAATTGTCACGGTTGGTGGTTTTAGTTTTAGCCCTGGAGAATACCATGAACTTGGTCTTGCTTGCATTGAGTACAAGCCTAAGCTCAACCAGGGCATCCTGGAGTGCATTAAATGCGAGCTGCAGCTTCATATTGGCACGCTGGGCTGAGTCAGCAACACAATAAATAATCGTGTCGTCCGCATAAAGATGTGCATGACAATCATTTAGAGTTGAGATAATATTATTTATATAAAGTGTAAAAAGGACGGGACCTAAAATTGAGCCTTGGGGGACACCCATGGAGACTGGCTGGAACTCCGACTGAGTGCTCCCGGACTTCACCGATTGGTATCTATCATATAAATAATTGTGAAACCAATCGGAGGCTCCTCTGCTAAAACCAATATTGTATGTTCATGATGCGTTATACACATAGGATGCATAGCAAGTGCTACATTCTGTTTTTACAGAAACATTTTGACATATGCCCGTATTCATTGAATCCAATACCCCATGTATAAGCGACTGATGTCATATAAGAGGTTGGTGTAAAATGATAGCTACACAGTCAGACACTAATGTCCTTCATAAAACAATTGAAGTCAGCACAATGCAGTTGAAGGGGCACAACTGCACAGCATTAGCATCCAAATGCACCTCAAATGGACCAACAGGGGAATTCTTTAGGGGATCCAGGGAAGATACAAATCTAAGAAAGGGTCAAGGGACAGCTACCATTACAGCGTCTTGCAGTGCTAACAATAGGGAACTGCAAGATTCCATCAAGTTATGTAACAATGTCCTGCAATCCAAGAAACGTGCTTAGTATTTCACAAAAGTAGGTGATAGAATGTGTGCATGAGTGCGCGCGCGTGCATACGCAGATGTGCGTGTGCATGCATTTTTGTGTGGACTCTGCTTAAAAGTGAATACAATGGAAACCCTAATCTACTACAAAGTTTAAGTTGTGGTGGTGTCTGTCTTGGGCATGCAGATATGTCCATACGTGGACTGGACATCAGTTCAAAATCAAAATATGATACACCACTATATGGACTGGACATGCCCAACACCAGCGCAAATCGGCAAATATGCTCATACAGTATATGGACTGGACATGCCCAGCGTCAGTGCAAATAGGCATACCGATATGCCCATATATGGACTGGACATGCACAGCGTCAGTGAAAGTCTGTGTTGTTAGGCAAATGTTAAAGCCAGCACAAATCACCATTGTTAGGCAATGGTTTCTGTTGTATGTGACAGTGACAGAGACAGTGAGGAAGGGAGGGAGGGAGAGACAGTGAGGGAGGGAGACACAGAGGGGAGGGCAGGGGAGGGTAGGGGAGGGAGGGGGAGGGAGAGCTTGATCAGCATGAGAGAGAGAAGGAGAGGGGGAGGGAGAGAGGAGAGGGGGAGGGAGGGAGAGTTTATTCCATAATTCACCCACGCAATAACCTGTGCTGGGTACTGAAACCTGAATATGCTGATAAATGTGTCACTTTGTGTGTTCAATAACCCCGGCAATGCCAGGCAAGCTCATAACGTTTTCTATGGTTCCAGGTTTTTTTCTGTGCATAAAATCTACCTCTTTTTGTTTGCATTCCAATCCATATTATAGCCATATGGAAACTCCCTGTCATTGTTTGCACCTTTGATTTGGTGATCCTTCCAAACTGAACAACTTGTCTAGTACAGTACCTTCAGTGCCCAGTATTTGGTAGATTCTCCCCTATTCACCACAAGATAGCAGCAAAACCTTTCTTTCTTCCATTGTATCTTAGCTGACTTTTATGTTCTATGAATTATCTTATTTTGCAGCTTTAGATTTAATAGAGACACGTAAACATAATCAAGTGGAACAAACATTTATTGGCTATCACACACACAACACATCTCAAATACATGAAGGAGACATTTCATACAACACAATAACATGGATGGGCCTACAGTAACTAAATAGTGCTTTTGTCAAATTGCACATTGTACAATGTACAAATGGCAAAAAAAGGGAAAAAAAGTGATAAATCAACAGGCCTTGCTGTAAGCATCAGTATGAAGAACATGTAGACATAGAGCCTATTTGGGGGTGCATAAATTCATTATTTACAGTCAGATGCAACATATTTACATAATAAATAGATTTTATATAGTGGCTGGCATTAGGGTTTGGGCACTTGGCAGATCCAACTTGTCGGTTCAGGTTGGTACACAAAAGCCCTCCTGAAACAAAAAGATACAACAGGTTAAATTAACCTAGTTTATCTTATATAAAAAAAAGATCATGTCCATGAGAACCGTTAATGGCTCTCAGCCATTGTAAACTGTTGTTAATATAATCCTGATGCAACGGTGTTCACAGTGGTGGAAGAAGTACTCACATAAAATGTAAAAATGCCTCCAAATTGTACAGTACTTGAGTACATGTACTTAGTTACTTTCCACCACTGTGTGTTGGTTGCTCATAGGTCCTTCCACATTATCACATTTGCCTGTCGGCAGGTCATTAGTAATTGGTTGCTGTACTCACTCTCTCCTGTGTGGTGCACTGTTTCCCCGACACAGTAGTCCCTCGTCACATGGGCAAATCTGGTTGATACTGAAGGCCAGGCCACCATCAGGTACATAGCAACTCTCACCCGGCATCAAACGCCGCTTGCACACTTGCTCGCCATGGTGACGTGCACAGCACATGGATGCATCACAATCTCTGTCCATTTTACACCTGGCACCTGGATGAGGAAATCATTGATTTATTTTCAGAGCTGCAACAAAGCAACCTTGGGTTTGATAAACCGATGGTAAAAAATATATATTTATTTTTAATACAAATACATAATACTAATACTAATAAAAACATAATAACAAAATGGTATAAGCAATCCTGCTCAAGTGCATCAGATAAATGCTAAGCTTCCGTATATTGGAGATGCTCCCTTACCTTCTTGTCCATTTGGGATGCTGCGATGGCACTTCCCAAACATGCAGCTCAGTCCACGGACACACTGGGCATCCCTGCGACAGTAGTGTCCCTCCCCTCGCTGAAGAACGCACAGTCCAAAGTGGCGATCACAGGAGAAACCTCGCCCACAGGCTCTGTCGTGGTCACATACCGCCTGGAGGAAGGGAGAAGAAGATTTTTTTAGAAACCATGCTATGCACTTAAGCCACAATGATAAAGTAAGGTTAGGAGGTACAATAGACAAGTCTGGGTGTCCCAAACCTTTCACTTTGGGCACTAAGATCAACTTCGCAAGCTATTGCAACCGTGATACTTTTAGTTATGAAACCAAATCTCAGACCAAATTGTGTGGATAAGATTTAACCACTTTCAAACTGGTGTCCACTGTTCATATTTTGTGCATGTTAAAGAGCAAAGTGTGACATGCAGCATTCACTGTTACAATGTTGTTGTCGTTGTTGCTTGTATGTGTGTATCTCTACCTGCAGCCTATTTATCAAATGTGATTTGCACAAGAGAAGGTAGTAGGTCTTACCACATGTCCTTTGGCTACAGGAGGACTCTCCCTGCGTGTCATAGCTCCTTCCTTATTGGGAGCACTGTGGGGCATGTTGAGCAGCCAGGCCCAGATACGGCCCTCGGTCAGGGAGATGCACAGACACAAACATGCCAGCTGCTGCAGATTCCTCAACATCTCCACACAGAAAACAACAGACTGAAAACGGTGAGATAAAGACTGAAGAAAAAAATACGTGCTGAAGTGCTGAAAATCCTGTCAAAATGGACAACTTCTTCCTATGCTAGAAGTTTCACTTGGAGATTAGAATGTCTGGGTAGAGCAGTTTGCGGAGGTAAGTAACAGTTACTACCTCCTGCACTTGCGACTTTTATAAGGCATGGGGACTCGACCGCCCCCACCACCCCCCTCCCACCTGGCTGTTTGTTCAAGCAACGGGGTAGGAGGAGACAATTAGTTGTTAA
Source organism: Gymnoscopelus microlampas (assembly GCF_963454915.1). Lineage (NCBI taxonomy): Eukaryota > Metazoa > Chordata > Actinopteri > Myctophiformes > Myctophidae > Gymnoscopelus > Gymnoscopelus microlampas. The sequence continues at coordinate 29,484,416 of NC_139951.1, read as the reverse complement.
TGGATTAACTAAATTGCCTAAGCCACCCCCTGCTGTCAGAAAATAGTGGCAAAATGACCAGCCATAGAATAGTGAAAGGAGGTTTGGGGAGATGGGGCAAGGGAGCTGGGAGGGGCTTAATGGACATGATGGGTTGACGCAAAACAAAACAAACCACACAATGGGGCCAGAGCAGGCACCTCCGAGAAAACAACAGAAAAATACATGACATTGTCCCTCCAGCCACTGAGTGACTAGACCGCCTGGGACCAGTGACCCCAGGCCCAAACACTGGACAAACACTCCTGTTTAGTTACCCCATTACCCCCTACCCTATCCCACCTTGTACCCCATGCTGGGAACAATTTGCAGAAGTGCTCTCTGCAGACGACCTCGTGATCTCATTAAATGTAATTATCATCAGCGATTAGCTCTTGAGGGGAGGCAGAGAGGAGGGGCTGCTGGTCCCTCCAGGGCAATTAATGGCTTGAGGCCATTTTTCATAGTTATAAATCTGGCGTCCTGTCTTCACTTTACCACAATGAGGATTGTCTTACATCATCATACCAAGCAAAGCAAAGCAAGTTTGTTGTTTACCCAGGGTGTTGGACTAAGTGCGGAACTTATTTACAGCCAGACCCTGCATGGAAGCCTTGCTCAAGGGCTATTCAGCGGTGATTCATGATTGATGTGATGAATTGGGGAATCGAACTAGGGACCTTCCGGTATCAAGGCCGCCCCTCTAACCACTAGGCCACCGCTACCACACTTCATACTGCGTATTGCAGTGAAATTGGCTCTTGCCTGGACTTCTAAATGTTCCTTTAAATGTTCTGTAGCTGATTTGAAAAAAATATGGTCTGTCAAAAGGCTGCCAAAGTGATTGCATTTGTGTGCAATTTGTATTCAATGTGGATAACTTCCTGTGTAGGTTTCGGCCACATACCTCCCCAAGTATGTGTCACTTGAAATCACACTAAAATAAAACAAAACAAAAAATAGCAGAGAAGGCCAGCTGGTGCAATGCTCTTTTGTTTTTTTCTGTTGGACACAGCAACCTCCCTTTCGTTTCTATCCTGTCTTACTCGCTTTCCATTTTAAGTCTGAAAGTCCCAACAGTTGCAGTTGATTTGACCTCATTTGTTCTTGGAAACGGCAGTGGTCCCTGCAGAGACCTAGCATGTGCCTTCTTTGGCTATTTAGCTTTACATGGCTGACGTCTGCAAATCCTCCCATCTGTCGATATCACAGGGATGAAATGTGATACTTATGATTTAACTTGTACTCTAGCTTTCTGACATCTCCCTGCAGCTCATTAGCTAGGACTGCTCACAAACTGTTCACACCCCTACTATGACTGTGGCCAGGCAAGGAGGCCTACTGTAGTATCAAGGGCAAGATCACCACATTTTCTCAAAAGCTTCCACCCGGCTACCATCAGACTGCTGAACAAGGCCTGATCACCGCCTGTCACCAGGCTGGGCTTACTTGAAACGGACTGTTTCCCTCCATTCATGTGGATGTTCCTCTATGCAGACTTTACTTTCCCTGTGGACCTACCATGTGTTTTGTTTTGTATGTTTAAAAAAAAAAAATTAGTTTCTACCCAATGTGCTGCACCCTACTGTATGTCTAATCTCATGCACATGCCGCTATGTGGACAGTATACTGGTGTGTTACAACTTTTGCACCTCATGTTTAACCTTGTGTACAGTACAGCAGTGGTTCCCAAACTGGGGGTCGGGGTTCCCAAATTATTTTGGGGGGGTCCCCAGATGATTAGCTTAATGTGCAACATTGTTTTCTCACTCAACAGTAAACAAACCAACATACCGTATAAGCGTATACAAGGTATCTGCACATTTCTAAAGTTTCAAATTAATTACTTTTAATTGGCCAAATTGTCAAATATTACAAAGAGGCAAACATTGTGAAAATAGCCAATCTACAAGCTACAAGCTTGTAGTTTGGCTATTTTCTAAATATTTATCTGTGGAACCTAGTCAAACTAAATGCAATGCAACACTTTCAAGTGCTTGTCAGGGTTGGGGTCCACGGTTCAAATAGGATTATTTTTGGGGGGGGTGCGGCCTGAAAAGTTTCGGAACCCTTGATGTACAGTACATATTGTATCTGCTGGTCTTATGCTACATGTATGTAGATATCTCGATTTTGTTGTTCTCTTTGACATGCTTCTTTAATGTTAAGGTGACTCTCCACCAAACAGACTACTTCAGACTGGCAGTCTGTTGGCAAAAGTTGGCATTTAGTTCAGCACAAACTGTCGGCCGGCGTTAATGAGGACTCATTTTTACAGGCAGTGTTGCCATATTTTGCGAGAGAAATAAGCAACCATATTTTGCGAGAGAAATAAGCAACCAGGTCGGGACACGACCGAACCTGCTCGGTCGTTGATCGACGGTATTATAGAAGTCCCGACCCGACAACACGGCGCTATCTACAACAGGTTATCGTCAAGTTGTCGGCAGGAGGCGCTTTCCAACGCCTTCCGAGTCGGGCCGATATCGGTGCGGTGGAGAGTTGGCTTTAGATTTTTCTCCCCGTCTCCCCTCCTTTTTCTTCTGCTGCCTTTCTGAAAAACTACAAAATTATGGAGCTTGCACTAAAGACACATTTCACCCACTGCTTTACACCTGTAAACTAGTGATGTGACAATAAAGTTCATTATTGATTCTTGCAAGCCCTCCAAGGCTAGCGAGTCCTACACAGTGTCTGTGTTGGGGATCAATTATAGATTCTTGCTAATGAATTATGATGTAACTGATGCAATCCCTTCCTGAATGATTTCACACATCAGCTAATGAAATACGCACATCGCTTATTTGAGGTGCTGCGTTACACAAATGTACATGAAGAAAAATAATAAAACTTGCACACGCATATGCTCCAGTGTATAAAAGTATAAAAAGTAGAACAAATGGATTCCTTGAGTAAAACATGTACAAGAGGCTGGTCAGTTGGTCCACATCTAGTGTGCACAGGCTGGAGGATAATTTACTTAAAGGTAGGGTAAGTGATTTTTTTTCTTTGGTTAAAATAAGTGTTAAATAGCTCTATATTCTGATAGTACTCATTGCTATAGAGTGTTTGTTCAGTAAAAGGAGTCTCCTTGTCTCTCCAGCTCTTTATAAAACAGAAAATGCATTTTCGTTTCAGTTTCAGTTTCATTTCCAATTTTATCCAATCAGGATAGAGAACTCAATCAGGATATAGATTAAACAAGTGAAATTGGAAGTGATGACACTAAGAAATGAGCATGCAAAATTTGAACTGGAACACTATAAAAATGAAGCTTAAAAATGGGTACTTTCTCCTGATTGGCTGAGATTTAGACACCCACCGGAAAATGAATTGTCTGTTTATTAAAGAGCTGGAGAGACGGGGAGACTCCTGTTACTGAACAAACACTCTATAGCAATGATTACTATCAGAATATAGTGCTTTAACCTTTTAACAAAATACTTTTTGTTTTAACCAAAAAATATCACTAACCCTACCTTTAAGACTTTGGGTTGTCCCAAACTATCTAATTAGCTTTACCTATCATTAGCATGGAGCTATTTCCATTAAAATGAAGTATTTTCACTTAAACTGAAATGCCTGTGTAATTGTCATTTGTAATTTACATATGTAATGTAGGCAGCAGACAGCCTGTAGACGGGTTGTGTAGATATCACAGGGTCTGCACCACCAGTTCTGTATCTCAGCTTCAGGTTACGTCCTTATCAAACATGCAGACTAATGACATAATTGTCAGTCAATTGTTTTGTACAAGAGCTGTGACCGTATCAATTAGCGACATGTAAATAGGTAGTTTGTTTACTTAAAGTAAAAAAAACAAATCCCAATCTTGGGATTCTTTAGAGAGTTTTATTTGTAGATGGAACGTTCTTACCGCATCATAAATCAAAATATAGGTCTATGTTTAATGTTACCAATACAAATCTATTACAGCCATAAACAAATACAGTACAATAATGTATCTGTTAAGTTCCTTCTAGTCTATCAAGAGCTGAGTCAATACTTATATAACAAAACACATATATATATATACAGTACACACATTCACTCATATTGTTTTTTTTTTTATTTCTGGTGGTGGGCCTACCCATTTGTTTCAGTTTGTATCATTTATTGGGCTAATATGCTGACGTACAATGCTATTACTCAACACAATATGTTAGAGATAATAGCATTATAGATTTGTGTATTAGACTAACCCTAACCCATGTACAGTTGTAAAAGTCAGTGACTTAAACACTTTTAGCTAATGTTAGAGCGTGTCTCTCAAACACAAGGATTATCCATGAGCTCACAGTCAATTTGGATAGAATTCATCCCTAATGAGGTGATGGTGGGAGCTTTTATTCAGAGATATCTGCAGCTGATCTTATCAGCTTTGGCCGTTTTGCACACAAATAGCAGGCTCCAACAATGGAATTACAACCCAACCTACAAATCCCACTCCCCTCCCTTATCGTGTTCCTCCAACATGCAATCCATATACAGTACCTGTCACCTCAACTACAACTGCAGTTACAGTAAAATATCCCCCTTGTATCCTCCAATAATTCCACAAAGATAAGCTTTGTGTGTGCGGTGAGCCCAAAATCTCTTCTGCCCGGTTCTCCTCAGTGGCTGGAGTAATTGCTCTGCATTTGCACACATCTATTGACCATCACCATGTGCACGGAACAGCGCAGCCCATTTTTGCTTTCCCCAAATGTCAGCTGTTTATTAGCGTTTTTGTGTTCGCTGGCTCCCGGGTTGCCAAATCATGTGCGTGAAACAAGTGTGGGTGCTCATATCCCCCGACGGGTAGGGTATGGTCTAGTTTACTTACTGCTAAAGGAGATAACTGTCTCCAAACATTCTCTAACATGCTCCCCCCATGTTAATGACTCTGCTAATGACGTTCATAATGAATCTACTGCTGTCACAATCAACATTGCAATTAGGCACTGACTAATACAACAGGCTGGGTGATTTGTCCATTGTAATGAACCTTGACCCCCCAGAGGGAGTTGTGAATGGAAGAGGGCATGTGGATTCAGTCTTCTCAGTGCCAAACGCAACACATTCAGAGCAGGACTCGCTGGACAATCATTTTTCACTGCCCTGAATGCACATTGAGGGCAGTGGAAAATAACAACATGAATACATCTCTTCTCCAGTCCTGAAGATAGAGCCTTGAGACTTTTGCACTCATTCTATGACAAAGTTACATGAATTTTCACTGATGCTGCCCAGACCTTGCCTGGTTTATAGACTTTCATTAGGTTTGTTAACATTTGACGACAAGAACGTTTGCTCTTTGGGGTTTATTTTAGGATCTTGCGAATGTTGCTGATTACTCTACAGCTGTGTTAGCACATTGACGTGTGTGTGTGTGTGTGTGTGTGTGTGTGTGTGTGTGTGTGTGTGTGTGTGTGTGTGTGTGTGTGTGTGTGTGTGTGTGTGTGTGTGTGTGTATATTTTGGTTCTCCTTTGAGATGTAATATTTTTAGATACAAGTAATACAAGTAAATACAGTCCAGCATGTCTTCTTGGAGAAAAATCACAGATAGTTTTACTGTCTATTATGTTTTCAGGTAGATCAAGGCAGGAAAGAAAATGAATGATCTAGATAAAAAGTGTCTATATAAAGCCAATGTCATCTTCTTTGGATATGAAGCCCATATGACACATACAGTATATGATGTATACCTGCTATAACATATGCTATCTATGTACAGCATATATTTATGTATTAATAGTTTTATTTAACCTGTTTTCTATCTATTTCCCTTTGCTCTCACTCTACCTCTGTCCTCTCTCGCAGAATATTTCAAAATGATGGAGCATGCACAAGAAATATAATCTGACCCACTGCTTTACGCCAGTAAACCTGTGATGTGACAAATAAAACTGGTACTGATTCTGAAGTGGGGATACCGAGCTGGAAGAGATTGAGGAATTCCTACAGCGCCTACGAGTGAAGTACGATGTGGCAGTATTAATTGCCACTGAGAAGACACTCACCACGGGCGATGGTACCAGAATATACCGTTGAAGATGCCAAATGTGTTGCGTTTGGCACTCAGTGCCAAACGCAACACATTCAGAGCAGGACTTGCTGGACAATAATTTTCCACTGCCCTTAATGCACATTGATTGAGGGCAGTGGAAAACAACAAAATGAATACATCTATTCTTCAGTTTTGAAGATAGAGCCTTGAGACTTTTCACCGGCAAGAATGGCCGGCAGACGGCGACAACACCACATCTAAGCTACTGCTTCCTGCCTCCAAGCATGCCGGTGGTATGCCACTGCCACTGGCGAACCCAAAGACCGCCGACTGTCACCGCATTCTCAAGCATGACCGGAGGTTCACCACCTCCGCTGACAACTGCACGGGTTGACTGAGGTTACCCTCATTTACATTAATACAAGCAGAGTGGGTGGATTATGAAACAGTCGATGAAGAGAAGGTGACTCCAGCCTCCTCCTGCCAGTCATGAGGGGTACTGTAACCAGACAGTGAGCGCATATGAAAAGCCACATTTCCAAATACTCCAAATAATGGTGGCCAATTACTGCCCTGAGTTCAGCCTGGCTGACATCCAGGACAAGTGTGTCATTGATTGATTGAATACTGCAACAGATTGAAAAACGTACAGAAGTTATACAATAATGCTAAAAGGATAACACAAAAAGCCAGAGGGCTTGTTTCAATTGTGGTCATCGGGTTAGATCTACCTGAACGACAGGAAGCCATTGTTGCTGTTTAGAAGGCCCACCTCTATATAGTCTCAGTGACAATAGCCCTTCAGTGGCACAGTGCCAAGAGAGCCAATAATGTCTACTTCCACCTCAGGCACAGCATGCGCTCTCACCTACAACAGCAGTCAGATGGGACACTTTTACGCAAACCAAGTCAACTGCCCAGAGTGTGACGTGGGTCAACAAGGGGTTCAAACAGCCGGCAGCACTAACACCGTCAGTATGTGGCCCATCGGAGGGGACCCACACAACCATGGTGGAGATCTTATAGCAGAGCAATGAGGACTTCTCTCCCACACAAAGCCATCAGCTACGGGGACCTACTGGAAGAGTCCCTTGACAGTAACTGCTGCCAACAATGAGGACCACATTGGCCCACATTGATTGGACCACAAGATTAACATCGGGGATGCTTGCCCCATCAGTCTTCACTCACGGCAACTGCCCTTGGGGGGGAGCCGCAGAACAGAATGTGTGGGAGATGGCATGAGCGGTCATCGCTGAACCTTCCAACAGAAACGATGAAGAATGACAATAACTGGACAAAAGCTGAGCATGATGAAAAAGATTATTTGAACTGAAGTTTACATTCTTGCAGCCCCCGTCCTGCGTATCAGATATGCTTTTTCGAATGTTTTTTGGATGGCTACGCTTGGCTACGAAAATGTTCTGCAGGTCACACTTCGTATATAACGTAACACGGTGGAACACACCACTGCTCCACACCAGAAAGACACTAGAGATCCTGAGCCAAGGAAAGAGACTTCCCAGCATGCCTCAGACAGTACACACGTTTATTGTTTTATTGTTGTTACCGTGTTGTTATTTGCTATGGAGATGCGTTGTTTGTACTTATGTGTGATTAATCATTTTAATTACCATGTGTTTGGTAACACAAATCCTGTGTGACAGGGGTGGTGATTTATTTTGGGGACACCGAGTTCCGTTGGCTTGGCACACAGTTGGTGTCAGCATTATACATTTCTTACGAAGTCGTCATGCCTTCTCCTCGAGATATACAACCCACCGGTTGTTACAAGAATTTAATTAGAGGTTTAATTCGATAGCAATTTCTTTACAATTAACATTATTTCCTGTCCCGAGGAACCTGGTCTGGAGTACAGCAATGAAAGGCCTGTTCATTATTTACAGCTTTTGAATTGAATCACAAAGGTTGTATTGTGTCAATTGTAAGGTATCTTAATTGTTGGGGAGACAGCTGTTTGTCACATGTAGCTAGGGACGACAGATGTTCTCCGTCAGTTGTTTTTGTGGCATGATGTGAGGTTTTCTGTGGTAGGCTGTTACCATGGTAAAAGGACATAATGACATAACAAGTTGCTTTAAAGAACGTGGGAAAAATATGACTTGTGTTTTCTTTTGTAATATTGTGTCATCATAACCAATACGCTGCCCAAAGACACTACATGTCTATGAAGTAATGGGAAAGTTTCATTGGCCAAGTACATTTGCACACATGTCCTGTGAACCTAACTATTAGGAGCAGTGGGCAGCTATTGAACAGGGACACTTCCAACACTATGAATAGGTACTTGGTATTGGTCTGGTAGTAGTATACGTTCATTTGCCTGCAGGGAATCAGCCCAAATATACACGCATACATTTCACACAATGCCTGTACAAGGGCAATTTAAATATAACCCTTACCCAAACCAAAGTAATCTCTCCCTTACTTCCATTAGAAATATCTTTATTTCTCCTTCTTCTTCTTTTCACAAAGGTCTTAGATGTTCAGATTGGTTTCTGGTAAGGCTTAAATCATGTTCACTATAACCTGTTTCCAATTGGAAGGAGAGAAGGCTGTGTGATTCCTACTATAATTGGAAACAGCCCTAACTCCTCAGTGCCAGGTGAAAGAAAGGAGCAGGGGAACAAGAAGAGAGGGGAGAGAATGAGAGGAGGATCTGGAGCGAGAATCACTTGTGGACAACAGTCAGTCGTCACTAATCAGGACGTGGTTCGGAGGGCGTTAGGTTAGGGTTAGCATGAAGCACCTCACATTTGAGAAGCGCTATCAAGTTAAAGACTTGTCTCTGAGTAGTTTGTAAAAGGTTACTAAGTTAAAGATCTGACACACACACACACACACACACACACACACACACACACACACACACACACACACACACACACACACACACACACACACACACACACACACACACACACACACAGATGATGAGTTCATCCGAGGGACACAAGAGTCAAATCTGCAAGAACTGCTAGATTATGAATATGAATGTTGTGAACATTACGGGGTGGGAATTGCCATCCCCTGGGACCCCAAATGACACCCCTGCACACATGAGCTCATTCTTAACATACACACACAATACTACAATAATGAGTCTATTATTATGCCGATTGTTACCTGATCTAACCTAGCTTATTCTCCATCCATTACCTGGATTATTTATTTCATTTAGCATGAAACCTGTTATATTAAAAAAAAATGGTTAATTAATAGGTCATGGAATTAAGTTGAATCAAATTGACATATGGGTTGTCAAAACACCCAATGCCACTATTAAACAGGTTTGTTTTTTATGGCATGGCTCTGTAGGAGTCTATCCGTCTATAAGAGGGTCGGTCTGTGTGACTGTGTGAATGTGTGACTGTGTGAATGTCTGTCTGCGTGTCCAGAGCTAATCTGGAAAACCGTTGCACTGATCTGCGCCAAATGTCTTTTGCACACTGCCAGTAGGCCACGGAAGTACCTCCACTAATAGTTTTCTACTGTATATTGAGTCAATGGGGCTCAGACGGGCTGATACATTGCTCCTGACATCCACATGATTGAATTTTCTTTCTTTTTTCTTTGAAAAGGCACCAGTGTAAATATCTCACATTAATGTTCAATTTACGAAAATTTGCTTCTAGCTGCTAAGCATAGACACGGAATCACACAATCACCAGATAAAATCACAAAACACTGTGGATGTTCACTGCTTACATCATTGAAGCAAGGTTAAGAGAGGACGTGCTTAGCTCTATCTTGCAGGCATTTGAAGCTAAATGTATTGTTATTGGATCTATTAAAAAGAGCAGTAAACTGCTCCCTGCTCAAAGACACAAAAAAATCTAAGTAAACTTTACCTAAGCTTATGAGAAATAACGAGACAGGCTTAATTTTGAGCTGCGTCCTGCTAACAACCAAATTCTTTTTTTTGTTGCTATAGTGAGTGGCAACGTTGACGTCAGCAGGGGGGTGTAGCCGTGTCCATATTGACGGGAGAGTACTAGGGGTGTGCCGATATATCGTCCCGCGATATATCGCGATACGTTTTCGCGACGATATGTATCGTTTTGGAAAAAAAAAATATCGTTTTTGAAAAAAAAAAAAAAAATTTTTTTTTTTTTTTTTTTTTTTTACAATCATAATAATCAGGCATGCAAACGGCCCCGAAGTGAAAAGAGTGACAGGTCAGGTGTTTCGGGTCAGGTGTCATACTATTTGGATTCAAAACGGCTATTGTAGCTGAAAAGCTACAAGTTTGCATGTCTGAATAATGCAAAAACAGAATTATTTGTTTGCATTTTCTTTTTTTCTCCTCCATATATTTTCATAATAAAAAAAGTGCGTATCGTATCGTATCGAAATCGTATCGAAGTTGTGAGCCAAATATCGTATCGTATCGTTTCGTGAAATTAGTGTATCGGCACACCCCTAGAGAGTACATAATGACGACTACATACTAGTGAACGGAAAACGGGATGTACAGAGCGAAACTCGGGCTCAACATACCGTAAAAGGACAAGCTCAACTATGAGGAAAAAGAGTGTTACCTCAGCAAAATCGGGGACCTTGATGGACTCGACCCATATGAACATACACAGACTGGACAGGAAATGATTTTGATCTGCTACCACCACTTACACGAGTACACCTGATGCAATACCTAATTGAAGGAACGAGCTATTTACACATTTAGTAGCTTCCATAGTGAAAGCTTGTAGATTGGGTGTTTTTTTTTGTAATCTCCACATTGTAGCTCAGGCTGTAGCTGCTCAACATTTACAAACAGCCTGCCTACTTGTGCCTACCTGACTCACTGAGTGAGAACTGGGCATGGTTCCCCTGTCTGGCTTCATGTGTAAATTGTGTTTCACTTGTAGATTTCTAGAGAAGCCTTTTCAGGGGGGTCATCACTGATTGTCCAGCTCCAATCAAAAAACGTTAGCGTTTTGCATATGTATGCAGTTGTAGTCTTTGCACGAAACCTGTTTGTCAAGAACCAGGGTCACTGTGAAGGAGCCATTGTAGATCAGCTACAGTATTTTCAGAGAAGAGATGTAACGTGGACATTATAAATGCACAAATATAACATAGCTGTGCTTTATGGTGCAATAAATATATATTGTATTTTTGTCACATATTGGTAGTACACCAGAGTGTAATTCAGCTTGTAGATGAAGCTCATTCTGATACCTGCTGAACATACAAACAGCCTGCCACCTGAAAATCTAACTCCTTTATCTACCACATTCCCTCAACGCGACCTGTTATGGTACTTATAAACTGAGCAAGTCTGCACCATTGTAAGTCAATAGGGTATGTAATAGCACACGAAGAGTCTCTGTTTACAAGCTCCGTCACAAACCCCCTGATCCACTGTCAATCTGTAGAAGAGCGGCATTCATTATGTAGTCTCTGACCATCAAGATGGCTGCCGCTACCAAGTGACATATGTTGACGACCCCCTATTGGATTTTTTGCCAGGCCCTATTACGAAAGACACGCCCTTATTCTATATCCTCCCTGACATTCAGACTCATCTTCCATGATCTGGGAGAACCAATGGCTTCCGTTCCTCCCATATAAAGGGCTGCCCCTCCCTCCATCCCTCTAAAGTGAGACCCAGACATAATCTCTCATTAAGAATGGAGAAAGGGGAAGTGTGTCTTAATAGGGGAATAGAGAAGTTTGTCACTGTGGCACTGTGGCAATATGATAGCTGGTCATCAGTTGTGGAATGAAAAACAGGGAAAGACTGAGCGATACGCGGCAGAGGATTGATCAGTTACACCGAGTTATGAGGAGTTAGAAGATGATGTTCCTATGAATGACTCCAACAAAGCTACAATTCAAATAAGATCCTTGAATACAAGAGAGCTGTGCATGGACACACAGAGAGGCAGCATGATTAAGAAGTGGGGGAGCGGCTCAAGATTCAGCAATATATTATAAGCAATAGAATGTATTAACATGACATCCTCTAGAGTCTAGGACTCCCTGTCACCTGTGGTCCTTTGTAAGGGAAAACATGCAATTGCACTTATTGCTGTCAAATACACCAAAACAAAACATGCCATCTCAAGTACACAATGTGATACTGTAGACTGTATAATATATTATAATAGTATAATAATAATTTTAATATGATAAAGGACAAAGTGGCTTTGGTGTCGCCTCACCAGACTCGCCAACCACCGACAGAGCTTTATGCAATCACGTGATGGATATTCCAGTTCAAATATTTACGGAGAAACCACTGATTAAAGGGGACATGTGAGGACATCACACACACACACACACACACACACACACACACACACACACACACACACACACACACACACACACACACACACACACACACACACACACACACACACACACACACACACACACACACACACACACACACACACACACACACACACACACACAATTTGGCTTAAATTCTGGCAAAGAAAATATACTGTGTGCAACGTTGACAGTGGGTTGCACTACAACCCACTCTCACTTTGTTTCCCCCTTTAAACGGTTTTGAATGCTTGTCAATGTTACATAATGACCAATAAAAACATTGATGGGAGGAATTAATCCTTTCCCACATGACAACACCACAAATCATCTGCTGCCTATTTTTACAGTAATGCTGTGGTGTGCTCCTGCATCCTCGTTTTCGCCTGGGATTCATTCTTCCTGTCTGCATTAGTCACAGAGATTTCAAGGCCGTAGTCGGCGTAGCGTGTGTGTGTGTGTGTGTGTGTGTGTGTGTGTGTGTGTGTGTGTGTGTGTGTGTGTGTGTGTGTGTGTGTGTGTGTGTGTGTTTTGGCATCCTACACGGCATCATGAAATGCAAGGCAGGCAGGCAGTGATAAGCAATCTCCATTTTAGCTGTTTATTTCTATCTTCCAAAATTATATAACAAGAGTAAAAAGTGCAAACCATCTTGACTGTCTTTCTTCCAATTGTGTTCCTGGTGGCGATCACCCCCCCGCATACAGCTACGGTTAAAAGGATCCCAGGCTAATAAGCCTTATATGCCTTAATCCTATATTAAAATCATATATTAAGGCCTGGATCGCTGCGGTATGGGCAATGCACCCTGACAGCGTGTCGCGGGTGCCAGCGGCCCATGGGTGCCAGAAGCGCAAGCGCATTGTGGTATTTTCATAGTAAAATGGCTTTTTTTAGAAACACAAATCAGGAGAGAATCAACTTTGTTATCGACCTTTTTCTATCCCAGCAACCCAGAGTCCATCTGCAGTCTGACGGACGAGACATAGAGGGCTCTGTCCCTTCAACTCTATGCTCTGTCCCCATAAGATGTTCTAAAAACTGATGAACTGATATTCTATATGTGAATATAGTACGTGAAATCATTATGGACATAATGTGTGTTCCAATGCTCAATAATATCATTTTCCATAATTAACTGTCTTGGTTGATGGGGCATGATTTGGTATAACATGCGACGCACAACCAATACAATGCTCATCCACATGACGTTGTCAGCCAGGGAGAGGGGAGGGGGAGGGCGGTGGGATGGTCAGGGGAGAAGCAAACCACGCCTTCTTAGGAGACCATTTGTACGATTTGTGTACTATTTCGCCTCTAGTGGCTCCAATTGGGATGGTGTATCTTCCTATATTAACCATCTTTGCTACAGTTATGCACAGAACCTTAAACCCACTAAGACCTGAGGCCGATTCTACAAATGTCTTCTAAATCAGTTTTTCTGCAAAACCTATGTTGCTATGTATCGTTGCTGTCGGGCAGAAACCTCTTACCTCAATATTTTAACTTTTTGAGTTTTTTCATAAATTAATGCCCTTCTTAATACTACAGAATTACACGAAAGCATCAAAAGTAGCTGATCCACAAGCTTGAAACGCAGCGCGAAGCATAGATGAGGTTCCTAACTGACAGAGGCAATATATAGCTAAAATCTAAAATGACAGATGCTTTTCCGGTTTTAATGGGTTAAAACAAGTAAAAATGTTGACTAAAGGGTGGTGCTAGTCACCAAAATCAGTAGGGTTCGTACTGAAATCTTAGATTAATTATATTATGGGATATATTGTGTGCAAAGTTGACCTTTTGGCCTGCGTATGACACTAGAGGAAGGGTCATGAGTCACTGGTTAGGGTTAATTCTCCAGGAAATATGAATGTGCTCAGCAAGTTACATGGCATTCTGTCCCAATGCAATTTGAAATATCTTTTGTGCAAGTGGAAATGCTGGCCTACTGGTGGCGGTAGACGAAAGGCCATGGGGTCACAAACTCTGCAAAAATAGGTGAACATTCAACAAAAATAGGCAAACATTTGGCAAAAAAAATAGCAGCTCTAGAAGCTCATAATGCTTTTTGAGCTTGTAGGTCGGCAATTCTTCCACTATTTGATGTACAACAAAGTATATAGGGTTTAATTGGTTAAAGCTTGAAAATAATTGTAGCGTCCTGGGCTGTTAATGGCTGAGGAAAGGATTCCCAGCATGCCTTGGGGTGCACATTATTTTTCTATTAGTCTGTTTATTGTATTATTGTTCGCCATGGGAATGCATTGGGGGATTTATGTGTTGTGATTCATATCATTGGTTTATGTTCAGTTAAGCGTTTATGTGAGTTTTTGGGAAACACTCTGAGTCATAGGGGTAAGGGGTTCTTTGCAAGGAGCACCCCCCCTCCCTTGTGTGCTCATTTAACTGAGTTAAAATGCCAGCGAGAGCAGATTTTTGCTGTTGGGCCGAAACCTTGTATCTCCATAATTCAACTTTTTTTCCTTTCTTCCATAAATTAATGTCTTACTTCGACAATACTACAGTGTCACACAAAAGTAGCCAATCTACAAGCTCACAGCTCGTCGCAACGCGACTTGTAGATCTCCTATTTTCGATTTTTTGTTTTTAAGTGAAAGTGAAGATGGTTAAGTATGTCTGTGAGTTTAATAAATAATAATGAACCAATGAAAAGTATTAACAAGAGCTTGTGACTGAATTATAACAACATTGGATCCTTTAGAACACGTGTTCTTTTTTCCATTTTCTTAAAAGTAAATGGAAATAGACATACAAGGTTTCCACCCGACAGCGGCGAAATAAAAGAGTGTTCCTACTAAAAAGCCACTGTCATCATGAGTCATGGCTTCTCCTTTGGATCAGAAACCTGCTTGTCATTACAGAATGCTCATATTCCAACACGTTTTGACAGCCAATCAATATTCACGAACACAACTCCTTCCTCACAGTAAAGCATAAATCAAAGAACTAGGACTCCGAGCTCCTCTGTTGTTGACAAGATCGAAAAATCTGGGGCAGCCCCAGCAGCTCAGATCCACTCATGACATCATTCATCTGAATCCGGCTCATGACCTGTGTTGCCCTCATGCATGACTCATGTCTCTTCTGTGTTGTGGACAGAAATGCGTCGGGTCCCGACCCAGAAATGGGTTGGGACTCGGGACCCCCCATTTTTTGGGGGTGTTCCTATGACATTTAAGTGACAATGTAAGACCTTTTAAATACCTCTTTAAAAAAAGGAAGACAAGGAAAAAAAGGCCATTATTGCATCAAAAGTAATCAATGTCATACTAGGCGAATATTAAGTAAAAAGAGGTCAAGATTTGCCGAAAATAGCTGATCTAGTGATCTGCAGATCATCAATTTTTGGCGTGTCTTCGAAGAGATACAGTGCAGAGCAGCGGTTCTTACATTTTTACATTTCAAGGACCTCCCTTTAACTCTGACAGTATACAAATGGAACTAAACGGACCCTTTGTATACTGTCAGAGTTACAGACTTGTAAGGGTCAATTTAGAGCTTGTAGATCTGCTATTTTTCAAAAATCGTGAACATTTGTGCAAATCTTTGAATAAATATATATTTTTTAAGCCAACATTTTTAACAGAAATCTTTGCTTCTGGGGGTCCCTGGAACAAAATATTTTGAGATGGGGCTCGGCGGCCAAATACATATCATTTTGGGGGTCCTTGACATGAAAAAGTTAGGATTTAGAAGGCATTTGTAGAATGGGCCTCAGGTCTTAATGGGTCAAGTGGTTGAAAACACACACAAATCAGGGACAAAATTCACTCAGGGACAAACTATTGCCTATTGTTCTGCGCTTTAGGACAATTGTGGGGGGATACAAGAAAAACATCACAAATCATTGTGGGGTAATGGGGGTGGGGGGGGGGGGGCTCATTTGGGTCTGATTTGATTTGGTTCAATGGACCTCCACATGGGGGCGACCTGCTCCTGCCATCTCCAGACCATTTTGTTTTCACAAAAAAAAAGAAAAAAGAAAGAAAGAAAGAAAGAAGGAAATACATAAATATTTCCTTTATGGGGTCTGTTTCAAAAATCCAGAGCACTGCTCAGGAGAGAGAGAGAGAGAGAGGGGGGGGGGGGGTGGTGGAAGGGAAAAGAAGAGCAGAGAGAGAGAGAGAGAGCGGAGAGTGGCGTCGGACAGCAGAAAAACTATGAGAGGAGTGAGAGGAGAGCAACAAGAACAGCTCGCTGAAACTGCAACACTCCCATCAGCTGTTTGTCAACCCTTTGCATCGCCATGGATACAATATCCCAGAGGTTCCTCTGAGGGGCAAACGTGAGGGGACGTGAGTCAAGAGAGAGAGAAAAAAGAGAAACGCAATAAACTTTGGCAGCAGTGAGGAAGGAGTGAGTGAGTGAGGGTGTGTGCGTGTGTGTGTGCGCGTGTGCGTGTGTGTGTGTGTGTGTGTGTACGTATGTGCGCGCGTGTGTGCGTGCATGCTTGTGTTTGTGTGTGAGTGTATTGTGTCTGAAAGAGAAGGAAAGCAGAGAGAGAGAAGGTGGAGGTGAGGTGGAGGCGTAGGCACCCCTCTCTCACGGAGAAGAGAGAGAACGAGCGAGGGAAGAGCAGAAGAAGGCGGGAGGGAGCGAAGGGGAGCAAAACCACAGAGCTGAGGAAGAGGAAGGTGAAGAGGCAGCCGTGTTTTGGACATGGGGCTGTGTGCAGTTCTCCTCATCTGTCTTTCCCAGGCAGAGCTGGGAAGTATCTGGGTACAGGGGCAAACAGGTAACACACACACACACACACACACACACACAAACTGTGGGAATATACACTGTTGCAATGCTTTTTTTCTACCCTCTTGAGCTAATTTGAACACCTGAGAGAGAAGAGACATGCAGGAGTTAAGCACAGAACTGCTTCTAATCATCTGTTGGAGTTCTGGGACAGCAGAGACTAATGCATGACCTGGATTCTTGGGCACATTTTTTTAACTCATCATCATCCATGCTAAAGCAAAGAAGAAGAAAAAAGTTTGCCAGAATGGCTTTAATGTGTGTGTGTGTGTGTGTGTGTGTGTGTGTGTGTGTGTGTGTGTGTGTGTGTGTGTGTGTGTGTGTGTGTGTGTGTGTGTGTGTGTGTGTGTGTGTGTGTGTGTGTGTGTGTGTGTGTGTGTGTGTGTGTGTGTGTACAATGTGCAAGCCTGCCTGTATGCACTTGCCATAGTTTTCAGCAGAATTTTCAGAAGAACATTTTAATTTGCTATTAATCGCAGGGGCAGTGTGTGTGTGTGTGTGTGTGTGCACACGCGCGTGCGTGCCGAGTTAGCAGCTTTACAGGTCCTCAGACATTTCTCTCTCTGACACAGATGAGGCTGATGAAAGACTGTAGATGATTGGATTGCTAAGGTCTTCACAATGCAAAAAAATACTCATCTTGTTCTGCCTTTCATTTGTTTACATAAAGAGAAATAAATCAGCTGACGTTCTCCAAGTGTAATAAATTGTGATGTTTATTATCATGCAAATAGTTGAGGATTGTGTTCAGAGGAGCACTAAGTTTTGCTGTCACTTCAGCAGTTATTTTGTGGCACACCGTGAACACGATAAATGTCAAATCATGTCGATTTGTAAAGGGTCTCTACTTGTTCTCTCATCACTTCATCTTAACAGACTCACTGTGTGTGTGTGTGTGTGTGTGTGTGTGTGTGTGTGTGTGTGTGTGTGTGTGTGTGTGTGTGTGTATTTTGGTTCTCCTTGGAGATGTAATATTTTTAGCTAGCCCTCGTTCTTGTGGTGCCGCTCTTCTCTGACAATCAGCGCTGCTCTAGTTTCTCTGGCCTCTCCTGTGGTCTCCGCTCCTCTGATCAGAGGCCTGAGCTCTGCAGAGGAATAACCCAGCTTGTACAGTAGAAGGGCCCCCTCCGAGGGCCACAGACCATATACCCAGCATACAGAAATTGATTTGCTCTTGATTGATCTTGATTTGATTTTTACAACAGGATGTCTGCCTCCATCTCCAACTCCAAATGGCGTTTGGATCCAGGGCTTCTTGTGTAGAGTCACCACCACCTTAACATGGCCAAGACTTTGGGCTTATCTTTCAGTCAATGTGTTTTGCGTTGTAGTCAGAGCTTTGATGAAGATCTGTGTAACGTTGAATATCGAAATGGAAAGTTTTTAATTGAATTTTGATCACTTACAGTATGTGGCACCTTAACTTTGATCCTAACCATCAAAATGCTCGATGATGAACTCATTGTAAAGCTACTTGACTATGATATAAGTTCAAATATTGTGATCATCTTTATGTGTTGCTTCTGTACTCTGTGGTTGAGGAACTGGAACAATAATCCAGTCACTCTCATTGTATGGCAGAACCGCTTTATTCACAATCATTTGTATAAATTGGTACACAGACGGCATCAATCCTGCTCATCTGGAGCAGTTAAAGGGATATTTCACTTTCAAAACAAATTTGGTTCATTTAATCGTCTACTCACGCTTTTGTGAACATCCCAGACAGTTTTTAAGTTGCTTGATTCAGTGTTTAGATATTTGATATTTATTGTATCAGACATGCCCCCTTCCTATACAAACCCATTAACCCAGAAACTTCAAACTCCATTTTAACCATAATAGATTCATCAAGAACAACTGACCCGTTCTTGGTTCTGGTGACTCATATCGCCCTCCTAATACGTGAGGGGCCATGTTTTTTCAATTACTTTTTTCATTGATTTAAAAGAAAAAGATTTGGAAAATGAAACATTTTAATACAATAACAAATGTTAAATAAATAAATGAAAAAAGTAATCGAAAAAACATGGCCCCCTCACGTATTAGGAGGGCGATATGAGTCACAAGAACCAAGGACGGGTGGGTGTTCTTGATGAATCTATCATGGTTAAAATGGAGTTTGAAGTTACAATGGGTTTGTATAGGAAGGGAGCGTGTCTGTCCGGGGTGTTCACAAAAGGCAGAGTAAAATGACCCAATTTAAAAAAAAAGTTAAATATCCCTTTAAGGGTTAAGTGTCTTGCTCAAGGACACATCGACACTAACACAAGTGGAGGTGGGGATCAAACAGGGAAACTTCCGTTTCCAGTGCGGCCGCTCTTTCTCCTGAGCCCTTTCCTATGTGCTAAATTTAATATTGAGACCTGTTGCACCCTACAATAACCCATTAAGGCTTGAGGTTCCGATTCTACAAAATGTCTTCAAACAGATTTCTGAGAAACTTGTTTTTATATCAGTGGTTCTCAAACTTTTTTCGCTGCCTACCCCCATCTGAAAATATTTAGTTCCAGGGACCCCCCAGAAGCAGGGACCCCCCAGAAGCAAATATTCGCTTTGAACAAGGCACGATTTTTCAAAAATAGCAGATCTACAAGCTCATAGAGCGGCACCGAGTGCCGCACTATGAGCTTGTAGATCTGTTATTTCTGAATAGCCAAAGTACAAAATAATGGTTTAAGCGGTTACACAGATGCGTTCCCGGTTTTAATGGGATAAGTGAATAGAAGCGCTACTTTCAGTTCCTCGCTCAAAGAGTACAGAAGCAGCAGATATAGATTGACACGATACTTGTACGTACATTATAGCACAGGTGGAAACCACCTGTGCTATAAGGGCGGATTCAGACTGGGTCCGATTCCTTCGAACCGTTCCCGAGTACGATTGGCCTCTACCAGCTGGCCAGCATTCACATTGGCCAAAATGATTCCGTACTCGAGTACACGTCATGCAACAGTAATGGTAAATATGTGCCTCATGGGGGCGCTGTTGACTATGGGGCTTTGGGACATAGAGAATATCATTCACAGAAGAAGAGTCACTTGTCAGAGTGAATAATAAAGTTTGACTGTGTTCCTGACGTTGTCTTGAGTTATAATAATAACAGAACAACAATACACAACCAAAGCAGTGTGTGCATTGGTCTTTGAAACCTCAAAATGTAACGTCGTCTCTCGCGTCTTTGTTATTATCAATAAGATAGTCACATCACTGATGCATCCTTGGTATTTTAGCAATGACGTCACGGACTAATCCTTGGTATATTTATCCTTATATATACGTTCGCCACACATGTGTTTTTTGTTTATTATTTTTCACGGCTCGCGCTACTCAAACACTTGTGGGATTATTATTTCTTGTCAACATTCAAGTAGAACTATGAGAAGGTATAACCCAGCTAAAATAATGCGTCATTATAAAAATATATAAATGATATATGATTAGCAGTCCACTTCCTTCTCTTGGTACAGATGGATTCACACTGCCGCGTTCCGTTCCTGAGTCCGCAGCAATCGGACCCGAGACTACCTCCCCAGGTGGTTTCGGGTACGGTACGGTGATGCGTTACGGGGAACGGTACGCTACGTTCACACTACCACAACATCTGCCATGTGGTCCGGGGTGCGCACCCAGGACCATAGTCTGAATCCGCCCTAAGTTCAACCGAGATAAATTCTGTATCTCGGCTCCTGAGTACTTTTTTTTTTTCATTGAAAAAGTCTGGCAGTCTACTGTAGAAAATAAAGAAATAATTCTGGCAGCCAATGTGTTAAACACTACTACTACTTCTGTAAATCCAACCGTTACCTAAACTTCCAAATCAGTCTGTTCTCCCATTTCTTTATGTTTTGATTTCTATTTCATTTTGGGACCTTCCTTATCAGTGCAGCTGGCTGTGTTTGTAATTGCCTGCTATGGTTACCACTGTCTCTTTGGGTGCAGGGTGCCAAAATGGGTAACTTCCCTTCCATAAGCTGTTTTTAACATAGTTTCTGAATTAAAGCCAGTACAAATCCACTGTCCATGCTACACTGGCAGTCACACAGATGAATGCATCCTGTCACGACCTTTGGGAGTCACGACTATTCTACTAATATTAGTGTTCGCTGGGAAACTGCAAATGCTCAACTAATCCACTAATCCTCGTATTGACATTGCCATGAGGCAATGGCCAAGACCTTGTTTGTATCCTGAGACTCTCTCTTAACTTTGGACCGTACATCAACATCATGGTAGAGAGAACAAAAGGCGCTCTCTTCAGTTTAAGAGAGTGTCTCATTGTGGAGGAAGTACATGTGGGCCTGCTGTGCTCTTTTGCTGGGATTATGGTTCATGCGACCTCGACTTTACTCCCCCAGACTTTAGTGGTGCTTTGTACATTCGCCGAGGTCACCTTACCCCTGCTTGACTCTTAATACATGAGTGCAATTCCTGCAGAGGGTTGTCCATGAACCCAACAGGAGGTGCTTTTAGAAAAAAAGAAGATTTTTCACCCATGGGCCAGATACAATGGAAAACTGAACACACTGAAAGACCATCAGCTGTTGTCTCGATGGAAGAACGTGGGCCTCGTTCGTTCCTGTCTAGTCTTTATCTCATGCTGGCGCCGGTCCATTACAGGTTGCTCTCAAACTGCAGCCTCGTTCCTTTCCTTGACGACACTCATAAATGTTTTTTAATACACTGTAGAATCCGAGAGTGCCGGCCGTGTTCAAGAGAAAGGCAGAAAAATCTGGATTTCAAACCTTCTGAATGCACTCCTAGAGCAGTGTTTCCCAAACAGTGGGTCGGGACCCATTTTTGGGTCACTGGCCCATTTTGATGGGTCGCGAGAAAATATCCCTTTTTTTTTGTAATTATCTGTAAATTAAAAACAAAAGGAGGGTCCCTGTCTAAATGATTGACAGTTAGGATTAAGGATCAGTTATTAGTTATTAAATTAGTTACTTTATTTTATAAATTGGGGTCTCAGACATACAAATCGTATAAAATGGGGGTTAGTGGCATAATGCATGTAAAATGGTGGTCCTCGAAATTAAAAAGGTTGAGAATCACTGTCCTACAGACACAAAGTCCACCGGGAGGGGAGAGAGAAAGAAGGGGGGGGGGTGCGATGGATGAATGAATGCAATTAACACATCTACTGCATGCATGTTGCTCAAAATGCTTGGCCTAGTTTGGCTCTTCCTGTGTGAATCCCACACCCACTAGATGGGTTGCTGCAATGCAGACACTTGCAAAGGAGCAGAAAAGGGTGGACACAGCTGCTGTGCTTCATGCCTCCAAATGTTATGATGTGGTCACCAGAGTTTAAATCCCCATTGAAGAAGAAGCAAGGCACCAGCGCTGCCGTGGTTACTGGGCTCATCTTCTGTGTCAGATCCATGAGTAAAGCATGCTGCTAACATTGCCAGGGTTTGTGGGTCTGTCCGCCATGCAGCTCAACGGGTACCGCAAGGCAGGGGTCCCCCACCCTGTGGTCTGGCAGGGCCCCCCAACCCTGTGGTAACATTACTAAGGATGAGAGTTCACCCACACTTATGGTGGATGCACTCCTGGCACTGCAAGGAGTGCATCCACTCCATGCTGGATTCCTCTGCGAGGAAGTAGCCAATAGAGTGGAAGCTATCTGTGCCAGCTATGGGACGGTAGCTCAACAGTAGCCAACGAATCGAGTACAAGCTGCTATCCGTCCCGCTAATGGGACGGCATCTATGGATGGCAAACAACAGCTGCACGTAGGACACAGCACCGTACAGAGCGACACAGCACCGTTGTTGCGTAGTTTAGAGGTACAGATCATAGTACCCGCGCACTTTTATGTGAAAATGCGGGCCTGCTACGCAAAATGCGTGCATGTTGGCAGGTGAATTCATAGCCAAATATTTTTCCAGAACACTTTATAAATTACAAGCCTTTTCAGGACTGGAAAACAGTATTCTTAACCTTAAAATAGGCTAGTATAGCCATTGTATTATTACTCACTGCTACAGTGCGGTTATATATTGGAACATCAAACTTTAACTTGGTCTCTGCCAGTAGTAAGTCATGTTTTTGTTTTGTTTGTTTGTTTGTTTAGTGGACTGCTTTTTTCTGTTGCTGTTGGTAGTCATGGCTGCCAGTTCCCACCTGATGTCGTGTGGGAGTTCCGACTGCTTCAGACCGTACTGAATAACAGCTTGCATAACATCTTCAGACTAGGACTTATGTCTAAGATGTACAGGCGATAGGTACAGATGATACGATCTCCTGCCATGCAACAGCACGTCCTATACGTCCTATACGCCTTTGCCCTAGGGTTCAATCTCAGAAATGATTCAAATATTTTCATTTAAAAAACATTTCTAAAGCTGCTGCACAAATGATGTGTTGTGAGCCATGTCTGCTCACCTGATTCGGATGCTATCAATGCATAGAATGGGAGATTATCACGTTCTATCAGACCATTGAATGGGCGAAGTAGGCGACCTACCGGCTACCCCGCGATTTATCAGACCATTCATTGGGCGTAATCAGGAGCTACTGACCTACCGACGGAGATGAATTAAATAGTTTACTTTCGGTTTTGGTTTTGTTTGTTTCGGTTTCGGACCATGACGGAGGCGCGCAGTCTCAGGCGAGGTGGAGCCCCGCGACGGGCCACCGAAGGAGCTAAGGCGACTGAGTTGCCGCCCGGAGCGGTGCGACCCTCGCCTGTGCCTACTCAGCGCCGTTCGAGTTATGTACCGATACGCACAGAATCGTAAATATTGTTGTGGGGACTGCTCCGCCTCCGTCGGTAGGTCAGTAGCTCCTGATTACGCCCAATGAATGGTCTGACAAATCGCGGGGTAGACGGTAGCTCGCCTACTTCGCCCATTCAATGGTCTGATAAAACGTGATAATCTCCCATTCAATGCATTGATAGCATTCGAAGCCGGTGGTCTGCTACTCTTGAACAACTAGAGGTTCGAGCCGCTACGAGGCCCTCACATTGCCGAGCCGGCCAATATGTCTGAGTCATGTTGGGGGCTTTGTCAGAGTACCGATTCTACCCATCTGTCTGTGTTGTTTTTGTGCCCATATATGGCGATGTCTGTTTCTGTCTGTCTACCTGTGTCCCTTTTATGCCCATATGTGGAGACATCTGTATCTGTCAGTCCTTGTCCCTTTTATGCCCAAATATGGAGATCCCTGATGTCATCAGTATATGCCCATTTATTGGAATACCCATATATGGGCATATTGGTTGGATCGGCGGTTCTGGACAACTGGATATCCGAACTACTCGACTGCGGGCACCTCACTCCCTCGAGTCCTTGCCGCTGCACATGCCGGGTTGGAAGTCGGTCGGTCTAGTATCTGTGGCTTTGGACAACCTTTGGACAATCTAGTATCTGTGGCTTTGGACAACCGGATCTCTGTATCTGTCAGCCCTTGTCCCTTTTATGCCCATATATGGAGATTGCTGATTTGTTTGCTGCTGATGCCATTATGACATATTTGGGCGTAGCTGCATTGGGAACTCCTTATATGGTTATGGCTGTGTCAGAGAGACGTCAGAGGTCCACCTGCATTGGCCAATCTACATGCTCATGTTGAAACCATGTGTACAGCTGCACTTAAAGTACAAAAAAATGTGTTTAGTTCAATGGTTCTCAAACTATTTGGGCCAGGGTTTGCAAGATTAACTCCATACGCAGATAGACACACAGGCCCTGTTATAGACAGCTAGGCTCTTGCAGAGCCACACCGTTAAAAAGTTGATGCCCCTGCTTTTGAGGCCCATGCAGTCCTGGCCCAGCACCCCCCAGACTCACAGGGACCTGTGCCATAGAGCCTCTCCTCTGTTTGTGACATTTTTGAGGTCCATTTGGCATTTACACACAGGATGTGAGGTACAGTAACTATCCACTGTGCTACTCTGGGTATTTTTGTGCAATTCATTTTGGCATAAAATGGCACTTGGGCAGCGAACCAGACATCTCTATGTTCAGAGCACACTCTTTGCATTTGCTCTATGCTGTTATCCTCTTGCCAAGGCAAAGGTGCAGCACAACGGATATTTGTAACAGCAAATGGTAATACCGCAGTTTGCAAGCTACAGTACTTGCTATTCCCCACTATTACATGATTTGAGCTTTTTGAATGTTTCTGTTTTGCTCCAATGAAACAAACCATGGTAATTTCTGTACAACTGTTCACTTTCGCTGTGCACATAATAATCACACCTTGGCTAACTACTGATGCTTTAACTAGAAAGAATGCGAGCACACAGCACAGACTCCAGTCACAAAAACAACATGAAAAAATGTGCCCGGTGCACGGCTCCAAAACTACATCATAAGAAAAATAATAGTCAGCAGCACTCACGTTCAGTCCATTCAGGTACTTGACATTTTATTACGGAAATAGGCAATCGTGACAAAAACGGACGACAAACGGTGATGATTACGCTGAGGAAGGTATTGTAGCCGAAACACGTCTGTTTTCGTCATGATTGCCTATTTCCTTAATTAAAAGGACATGTAACTATTGATGCTTCACATGCCCAATGATGTGTACGTTAACAATGGGCACATTTCTGTCCACCTGACAATTCACTGTCTCCACCTTCACCCCTCCTATGCATCATATCTCTCTTCTTCACTTCCTCCTCTCTATCCTGCCTGAAACCTCCTCAGCTGTTTAGTGGTGATGAGCTTGAGCCAAATTGACCCAATTAGCACTCAGTTATTCTGAAGCTGTGGAAATAGCTTCCACTGCACCGTAAGTAAACGCAACTCCTCATTAGAAAACCATGTCCCCTGTGTGTCATTCTCTCTCAATTCTTTCTCTTGTCCCATTTTTCCTCTCAGTTTGTCTAGTGTATCACTCTCCCTCTCTATCTATCTCTCTCTCCATTTTACTCCCTCCTCACTTCCCGTTCTATTCTTCTCCAGTTTCTAGAAAACTCACTTGATTTATTCTGTGACTTGCGTGGGAGTGTACCCCTACCAGAGCTCGACTCAGGCCTGTAAATTTGAGAGGAACTTGACCTGAATCTGGAAAGACAAAATAGTGTCCAAAAACTCTCCAGCCACTCTCAAGTGCCAAAATAGTAAATCACTTTCTAGTGATACATTTTTCGCAATAGTAACTCTCAGCAATCACTCAAACCCAAACAATTGAATAACAAATGTATCATAACCTTACCCGAGTGGATCTGGCCCCATCACGTTCCTTTGGGTCCCATCAGGTTGGGTTTAAAGGTCACACCGTTAGTAGTCAAGACCTTCCAGCACATTAAATATAACTACTCGGAAAATATAGACGTTATTACCAGGGTTCGATTTGTAAAACAAAACATGTTTTAACCACTTAAGCCCTGTCTACTTCTTCTTCGAAACTAGGCTAAGCACACAATCCAATCTGCTATTTTCGCTATTTTTGAAATAAGTCTTTTGGACACTTTTGGACAAATTCTGAGAATTTAACCCCCCCCCCCCCCCCCTCCCCAAACAAATCAAACCCTGGTTATTTCCTTTCTGGTGAGGGATTGTGGCTGAGTTCCACTCTCTCTCCAATCCCCTGGTGGATTTTGAAAACCACACTCAATGTCCCTGACATACGATGTTCATGACAGGGTCGTTGGTTTAACAGCAGCCAAAGTTATAGAACCACAGCCGCCACAAAATGGTGACAGCAAACTGGATTTGTTCCCTGAACACATCATTGCTTCCTCATCCAGGGAGAAAACAGAGACCTTTCACCCTGTTAACGATCATAACAATGTCTGCTGATCTAGCAACTCGGTACACGTGGTTGAATGGAAATGTGCATATGAGGGTGAGTCACACATCAGTGAAAACAGAAATGCATTCCTTCTCGAGCATAGTGAATATGAAAACAAAGACATCAGTCTGTGATGTGTTGAGCAGATGGCGTTAAAAACCAGACAATTGCAGGTGGGAGAAAACTGACGCACACGCACGCACGCACACACACACACACACACACACACACACACACACACACGCGCACACACACACACACACACACACACGCACACACACTTATGCATTGCTCTGCAACTGAAGGTCAGGGATGCCAAAGGAAGTTCAAAGCATCTTACAGACACAATTAATAGGCTAACACTTCCAGGCTAAAATGTTCAGCCAAAACACACATGACACATTCCATTCTTATTCTTCCCTGGGATCTAGTGCAGCCGATCAGTATAAATAAACCAAAAGAAAAGACCAATCATGGAAATGCTTTATGGCAGATGTAAATGTGCTGATGTGTGTCTTTCATGGGTCTGCTGTTTTTTTTTCCTGTCCTTGAGATATTGCATTTGGGTTGCTAAACATAGACTTGATCAACTGCGTAAGAAAATTGTCTTCTAATGATCCAGATGATTGTAAGCAGTGAGGACCAGATGGAGCCACAGGGGGATGGAAGCAAAATGTATCGCTTTGTGGTTACATGTTGTAACTTCCCAACCGATGTGGGTTGAGAAAATTCAGCATTTCAACCAGCATTTTGTTAAGCTTTCTTGGAGCAACGTCTTTACAATTTAGTGTGTTTTTACTATACTTTAGAAAAATAAGAAATGCTACTGAAGACAACACAGTATGTTCTTCTGTAACATTGCATTTGCTGTTCGGTGATCTGAACTAACATTACATGACTACGCCAACTAAAAAACACAGGAATGACACCTGTATGCTGCATACAGTTCAACATAGCGCTCCACCGAGGTTGGGGTGTCTTCATGTTGTGATGTTCCTTCACAACCACCATACCCTTAACGCTCTTGTCTCGTTTCAGATGAACAGAGCAGGATAGGCCTACGAACAGACGGGGCTCCGCCAGGGTTGCACAGAGCCCGAAGGGACCAGCAGACACCACCTAAACACGGCCAGAGACGGGTAGACCGCAGCACCAATGGCGAAGGGGTTGCCGTCGATACGCTTCCAGACAACCTGACCCGCGTGGTGGTGAGAGCTCACAGCAATCTCTAAGCATAACCACCACTGTCTAAAATGTGATGACAATTTAAAGCTGTGGAATGCTCTGTAGGCACTTTAGTGGTATATACTGTAGGTCTGTTGAACCATCAATCCGTCATTTACTAGCTATCTTCCTTAATCAATTAGTAAGCCAAAGCCAGTATATCTTCCCCTAGAAGAGAGCAATTTACTACCTCACATTTTTCTATTTCAGCCGTCATCCCCTAACCCTCTGAAAATGTTCACCTCCACACTGGGAAATCATTACAGTAACGACTTCAGGGCCAAATAAGGTCATAGTTTCAATGTTCTACATTGCTGAAGTGAGGCTTGTTGAATTAGAACATTCCAGGAAACTTTCCCTTTAGGTTCCCACCACACAGCCCTGAACATAAAGCAGAGGTCATCGTTATAGTGATAATTGGATCACGCAGACAGGTGGATTGTTTGTTTTGTGTGACTTTCCATGCGTTGTGTGTCCGTGTACAATTTAAAAAATAATGACATTTGTACACTGTCAGAGTTAAATTAGTTAAACAGACAAATGTACAGTTTGTGTGTGTGTACTGTGGGTGTGTAAATGATGAGGCTTTGTTTGTGTTATTTACTGTACCAGACGCCTCCTTCACTTGAAACAGCCAGAGTAAAATTTCCACCAAATAAATTGTGTTTCACTTCATCTCCTAACTCCCCCCACGGTGCAAATTGGAAACAGACTGCGGCCTCGTCCTGCCAACTTACAGTGTTTGTTTAAGTGTGGCTTTGTGTGTGCATGTGTGTGCATGCATGTGCATGTCTGTGCGTGCGTGCGTGCGTGCATGTTTGTGAATGACTCACTTGGCGTCGGACAGAATAATGTGAATTGCCCTGTGCTGTTTGCCGCTGGTGTCTGATCCCAATTTGTGAATCCCTCCACCTCTCCCCCATTGGGGATCTTCTCCCAACAAATCAATCAGAGACGCTTCAGCTATTGGAAAAAAGTGCAAGGGTCTATTCCCCTCTCTTCACCTAGAAGAGACACCCCCCTCCCCCGTTCCATATCACAACCCCGCCCCCAGAAACACATGCAGGCCGGTGTTGTGGAGCCGAGATAGGATAGAAAGTGGGTCATTGGCTGTATATGGAGCAGTTGGAGAGGCAGCGAGAACACTGCATTTAACTGCTCCACTTTCTCAGCCCACACCTAAACCCCAGCACCATTGCTCTCTGTCACCTTCAAGCGCACTGTGCATTAATAATGGCATCAAGATCGCAGATCCGTTGTTAAGACGTCACGCCGGCACAACGGAGCGCAGAGGCATCGTGTGCCGTGCGTAAACAGCTCCACCCAGCTGGTATGCGCTGTGGAGCATACAGTCAATGAAGTCCCCAATGTCATGTTGTGTCACCAATATTGTCCTGCTGTCTCCCTCTCCTGGTGGAGAGGGGTCATTGCAACAATGTCCGATATAAAGACGATGGCGCATCTAATGTCCAATCCGGTGCGCTGTGTGCTTCAAATAACTTTATTGACATTGTCAACTAATAGATGTCCTCCTAACCGACACCATGGTTGAAATGTATCAATGGAAGAGTAGGGAGACCGCCTCCAACCACTGCAGATATAAAGATAGATATATTGTACGAACATCCTCTACCATACAGATTTGATAATGTATCATTTATTTTATTCATTAAATGAAGTACTGGATTGCAGCTGAATCATGGCTATCACAAAGACATCACCCAATCATGCTAGGATTATACTGTAGGTTAATAGGCTGACCAAAAAAATGCATTGAAGCCACTAATGAAATGCAACAGATATTGCTGAAGTGAACTGAACCGCACCTAAAAACATCAGCACAAACTATGCTGTAGCCTGTAGTGCTGTAGGTCAACTTCTGCCCTAACGAGCAGTGGTGGAAAGTAACTAAGTACATGTACTTGAGGTATTTTTTACTTTACTTGAGTATTTCCAATTTTCAATACTTTTACTTATTAGAAAACACTCATCAACCACTTCAGATTTTCATACATTTCAGACATTCTGCGTAATGAGAACTTTTTGTACTTTAAGTACGTTTTGATACCAATACTTCTGTACTTTTTCTCAAGTTAATTTTGAATACCTAGACTTTTACTTTTTTACAGAGAATTCCTACATACTACGTAATTGGAATTGATACTTCTACTTAAAGTAAAACATCTCACTAAAATGTCTTCCACCACTGCCCTGCCTAACGAGTGCCCTCTGTCTGACAGGAGGACACTAAGGAGTACTACAGATGGCAGAGTTTTGGTCCAACGGACAGACGAACAGAGGACTTGTGGGTAGACCTGAGCACCCTGCAGCACGGCCAAGTCAGAATCCACGTCATACTGTCCAACAACCACCGCCAGGCAGCGGTGAGATGAGCACACACACACACACACACACACAACCCCACAGGTTTACAAATTGTTGGCCATTAGGGGGCGCCTAGTCTTGCGTGGCCTCCCAGACTGTTGCCTCCCACAATTTTCAAATGCTTCTGGTCATACAGTCTGGAGCATTGAAGCTCTGTTGATGAGAAGGGGGAAAGAAGATGCCTCCCCCACTTCCGTTTCGTCTTCACAGTTGCGCAAATGTATACTAATATAATATATATCCAAGCATAATAACTTGCTGCTTAGCAGAAATTGAAATAAAAAAATGTAATGAAAAGATATTTTTAAATATATTTTCGTGAACGGAAATGACAAACAGATGCCAGCTTCCTGCCTCGGATTTGGGGAGGTGTAGATCCAGACTCTATGTAGCATTTGGAGGTTGTGGAATAGTTGTCTGGCTACGCGAGACTAGGGGGCGCCCGGGGGTTCAAAGGGAAAGGAGAGGAAAATGAGCAAGTGCGCGCACACACACACACACACACACACACACACACACACACACACACACACACACACACACACACACACACACACACACACACACACACACACACACACACACACACACACACACACACACACACACACACACACACACACACACACACACACACACACCTCCCTTATAGGCTTAATTTATACTTTGTCATATGACAGTGGTGCTGCTATACCTGGATATGCCTGACTGGCATGGACACTGTAGCACAACAGTAGTATGAATTAGGCTCAAAATGTTCTTGAGTACTACTGTACACGTCTATTCACACTGTAGATATCCTGTTTATTGGCACAAAGAGCGATATTGTACACGCTATGCATCATGCAGTCTGTATCTGTATTACGTTCTGGCCTTGTTCTGCCCATATTTTTGCTTAAACATACAACTTGTTCACCCATCTCCTTGATTCTACTGTTGTACAGACTGTATGTACTGTATGTATCACATCCCTGGCGGCTGTATTGAGCCGGGTTCCCCTCGGGGGTCGATTATACTTTCTTTTTTCTCTTCCTTTGTAGCGGGTGGCACTTTCATTTGATTTCCCTTTCTATGGACACTACCTGAGACAAATCACCATAGCAACTGGTGGTAAGCATAACCTATATTTCTATTAATGCAACAGGCCATATTTGAACAAACCGTGTTGCCCAATCAGGACACAACAGCTAAATGAGACTTGATAATGACAAACACTGGTTGATGAAAAATGTATATATTCCCTAACACAAAGATTATAACAGATTTGGACATCGTAATTTGGACACTGATTTTGCCCTTATTTGGAGCATTTATGAATCAAGTAATAATGAGTCACTATATCAATCCTCCTGATGCACAGTGGACAACTAATATTAATTGATTACATTGAATATGATTGGCACAGTATGACATCAAAATCCTCCTAGGATCCTTACAGCAGATTGTGAGAGTGATGTGCTTTGCTAGGTTATAAAACTACTCATTCTGCTGTGCAAATGCAGCTTATCAATCAACTACAAGATATCCAAGCTTATTTTAGTCACCTGTAGCTGGGAATCTTCACATTCATAACTTTGATGTGATCACTTTTACTTCAAATAGGTTCTGAAGATGCATATAACACATAGTATTGATTATAAAATATAGTATTTCACACCTAGCGTCCCTATTTTGGGCACGTCAAAATAAGCAAACATTCAGCACAAGTACTGTAGGCGAACATTTGCAGAAATAGCCGTTCTACAAGCTCACAACGTCTATTTTGGCTATTTTTTGCTAAGTGATTTGGGGTCGAAGGAAAGGAGGTGACCAAGTATAGACCCCTGGGGGACCCTGGTCAACAACTTAGTGAACGTACATATAAAGGGTTTAAGTAGTTATCTTTCTCTCATCACCACTGTGACAAGGTGCGTTAATCTCACCTGAATGGCAGAATTCCAGGATTTTGACATTGATATCAAGAGTCTGAACGATTCCCTGAGGTATCATTTCCTGAAGTCCACAGATCACTTCCCAGCAGGCTCACATCCAGCTGAAATGAAATGAAAGTGAGAAATGATTAGTGTCTGGAACAACAACATGGGTTCATAACTGCTCAACTGGTCCAGGTGTTTTATGAATCTTCTTGCTGCAATGCCAGACATAACAGTGGCATTGAAACAGAAAAAAGTCAAGACTTATTTTTTGCTACCAGGTGTGATTTTGACATTTTGAACCTTTGATCCTGACCTCTCTTAGGGTTCATCTTCACGGGGGAGATTACCCATCGCATGCTGACTGCTACACAGTACATTGCTCCTCTCATGGCTAACTTTGATCCCAGCTTCTCCAAAAACTCAACAGTGAGGTACATGGACAATGGTGAGTGGTTCCTTCTCCGTGGGAATGGATGATACTTTTGGGTTAGGGGTGTTGCTTTTTTTCTCCCACTTTTTTCCCCAATTTGTATGATCAATTGTCACACAAATAAATAATAGTGATTAATTATTTAATAGTGTTTTTCCATTGAACATTGGAACATACATTGGCTTTTAGGCTTTTTAAACAAAAATTGCACGGATATGACAACAAATCCTATATTCAAATTGGCTAATGAGAGGGCCGGCCGGCCGGCCGGCCGGCGGACCATGTCACTCTGACTCATAACCTTCAATGCATGAGGGTAGCAAGCCGCTTCTTATCACCTAACAGGGGGAGTTTCCCCGGTTGGACGTAGCGTGTGGAAGGAACACGTTATTCCAACCAGTTCCTTTCCCCTCCATCGGGCGCCCCGGCTGACCAGGGGGAGGCAGTATAGAGACCAGGATTACTGCATGTTTTTGTGAGGGTACATACCCTAGGGGACACAGGGAGAACATGCAAACTCCACACGAAGCTTAGTCTTTAGTGGTCATGTGCATATATGGGACCGACCGACTTCAACAGCCTGTCTGACAGCTACAGAGATCTCCATATATGGGCATGAAAGGGACAGACACGGGTAGACTAGACAGACAGATACAGAGATCTACATATATGAGCACAAAAGGGACACAGACAGACAGGTACAACGGGTACTCTGACAAAGACCCTGAAACTATGACTTAGACATATTGGTCGTATAGCCTCTATAACTTAAATATTCAAAGAAATGACTGACAATGACCCATGCCAGTAATCAAATGAAGTACTAAAACAAAATAGGCCATATTTAATATTTTTATACTCAAAATGTGTTGATAAATAAATAATACAAAGAGTGGAAATAGTCGATCTACAATCTCACAACACATCACATCAAGACGTGTTGTGTCTAACAACACAACATATAAGCTTATAGATCTGCTACTTCCACTGCTTCGGAAAATAATATTTTGTTTCAACATGGAAACATTGACTGTGATTATGAAAAATAATTGTGATTGTCTGCAATAATTACGATTAGGCAATTATGTAATAATTGTTCGACTTCTGTCTGTGTCCTATTTTCTCAGGTAATCTGTTTGTGGTACAATGGGACAAGGTGCGATTGCAGGGCAGGGAGGCCGAAGGACCATTTACATTCCAGGCTGCCCTACATAGCAATGGGACCATTGTTTTCAACTACAGAATTGTGAGTTCAGATCAACTTAATTGTCATTCGAACAAATGAGACCACTTTCAACTGGAAAACATTTCCCTCAGGGTCATGGCTTTGTACAAACACCAAACAAACAGTGCCAGGTATCATCTCATAGCTATGGCCTGAAGTATAATCTTACATAAATAGCAGCCTACACGGCTGTCGATTGACTCCAAAACTTTATGTTCCATTTTAGACGGAAAAGGAGTCTATATTCAGGTGATATTGCTCAGTCATGTTCAAACAACCGTTCTGACAGGTACCGTTACCAGTGGAGAAGATCAACTCCACTGAGCATCCAGTGAAGGTGGGACTGTCCGATGCCTTCATGGCCCTCATCCCTTCCTCACAGTCTTCAGGTCAGTTCTCTAAAGCACTGGTTCTCAAGGTAAGGTCCAGGGACCCACAGGGGTCAATGAGGGGCTCCAGGGAGTCCCTAGCAAAACGAGTAACAGTTTAAACCCTATCTTATTCTTCTGTAGCTACAAGCTCACAAAGTGTCACATGCTATTTTGGATTTTTTTTGACAAACTGACAAATCTCCTCTTTTGTGCCAGGGTCCCTGGCACAATTTATTTTTGATTTAATATTTTTAAATGGGGGTCCGTGGCCAAATGAATTTCAATTTGTGGATATTTGACATGAAAATATTTGAGAACCACTGCTCTACAGGCTCATTTATGCTCACTTTTTGTACACAAATAAATATGTCT
Organism: Gymnoscopelus microlampas; assembly: GCF_963454915.1. Classification (NCBI taxonomy): domain Eukaryota; kingdom Metazoa; phylum Chordata; class Actinopteri; order Myctophiformes; family Myctophidae; genus Gymnoscopelus; species Gymnoscopelus microlampas. Next base: position 29,449,659 of record NC_139951.1, on the reverse strand, counting down.
GTTTCAAACGATGCAACCGTCACTGCGCACATACTGTGCTTCCATGCCTCCTTTATGTAGGCATGAATGTTCAGCAATATATCCACTAGAGGGCAGTTCAGAGTCAAAGGTTTTCTGACAACAAACATGTTGATGGTCGAGTAGGTTGTAATATTGTATCTGTTCTGTAATAACTCAATGTCCCTGTGAGTGGGTGAAGTGACATCATATACCAACTAGCATAGTCTTGCTTCAAGTGATCGTGTAGCTACACTGCCCATCAACTTTCTGTGCTCCATTTCATCTGTATCCGTAAGCTTTGAGCATAAAGGAGCCATAAACCGACATACCTTTGATCTTTTTGTTGAATGAGAAAACGTAAACCATTTATGTATCTGCAAACGTTTTATTATAATTAATAATTACCCTGTGGGCCGCACTGTGTGCCAGCCAGGGTGTTGTAATCACTCCTGTCTGTGTGCCTGTGAACAAAATAACTGAAAATCCAATGACCCAAACGTTTGGGTTGAAAAGGTCAAACCTCAAGGTCCCGATCAAGGTCATGGTCAAAATTGAGAATGGATGGGCAGATTTTCATGAAACCTGCTGGGAATCATCAGTAGGCTAGCTGCCCAGAGTCAACGTTAGGGTTGACAAGGTTGGAGGTCATGGTCAATCAATCAAGAATTACATAATCAGTCATCCCGGACAAAAAACATCCTCGCCAGTTCATAATAGAGGGAATGGGAGGTGGAGATGTTGGTGCAGGCAGGATTTGCACTCCTCGGTGTATTGATATTGTAATAAGCCCACCACAAAATTCCAAACCTGGCAGAAGAGAATCTTTACCTAGAGGAACAGCATAGCCACACAAAACGTATCAACCATATAAACGTTTCTGTTGACAGATGCAAGACGTCGTACTATCTATGAGTATCATCGTGTTGAGATCGACACGACAAGGATCGGTAACAGATCTGCCTTCGAGTTCACACCACTGCCCAGTACGTATGTCCATATAGTGACCACTCACACGATACATAACTAGACAATTTCACTTTATCCTTTACCAGTACAGATAACCTATTGCTGCTTCTTTTAGCTTGTCTTCAACACACAACTTGTGATCTCTGCCTAACATCCAACTTGACACAAGGCTGTGGCTGGTGCAACACGCTTCAACGGTAGGTTCTCAATTTCTCATGATGTGTGAAATTATGTGCGTCTGGCTATTGACCAGCTTCTTAATGAGTGGCTTTTTTGCTCTCATCCCTTTCCTCTGGCGGTGCAGATGCTCTGATGGAATTGATCGGCGTAGACAGGAGTGGCTTGATTATAACTGCCCTGAAGAGGTGAAGTACCCTATCATCAGAGCAGAGTGTGCAACAGTTTGTCTAAATATTCACTATCTTTAGAGCTAAATGTCTTTGTTTTCCCCCCTTTTGTTTCTGGCAGGCAAAGGGCACGTGTGAGGACTACACCCAGGCAGGACCTGAGGGATCTATAGGGCCATTCAACTACTCTTCCCCAGGTCCAACACCATCCTCTGTCTTCGAGGACCACCCTGTCACTGAGGGTAAGACAGAGGATTTTTTTTACATAATCACAATAAAAAAAAAATTGCGTGGCTTTGTAGAAGGCTTCCCGTCTATAAGACTATAAGGCTGATTGTGGGTACTGTATGTGGATGTGGTGTGTGACCAGCGCCAAATCGCTTGTGCTGATTAACAATAGGTGACCTTTTTCATACCTTTTTCTTTTATTTTAACTTGAATGTTATAAAGGAAGTCAATGGGGCTAGGATCATATCAATAATACATATCAATTTGGGGGTCCTTGACATGAAAAAGTTTGAGAACCACTGATGTAGGCTAACGGTGATTTCGCTCTCTCTTAGACTTACAGACAGGACCTCCAAATCCCAACGGGAGAAGTGAGAACACAGCCATCATAGCAGGCGTGGTGGCTGCCCTGGTTCTGCTTGTAGCTTTGACCCTCCTGGCTGTCTACTACATTAACACACACCCCACGGTTGCTCCACCATTCTACCTCATGCAGGTGAAAATCAGAACTCTCTCTCTACAGATAGACCACTGTATTCTGTTCTTCAGCAATGTTCTACATCTAAAGCCAAATAGACATACATAAATGCCAGTGTCAACTTCCCACCCACACACACACACACACACACAGACAGACAGACAGACAATCCTTTTAACCCATTTAGACCGGGAAATAATCTGTGTCATTTTGGCTATTCAAAAATAGCAGATCTACAAGCTCATAGCACAGCACTCGTGAACTTGTAGATCTGCTATTTTTGTAAAACATTTGAAAATGTATGCAAATCTTTGAATAAATATATCTTTAAACTTAAATCTTTGCTTATGGGGGTCCCTGGAACAATATGTTTTGAGATGGGGGTCTGTGGCTAAATACATATAATTTTGGGGGTCCTTGACATGAAAAAGTTTGAGCACCACTAATATAGTTTTTTTCAGAGAACTGTTTGTCATTTGTAGAATCGGTCTCAGGTCTTAATGGTTAATCTTAATAATCAATCTAGCATCCCTATTTTGTATATGTATGTACATGTATGTACTAGGGGTGATTGTAAATAGCTTGACTTATACTGACCTCTCCTCATATCAGAATGGCGTCTCGTCTGTCTCGTCTGTCTCTTCTTCCACAGCGACGCACCAATAACTACTGGCCATCTATGAAGTTCCGCAACCAGGGCTGTCACTCAAGTTATGCAGAGGTCGAGCTGGGGGGTCATGAAAAGGAGGGTTTCATCGAAGCCGAGCAGTGCTGCTAAGGGGGCTGGACTTCCACGGCACAGATGACACGAAAGGGTACCATCTTGAGGACTGGAAAGGGATTACAAAGTGACAAAACATGGAAGCTGAGGGCAAGGCATAATTAGGACAAAGAATGCCCTTTACTCCAAACTTGGTGGCTGGACAATGTCTACTGTAACTGCTCTTGTAGCTTGTTTCTCTCTTTCTCTCGCTCTTTACCATCACGTAACTCTCCATGTCATCCAGCGGGATTGAGGTCAGGGCCTTAGGGAGGCCCAGGAGGAAGCTGACTATACACCCCATGTGGGATTGTTCAGAGCAATTGTTTGTACCGGTCCACAGCCTACCACGGCATGGGAAGGTCAGGGAATGACGATAACTAGCCTTCATACTGCAAACCAATGTACAGTTCAACTTAAACAATGTGTTTGTTTTTGTTTGTTTCATGAATGAATTGTTTTATGAAATGTCTTAAAGTGAGCAATGATTGTTTTATAAAATGCTATAGCTTTGACATGCTATAACGGATATTCAACTATATAACAGATAGGAATTATAAAGATTATCAGAAACTTTTCTCAGAGAACCAGGAATATTTGTTTTGATGAATTTTAGAACCATTGTTGATCATTTCTGTTCAAACGTCCTCCAATAAAAACTTGTGGTCAGTTTTTATATATACACACATAGTACATATTTGGTATACTTTTATATAACAAAGTTCAAAACACAACACACAGTCTGGCGATTTTGATCAGGGCCTTCATGTTCCATGTTTTTGATTAGTCAGGTACAGTCAGGTCTAAAATGGCTGCCAATGAAACCAGCTACATGGTCTATCGCCAGAAATTGTCTTTCACTTTTCCTTGGATGGAAAACATTGTTCAAGTATAGCTGGGTCTGTAGGGGATACTCTCGGATCAGGTATTCTTTCTAGACCGTTCAGAAGACATCAAATAGCTGATTTCATAATTGATAAACTAGCAATTGAATCTATGAAAGGGCCTGACAGCAATATTATTGCCCCATATTTACTAGTTTTTCTTTACTGGATGTATCATACCACTTGTCAGCCAGCTAAACTAGCACACCTTTCTTATTCAGGCTTTCTTGAGTGAGACAGTAGGGAGAGGGCTGAGAAGGACACAGTAGGAGCTCTGGCACAATTCAGTTCTAGATCAAGAGGACACTTGTTGCTCTCAAGAGTCAAGACACAAATCTTATATGGAACCTGAAAAGCTCCATAGTCTTAAACTTTTCCCAATATATGTGGAATCTGGAATATGTGGATTATTTTGAGCAATGAGGATGACGTTTAGATGTAAAAGGTCAATGGTCATTTTAAACACACAAACCCTAGTGTGCACCTATTCTGAGCATATTATATTAGGTGGACGGACATTTGGCAAAAATAGGCAGACATTCAACGAAAATAATAGATCTACAAGCTCATGTGTCACAACGCGATACATTGTGAGCTTGTGGATTTGCTATATTTGTTATTTGACTTACAACAAAGTATACAGGGCTAAACTGGTTAAAAATGTCTGTTTGGATCTACATGGCCAAATATCTTAAAGCCTCCACTGATTAAAGTTACAAGCAGGAGCTCTCAGTCAAGAGAGGAGATTGGTTTCATCTAATTCACTGATATATAATTGGGTATGATCTGCATAGACAATAGCAAAATATATATGGTTAATAGGTCCAAGCACAGCAGCACCTTGTAGAACTGTGTCTTGTGCTCATGCAGGATTCATAATTAAAGCGTACAAACTGAAATATAGGACTTCATCCAGCTTAATGAAGTTCCTGCATTGTTCCTGCAATGGAGCAATTATTTTTTATTTCTTGTCCACCTTTGAAGTTATATCATGGCAAGGTAAGTACACAACCCAGACCTCTAACAAAGTGGTCTTGCCCTTTAAGTACATTTAAACAGGTTGACTAGTCTGGATAACAAAGGTGTAAATGTATCAGGTTTTGTAATTGTTTCTAGGATTGACTATGTTTGAGGGTGGGTGCCAGTTGAGGGCAAGAAGGTAATTAATTTGATGAATATCCACTGCTGTCTAATTTCAACTATCTCTAATGAAAACTTGTTAATTGTGAATGAGTGCTTGTTTTCAACAGATTCTTTATGCATTTTTAATACTTGGCCTACTGCACATAACATATGGGGTGCCTGAAAAACAGTTTGGGTTTTGATTTCTAATCAAGACCCCTTTTACTGGCTTCCTCAAGTACCAACAAAGGTATCCCCATGAACATAAAATGCTAAACAGTAAACACCATGACACCCTTAAACCAATGTGCTGTCTTGTCTATGATCATAAGAAATACGTGCTATAAAATTGTCCATCAACAGTCAACACCAATGTAAAACAAGTCTTGTATTAAGAATTAATTAATATACAAGTTGGATAGTAGACCCTTTTTGGCAGCCATATTTCCATGAAATAATAGCACAAACACAGGTGTTACTAATGATACCAACTAATTAATGTTGGTGTTCCTGTCATATCATGAGTTCAATCAGTGTCAGCTGCTATTTGCATGTTGTTGGGCTCTGGCAGCTACACTAAATTGAATGGAGACAGTAAATGATCAATAAACCTGTGAGTGTGAACATAACTATTTATGTGAATAAATAAATACAGTATGGCTGCTGTGAAATGGTGAATGTGGACTCCTAAACATTAGGTCTCTGCAGTGGTGGAAAGTAACTGTACTCATGTATATACAAGCACAATTTTGAGGTATTTTTTTTAACTTTACTGGAGTATTTCCAATTTTCAATACTTTTACTTCTATTCCACCAAATCTCAGAGGCAAATATTGTAATTTTACTCCTCTACAATTATTTGAAAACTTTAGTTTAGTTACTTTGTAGATTTAAATTATTACAAAACATAGAGTAACCACTTCAGCCCTATATACATTTCGGGATTTTTATATATTTTATACATTTGAAAACTTGTGAAATGGGACATTCTGCATAATGAGTAGTAGTACTTTACTTTTGCGACATTAAGCACATTTTGATACCAATACTTTTGTACTTTTACTCAAGTAAATTTTGAATTCCGGACTTTTACTTGTAACCGAGTAAGTAGTAGTTTTCCACCACTGGGTCTCACTCTGTATGTCATCAAAATCTGTTGACGAACTGACTCCACTCCTCCCAACCCAGTCATATTAATACTCACATTCATGATTCTTCGAGACACCGGCTGAAGCTGAGGAGGAGGAGTAAACTTAATTATCACTCTTTCAAACGCACGCATTTTGTAGTTCACACATCCAACCTGGAAATCGTTACAGACCACTTCTTGCTAACAACAGCCCCTCCTGACCCGAACTCTGAATTTTTACGTGAATTTTCAGAGTTTTTGACGATAATGCTATTAGCCTTAGCAGAACTGCGTTTCCCCAAGCTCCGTTCCGTCAGCAACTATAGGACATCCGGTTTTGGAGCTAGCAACTATAAGGTTTCCGGTTGCCTTCAAAATAAGATCACGGATGTGTAATGTTTTTTAAAAGACACAAATGTATTCTAAAAATACATTTATGATGTACGTCTTTTAAATGGTGCATACTAGAACACTTCTAATTGCCAATTTTATTTTTATAGACACAAATGTATTTTAAAAATACATTTACTTTAACTGGATATTCATTTGTGTTTGTTACATATGTATTGTTTTTGAACTGTTTGTCCATTATTGTAATAATGCTGCCTCTAGGCCAGGTCACTCTTGGAAAATTATCATGATATAATATTGTTTATTGCAGAAGCAAATAAACAGTGAAAAAAGTAACAACAAAATATGCTACAAATAATAATAGTAGATCAGTGCAGGTGCGATTAAAAGTGTGTGTGTGTGTGTGTGTGTGTGTGTGTGTGTGTGTGTGTGTGTGTGTGCAGTGATGCTATGCTCATTTGAGAAGTGGTTGCTCTCTATTTTAATGACGTGACGCGCACGTCGCTTAACACCTACAGTACAGGTCACACAATGGACAATTGATATGCATATAGGCTAATTCGTATGTTAATGTACCTGGCGTGAGTCGGGAGCCTTTGTAAACTTTGATGAAGTGTGAATTTAAAGTAGTTTTAAATCTATGCGTGTGCCTGCGCGTCCCCCTGGCCAAATAAGTGGTTGCTCGGCGTGCAACCCCGTCCACTGAGCATTGCACCCCTGTGTGTGTGTGTGTGTTCGTGAGAACTGTTCCATAACTGAACGCCCCTGAACTTGATAGAAAATTGATACAGACCAGTAGGACAGAATGTTGGTGAAAATTGAGACATAATTTGTAAAAAAAAAAAAAACTGGCAGGCCGTCCAGTGCGGCCAGATGTAAGAAAAGAAAGTGCCGTTTTCAGACAACAGTGGACACTGGAAAGGCGCCGGCGGACGCTGCCAACACTTCTGACATACGCACGCGTGCGGGGACACCTGCCCTACAACGCCACACTCTCGGATATGCCCGAGAGGTGTAAAAAAAGTGTGGCGGACCGTCCAGTGAGGTCAGAGGTCAGAAAAGTGCCGTTTTCACACAAAAGTGGACACTGGACAGGCGCCGGCGGACACTGCCAACACTTCTGACACTTCTGACATACGCACACGTGCGGGGGCACCTCCCCTACAACGCCACACTCTCGGATAAGCCCGAGAGGTGTAAAAAAAAGTGTGGCGGACTGTCCAGTGAGGTCAGAGGTCAGAAAAGTGCCGTTTCCAGACAAAAATGGACACTGAACAGGCGGCGGCGGACACTGCCGATACTTCTGACATACGCACGCGTGCGGGGACACCTCCCCTACAACGCCACACTCTCGGATAAGCCCGAGAGGTGTAAAAAAAAGTGTGGCGGACCGTCCAGTGAGGTCAGAGGTCAGAAAAGTGCCGTTCTCAGACAAAAGTGGACACTGGACAGGCGCCGGCGGACACTGCCAACACTTCTGACATACGCACACGTGCGGGGACACCTCCCCTACAACGCCAAACTCTCGGATAAGCCCGAGAGGTGTAAAAAAAAGTGTGGCGGACCGTCCAGTGAGGTCAGAGGTCAGAAAAGTGCCGTTCTCAGACAAAAGTGGACACTGGACAGGCGCCGGCGGACACTGCCGACACTTCTGATACACGCGTGCGTATGTCCAGTGTCCATTTTTGTCTGAAAACGGCACTTTTATGACCTCTGACCTCACTGGACGGTCCGCCACACTTTTTTTTACACCTCTGGGGCTTATCCAAGAGTGTGGCGTTGTAGGTAGGGGAGGTGTCCCCGCATGCGTGTGTATGTCAGAAGTGTCGGCAGTGTGTCCGCCGGCGCCTGTCCAGTGTCCACTTTTGTCTAAGAACGGCACTTTTCTGACCTTTTCTGACCATTTATCCATTTAGATAAATTATTAATGTTTAAAAAAACGTTTTTGTTACACAGAAACATAATATGTGTTGTATAGCTTCGTTTAAATGCTTAATTTGTAGTTTTAATGTGCAAATTAACCGTTTTTCTACTTTATTTTTATTTTTAGAGGGTACTCTTATTCTGAAGAGATCGTCCACCGGAAGTCTTATAGTTGCTCCGTTATAGTTGCTGACGGAACACAGCTGTTTCCAGCTCCCAGACCTAGCTCTGGCCCAGAGCGTTAGTGAGTTCTCTCACTCTGCCAGGCGCGCAGTTAATTAATTTACTCCACTGCGCCCTCTACAGATATGGTCTATCGTAATTTATATTAACCAAATCAAGAAGAGATCAAGAAGAGATCCTCCTAACATTCAGCAACCAATATTCAAAAAAAAAAATCAAAACAAGGGGGCATCCGGATTTGAACCGGGGACCTCTTGATCTGCAGTCAAATGCTCTACCACTGAGCTATACCCCCTGATGGTAACATATCTATAGAGGGCGCAGTGAACTAAATACATTATCACGGACCTATTTTATTTTCTGCCCAAAATGTGTATTACACAGATAATGTGGGGTCCTGGGAGGCTTCCCACCCTGGAGAATAGACTTTCAACAAAACAAAACTGCCTTTGTTTCGGTGAAGAGCGAAATAATTGTGTTTATTAGTACTAAAGTTGGAGACCTCACACGGCAGTGGAACTTTTGGTCTATGAGCAGAGCAGCGCGCCTGGCAGTGGCAGGGCGTTAGAGAGAACTCACTAACGCTCTGGACCAGAACTATCTCAGACCAGACCAATGAAATGGCGCAGATCGTGGAGGCGAAGTGTCCGACTGTGAATATCCACAAGTAATAATAACCAGACGCCGAATCGCCCCAGAAATTGTATCAAGAAGAGATCCTCCTAACATTCAGCAACCAATATTGTAAAAAAAAAAAAAAAAAAAAATCAAAATGAGGGGGCACCCGGATTTGAACCGGGGACCTCTTGATCTGCAGTCAAATGCTCTACCACTGAGCTATACCCCCTGACGGTGACAGTGAGGTTCTGCATGGGGTTATAAACATTCAACAAGTCTTACAATACGTCGATATACTTACATTCTGTTGTATATTATGTCGAGTATATAGACAAGACATCATTCCGATTAAAACACTCCTGTGATCCACTGCATACATACAGCGATTTTATGTTCGCGCGATCAAGGTGGAAGGAACGACTGCACTTAACCTAGTTCTAAGATAGGAGGCACCAGTTCATTGAACATGCTTTTTCCAACAATCACAACCTAAAAACGCTTCTACAACGCTGGCTTCTACAAACCATAGAGCTACAAACACATAGCTCGTCCAGTAGCAACTAGTAACCACCTTGGATTAAAACAAGACCAATGTCTCCACTAGTTTACCGTGACAAGTTCTAATCATAGTTCTAGTAGGGTAGCTGTTGAGAACATTTGAGAATGAAACATTTCGTAATTCGTAGCTCTACTGCTACTCCTTATAAGGAGCCCCCAGAGCCGTCTCGCCTCCCTTATGTTACACCGACATTTGTGACTTGTCGAATTCCTTTCACTCTAAGGTTCGAGAATGAATGACAGTCATTTCTCCACTTTCCCAATAACACCAGAATAATATGTGGCCAGGAAAAAGATGATCAAATATTGCGCCATAACCTTTGTAGTACAACAGTAAAATATTAAGACCTCAGGCGTCACATAATTCGATAGGTTACCATTTGCGGGTTAACAGCAGCGTTGCCATGTCGGATTATTACAAGCGGCTTCTTTTTTTCTTTAAAGTTGCTTGTACAAATTGGTGGTTGCGGTGTTTTGGGCTTGTTTCTAACGTCGTGTACTTGCTTATTTAGGCGTGCTTCCAAATTTTGTAATTATTTTTTAAACAGTGGTTCTCAAATATTTCCCCACATTTTATTTCAAGAGTTTGTGATCGGCTATTTTCAAATAGCCGGGTTAATGTGCTCATGTGCCCACGTTGCTTCTTTAGGGCTTGTTTTCCTAGACCTGGTTGCTTATTTCTTTCACAAAATATGGCAACACTGGTTAACAGCCGTCGGTAGAAGAAGTTGAGTGACTCCCCCTCTCCTCTTGTTGAGGTGAGGATAAGGTCGGTGGACTGACTCTAGCTCTATACACATCTTTATTCTCATTAGAAATCCCATCGCAATGAATCCCCCCTGTGGAAGATGCAAGAAAGCAGTTTATCCCACAGAAAAAATAAATTGCCTGGACAAGGTAGGGATGGATGCATGGTCTTATATTAATATGTACGATTTTCAGTCTGTTTTAGTTATAATCTAACAATTTAGGCATGTAGGCTTATTTATTTAGCTAAAATGATGGGGTAGCCTACTTGATACAACTGTGCAATTATTAAAAAAGCAGGTGACTGACAACATCCTCAAAATGATAGTAGTGAATTAAAAAATAGCTTAATGTAAATTTCCATGTGAACAACCAGAACAATATTTTTTTCAACTCAGTGTCAATATTTAACTTATTCTCTATGGCTGTGTGGTGTGCGTGTGTGTGTGTGTGTGTGTGTGTGTGTGTGTGTGTGTGTGTGTGTGTGTGTGTGTGTGTGTGTGTGTGTGTGTGTGTGTGTGTGTGTGTGTGTGTGTGTGTGTGTGTGTGTGTGTGTGTGTGTGTGTGTGTGCACACACATGTCTCACTTGTGGAGACACACTTATCAACATCAATCAAATGAATGTTGCCCTGCAAGCATCAGTGTTCCAGTTGCATTTCCCATGCCAACCTCAATTAATAAGCCCATCCAGTGAAGCTGACAGGCAACAGCTGTGCTCTCATGTTCATTGGAAATGGAATTTTCCCATGCTGTTATTTCAAATTACATTTAAATAGCCCTTTTAGCCTGTTCCAAGTCCAACTAGAGAAGACATTAATTGAGGCAGCCAGGGTCTTTAACAGTGTTGGAAAAAGTAAAAAAAAAATGTTTTACTTAAGTAAAAGTATCAATACTGCAACGTAGAAATACTCTGTTACAAGCAAAACACTGGAATTAAAAATTACGAGTTTTCAAATGTATACAAATCTTTTGAAAATAGCAGATCACAATGCATGGCATGATGCGACGCATTGTGAGCTTGTAGATTTGCTATTTTCAAATGGCCAAAATGTATACAGAGCTGAAGTGGTTAATGTATTGTGTTGTAATAATAATCAAAATCTATAAAGTAACTAGTAACTAAAGTTTTAAAATAATTGTAGTGGAGTAAAGGTATAATATTTGCCTCTGAGATGTAGTGGAGTAGAAGTAAAAGTACTGAAATTTGGAAATACTCCAGTATGTAAAAGTACCTCAAAATTGTACTTGAGTAAATGTACTTAGTTACTTTACACTACTGGTCTTTTCCATGGATGTGGGCTAGTCTCAGTGGGTCAGAATGGGCTATTACACAATATTTACTGTTTATCAAAAACTGACCATTAGTGGTGACTGGAATGTTGTTTATGCCAATAGGTATTTCTTATATTTATCCTCAATGTTCCGCTGTGAAATGTCTCTCATACATTCTTGTCTTTTCCTAGTATTGGCACAAGAGCTGTTTCAGCTGTGAAGTGTGCAAGATGGCCTTGAGCATGAACAACTACAAAGGCTTTGACAAGAAACCTTACTGCAGTATGTGAGTGTTTACACCGCAATAACCATGCTGATAACCTTTGCTGGAAATGAAAACTTACACTGTGAATCACTGTAGTTTAATAAATAACCTCTTCTTGTAGGGGCACAGTGCACCCCAATTATGTTGAAGGGGCTCAAGTTCACATAATGTCCAAGCAAATCAACAACAGAGATATTAGAAAGGGATTTTGAAACTCAGAAATATCTGAATATCTGTGAAATATTTGTGAAGTAGCTATAAAACACAGGGAACTGTGGTATCTGATAACTTCTGGTATCTGAACAGAAGCACCCATTTGCTTGGTGCTTTGTACAGACATAGAGATGGACAGAAAATATGTTGTGTGTAAATGTGTTGTAAATAAGGAAGTGTGAGCAGACAGAGGTTCTAATCATATGACCTTCCCTCAATGTGATCTGCCATTGTTTTTGTTGTGCCATGCAAAATGTCCAGTTTATCGCACAAACTCTCATAAACGGAAATACATTTCTGCAATCTATGGAACATCACACAAGCAAGAAAGCAGCAATGAGCAACCTCAATGACTGAGAAACATGTGGCAAAGACCCATTCATGCGACACCTTGAGTTTGAGTAAGGCAATGTGTTGCCATAGGCAGATTAAGAGATTGGCACGGATGCGTAAAAGCCCCGGATACGTAAAAGCCAACAGCATAATAATTCATCTTTACCTCAACAGGATTTACAGTGCACATATACACAATTGAAGCCAACAGCATATTAACTAAGGCATACAATCACTGCATCTCAAAAGGAGCGTCATAAATATTGGAGTAATGTTTATCCCTCAACCAACCTTCAAGAAGCACATGAAAAAAATATCTGTAAATCCTCCTTGACCACAAGAACATCACCAGATTCTGTCCTACCTTGACCCCAATGGTAGATGTAAACATGCCAGAGTTTAGCGAGATTTTTTTTTTTTTTTTCATCAGTAGTCCCTATGCAGAAACAGAAACATTACAAGTGACAGTATACAAATATAAATATACAAATAGTAGAAAGAAAATGAAATATGTACTGTTTGTGTAAAAGAAAAGTGAGCTGGGGTAGGCCTATGCAGATATGTCCCTTATTGCGTCATTCTAACGTTTACTCTTTAGTGAAAACACATTTTCTCCAAATGTGGTGGTGTGCCTATATGGCACCTCACATGGTGCCATATGGGTGTGATGGGTATGACGGGTGTAAACTTCATCTTCTCCTTCAGCATCAACTTCAAGTTTGTTGTCGCATCACGAGTTTTCCAGATGTAAAAGAGTAGGTGATATTATTTGCTATGCAAGGTCCATAATAAGGTCAGTAATAAATGATGCCTGTGTGATGGTCTATGTCGCCAAGACTGACAGCGAGACAGGGCTCAGTGCTCATTGGTTGACAAGTGTAAACTGTTCCATAGTCTGGTTGTATAGGTATCGCTTGCCTAGCCTGCCTGACGACAGCGGCATGAACAGATAGTGGCTGGGGTGGTGAGTGTCCTTGATGATCCTCTCAGTCTTGGCTGTGCACTGCTTCTCATATAAATCCTGGAGGGAGGGAAGCTCACTTCTGACAATCTGCACCACCCTCTGTAGCACTCGGCACTCCCCATTCCAGGGGGTGATGCAGCTTGTCAGGATGCCCTTGATAGGGATGTTTGTTGAACGTCCTGAGGATGCAGGGGCTCACGCTGAAGTTCTTCAGCCGTCTGAGGCAGTACAGATGTTGCAGCGTTAGCAGAGCTGCTAACTGGCTGTTCCCTCACACCACCTCCTGCAGTGGGCTCGTGAGCCTCCGCCTCAATGTTGTTATTCTCATCATTTATTTGAATGTTTAAAAAGTATATTTGTGTATATCTGATTGCTTGTTTTTCTTTTTAACTTTTGTTTAGCTGCTCCATTTAGTGTCTGGGACTGGCAGTGCTCCATTTTGCATGTGCGCAGTTGTCAAGATTGTGATTCATGACCTCACCTGTGACCTGCCTCCAGTCCACAAACTTTAATAGTGTCCTCAATTGAACAGTTTCAATTTGTAGCCCACGCAAGCTTCTTTTTAATAATAGGCTTAACAATGTTATAGGGTTAGGGTTGCTGCCAGCTTCAAGTGTTGTGTTTGTGATCATTATGTCATTTAATGAGTTTGGAGGGAGGGTGGGACAAATCTGAAAATTCTCTTTTTTTTCTGGTTTCTTCCAGGCATTACCCCAAAATGTCCTTCACCATAGTGACCGAAACCCCAGAGAACCTACGACTTAAACAGCAGACCATGCTCAATAGCCAGGTTAGACACACATATGCCTACAGTACGTAGACACACACGCACACATGCACACACACATACAGTACACACACACACACCACAGGATAACCTAATCTTGCCACATTCTCTCCGCTATCACCCTCACTCAATCAATCGCCTTGTCCTCCTTGATTATGTCTAATCTTCACCATGCTCTCCCATATCCCCCCCCTCCTCCCCTACTCTTTTTCTCTGTCGACTTTTGTCTTGCCATCTCTTTCTTCTCCATCTCGGTGTTAAAGATCATACCGATAATCTGACATGTTTAGTCCATTGAATGCAACTCATACAGCAGTTCTACAAGATCACAACGCTTCGTGATGTGATGTATTGTGCTTGTAGGTTGACTATTTTCAGGATGCAATGCCAGGTGCTCAATTAACCATGAATTAACCATGAATGAAAACTTTCATCTCAACCGCATCAATGATACATTTCTCTGCTCTAGGTGGTTTGGGTGGGATTAGAGTTACGCATTAATTGATATGGATGATTATAACAAGGCCCAATGCATAGATATACACAGACAGACACAGCAATTTTAAAAAGTAAAATAAATAGAATTACTTACTACCTTTAACAGGTTTATTTCCTTCCCAAAACCCATTCTGTGCAGGACAGCACTTGGCTATGGACATACAACTGATTCATTCTGTTCTGATCCATGGAGGACACCAGTCTATTGTGTATATTTTTTTAAGATTTGTCGAATTACCCTGTCAGCTTGGGGATTGTCTTGATAATTTGCTAGTCACCGTGCTCCTTCAGCCTCTGCAGCTTTTTATTTATATATTTTTTAAGCTTTCTTTTTTTCTTCTTATCTTTGTTAAGATAGGAGTTTGGAGAGACAGGAAACTGAGGGCAGAGAGGGAGAAGGACATGCAACAAAGGTCTCCAGGCGGATTCAAACTGGGGACGTTTATACAGAATGTGCAGGGCTAAAAATAGCACAATTAGTGCCCTAAGATTACTCTGGTACTCAAATACAAATTTAACCGAGCAACTTTCACTTGTAGTTGAGTAATATTTGGAATACCAGGAGTATCTATCCATTTACTCAAGTACTGGGGTTGAGTATTTTGTCCACCACTGGTTGAACTTTCAATAGTCATCACCCCCCAAGCCCAAGACTGGCGTACATTAAAAACTAACAAGATTACACAATGCTACAAAATGCTAAAGTTAACATAGCTTAAAATTTTAAATTACATATCCTTAGCACATTTTTCCTCTGCTCCTTTTCTCCTTTGTACTGTGCTCCAGATGGCTTTGAAACTTAATTTTCTTGTACCAGTAATCAGTCCACTTCAGTCTCCACATAAGCAGTGGACAAAGTACTCAACCCCGTTACGCCGTTACGCAAAACATTATAATAATAATAATATGTGGTCCATGCACCGGTTTTCTACCAGCTCTCCCCCTCTGAACCTTTCCTTCAGACAATTTTGCCACGGTTTACTTCACACAAAATCAATGAATGTGAACTTAGAATCCATTGCATAAATCAATGAGCAACTAACAAATTCAACTTTTGTCCTGTAAATTATTTTCTGTTGTTAAAATATTTTACTTCATTTTTATCTACTCATTTATATATATTTATTTATGTATTTGCTTGGCCCCTAGGCTTCAGACTATGCCGTAAAGCGGCATACATCTGTTTAGCATTAGCATAAAGGTCAGTGAACCCAATGATGGTAATGTCACGAAGACCCTCAGCTCTCTCTTCTCCTTGTCTAACTTACACAAGATGCCAAACTTAAGATGCTGTTTCTATACAATTCAGCCTGAAAACTAAATTAATCCAAAAGTAACAATCTTCAAACAACGGCAACCGAAAACATTTCAAAATATTTTCATGAGTCATGGATGTAAAACATTGCTGTAGTTTAAAATCCCCAGTTCAACACAAATCATTTCAGTCTTATTGAGGGAGAGTTATAGCATCATCAATGGTTTTGTAACAGAATGAATACAGTCCAGTAAGGCTTCAGTACGTGAAGTTCAGATGTATCAAGTTGCACTGTGTAAGAAGTTTGATTATTTTGATGATGAGTGCTGATACAAGTATAAGACTTTTCTCTATTTTCTCTCTCTTTCCTTTCCCTTCATCCCTGCTAAGCTGCGTTCATTGTTTATAACCATAAAAGTCAAGGCAAGCAAGCTCGCTCACTGAGACAGCATGTTCCTCATAGCAAGTACATGACTCACCCGTGTGTGTGTGTGTGTGTGTGTGTGTGTGTGTGTGTGTGTGTGTGTGTGTGTGTGTGCGTGCGTGCGTGCGTGCGTGCGTGCGTGCGTGCGTGCGTGCGTGTCTGTGTGTGTGTGTGTGTGTGTGTGTGTGTGTGTGTGTGTGTGTGTGTGTGTGCGTGCGTGCGTGCGTGCGTGCGTGTGTGAGGGCAGCCACAGGGGTCTGTTTTACTAAATAAATAAACATTTTGGGTTATGTTCTACAGACCTAACCATGGATTAAAAAGAAGGACACAGTTAAATCACTAGTGCATGTGTGTATACTTCATGATTCCTAGGCTCTTCTCTAGTGTTGGTGTATGGTACAGGAGCCAACTTTTTAAACAGTATGGGAGGTAATGTAGGATGTTTACCTACAGACTGCACCCTCAGACCATTATGCCATTCACCTGAAAATGTCTGCCCATATCATCATTTATAGACTATTAGAAAAGATGAACTCTAACCACTTGAGCCCAGCATCCATATTTTGGTAGAAAAGTAGATCGGCTATTTTTGCCTAAGACATTTGGTGTAGAGGTAGAAAAGCAGTCCAAGTACAGTTGGAACTCAGGTCTGTTTTACTAAGAATAGATCAGTTTAAATGGTTATAAGCAAGGGTTTGGCACTGTCACTTGACAGAATGCAGACTCACAGACAGTTATAAAACCTTAAAGTTTGCTCCTTCCGATGCTGTGTCTTAACGTGGATCGAAACAAACTGTACATTTGATTGGATGGTTGTTCCTTTTATCCCTGGCTCTGACCAATATCAGTACTTCTATCTGTACTGTCGGTTACTTGCTATCTATTGGTCTCCACGGACAGAACTGAAACTCACCACACAGTTGTACAGGATGACTGTGTCATATTTACTATTTACATATTGACGTAATTTGAGAGGGGTGTAAATTAACGATACAACTTGATATGTTTAGGAAATTATTTTAATGTATGATGAAATCTTTAATTTCACCATAATTGGATTGAATTATTTTGATAGGATTAATCCATTTGACTACGAAATTATCTTATTATTTTTTAAATACAAGGAATTTTTAAATGTGACTGGAGGAACCAATTTACTCATTAACTGAAATATAATGTGCTTAGCACATTCAAGAAGTGCCATATTTTATTCAATTTGATGTGGGCTAAAAATACAGTAATCTACATGTACAATCTACGACATTCCAAATCGATGTAGTAGAATCACAGTCATTGATGCATTTTACACCCCTGAGTGGGTTGTAGAATTATATGAGGCAAAACTATCTATTTACTGCATCTTGGTTCATCTACAATACAGTAGTATATACTTTATATCGCTCATATCGTTTTATATCGCTCTTTTTTAGCGGCGCTAGCCGCTCTATACCTGACTTTGTCCGTGTGCGTCAACGTTCTGATTGGTCAGGTGCGTCAACAAAGTGATTGGTCAAGCTTCACGTGACACATGGCTATAAACACATTATAAACACATATCGATGACAAAATGTATCAAAGGCGCCGCTACCTTCACACAGGGTGTGATTTTTCAATAACACTTCACTCCTCAATGTTGAGGAACCAAAACCATCGACTTTTACTCTTAATTGTGTCCTCGTATATGAGATGTAGCAATGAAAATCTTGGAATCTTGAACCTCATGCCTCAATTAATAACACCTCTTCAACAAGGTTGTCCCAGTTGCTTCTTGGTACATCGGTACCTGATGTTACTCAGCTGCTACTTAGTTGCGTGCTGGTGTCACGCACTGAAAATAAATAGCACATCTGCAAGCTCACGGTACCTTGCACCGCGATGCATTGTGAGCTTGTAGAGCTGCTATTTTCGGGCAGATCTACGCGCAACCAAGTACAAATCAAGCATTAGTCAATCCTCGTGTCAGCTTTTATGAGTTGCTTGAATAATTCATGCCTCTATTTTAGCTTATACGCATGGCTGTTTGGAAACTTTGTAGTAGTGTATGTTTCTGTGTGTGCACCAGGCGCTGTACAAGGAGGATTTTGAGAAGAACAAGGGGAAGGCGTACAACTTCGTGGCCGACACTCCAGAGATGCAAAGAGTGAAGAAAACACAGGATCAGATAAGCAACGTGAGTGTGGTACATGTCTAACCCATTAAGAACTGAGGATGATTCTACAAATGCCTTCTAAATCAGTAGTTCTCACTTTCAAGATTTTTCAAACATGTTAGTTCAAAAATAGCAGATGTACATTCTCGTAGATCTGCTATTTTTGAATAGCCAACGCAAAAATCTAAAATGACAAGATGCTTTCCCGGGTTTTAATGGGCTAATAATACAGCCTCGTACTGTATGTACACTGTAGAATCCCAGAGTCTGGTACTATTTTGTACACTTCCTGTGTTAAATTACGTCTCAGGATTGTTCTGTGTATCTAGAGCTGGAAACTTCTAAAGTATGCACAGTATATTCCACCAGAATGTGAAAACTGTACTTTTTGGGGAATGTGAAATGTTAGTGAAACACAAGTGATGACATGCCAATTTACCATTTGGTGAAATTGGCTGGAAAACATAATGTAAAATGTTTAAATTAATTTTAGACCTGTTTCGACATACAATGAAAGTGAATTCAGAGAGAAAAAAGCTCTAGTTCCTCTCTCAGAGAACAACAGATATATAGATGATTGACAATATTTGGACTTATATCATGGCCAGGTAGCCTCTATCAAAATCCAATATAACTTAAAGGGAAATATTAAAGCCGAAACCCCTATAACCATTGAAGCTTTTACCATAACCTAAAAGGATACTGTGGTGTTTTGTGCAACTGTATTTTAATCAGATTAAAATGATAAAAACAAAAAAACAAATGAGAGCTGTTTGTCCCTTAAGGACATGCACAAAATATACACATGTTCAACTACGAAGTAAAAACCAAGCCAGTCATTTCACTGCATGAACATGCAGCCACAAATTATTCTTCCCAAATCTTTCTGGCAGACATTTTTTGAGAGACTTTTTCGGAATAATGCCGATCATCAGCACAAGAGGCTGGGAGTTTCTGTCAGGAGAAGGAGCCCCAGTTGCGGGGCTGTGGCGGTCACTCTAGGCGGGAGCCAGCCAAGGATGTCAGCATACAATCCTTCAGAGACACTCAGAGGCAACATTTCAGACATTTCTCCAAGTCCACCACGGAGAGGCTGCCCTATATGGTCAAAGTCTCTCAGCTGTGGACTCAGAGGGAACGTCCGCTCTCTGATTCCAACACACACACACACACACACACACACACACACACACACACACACACACACACACACACACACACACACACACACACACACACACACACACACACACACACACACACACACACACACACACACACACACACACATTTCTTTTCTTCGGGAGCAGTAGCAGAAAGGAATGATGTGCGATAAGATGGTCTCAAAGGGTCTCAAATGTTTTATTATATGCTAGGCTACTAGTTTATTTTCTTTCATTTCCATCATTCTTTCTTTCTATCCATCTTTCTTTGTGTTTGATTCTTTCCTTCTGTCTTTCTTTTTATTTCTTCTCTATTTACATTTACTCACTGTCTCTATCTGCAGCATGCATCTTCTGCTAAAGTTTCCTGTCTCCATCTGGCCAACTGGATGAGTGTTTTGCTTGTTTCTCCAGTGGTCCTGTGAGGACAGTAGGTCAAAAGAGGCCAGTGACCCCCTTCTCTTCCTGGCTGAAGGTCCAGTTTCTCCCCTAAACATCATGGCTGAGTTCCATTCGTTTTACAGAGGGTATATAGACTATGTCCTTTTCCGTGACTTTGTTTTTCAGACTATTGTTCCAAAATGGTTTGTCCAGCGTAAACTTGAACGTACTTCAGAGCATGCATGGCATGTTTATGAATGCATCGTTGATCCGATGACTCAATTGTAACTGGATGGCAAAGTTTACCCTCAAAAAGAAAAGAAAAGAAAAACCCTGGCTGTCTCCTCATCATATCACCATAACACCTAAAATGGTAGGCTTCTTCTCACAGCCTGTCCAGAGAAAGAGAGAGCAGAGAGTGGTGTTGTGGGCGTGTGTGTATTAAGGGTATCCATATCCATTTTCTCAAACTTGAGTTAGAGGGTATGGTGAGGATATGGTGACCCCTTGTGGTTCTGACAATTCATGTGTGTGTGTTTTTGTGATCAGATCAAATACCACGAGGACTTTGAAAAGAGCAAGATTCGCAGTGATGCTCCTCCCCCTGAAAACAGGAGAGGTACTGTACAATACATTCACCTGTATATTCAATAATATTTTTTGTATTTGAGAGGCGGCCTTAAGGTTCTGAGTGCTCGTTTCAAAAGCTAACGTTTGGCCCCCAATTGTAGCCCCCCCATACGGCTTTTCTGTATTAATTGTTGGATTGATCACATGAATGTGTGTGTGTGTGCGTGCGTGCGTGTGCGTGTGCGCGTGCGCGTGTGTAGATGATGAAGAGAAGCAGCCAGCCCAGCCTCAGGTGCACAATCAACAGCCGGGGCCAGTGCGCTCTGCTGCCGTAGCACCACCTAGTGGTGGGGTAAGGAACACACATGGGGATGGCATGGCAATGCAACATATTGATGATATTAGGTTATAGAATACCAGGATGTACGGGTAGATGACCACATAGTGCTTCAACCACATAATCGTTGGTCCTTGATTAGATTCCGGCTGGAGACTATGTTGTCTATTTTCTGCCCATGTATACGCAAATCGATTAACCACTTAAGCATTATTTTATACTTTGTCATAAATCTACAAGCTATTTTCACTATAAAAAAAGAAAAATCCGCCTATAATGACATGCTCAAAATAGGAATTGATTATCTATAATCTTTTAAAACAATCACATTGATTAGTTCAATTAACTTTTGCAACTTTTCGCGACCCATAAAAATTGGTCCATGACCCAAAGATGGGTCCTGACCCACTGTTTGGGAACCAGTGCTATAAGCAACTGCCCAACACTGTAATCAGGACACTTTATGGAGTGTGCATGCGTATTGTTGTGTGCCTCTGTCTCTCCAGAAGCGCTACCAGGCCTTGTACAGCTACACGGCGGCAGACGCGGACGAGGTGTCCCTGCAGGAGGGGGACCTGATCTCAGAAGTGGAGCCCATCGACGACGGCTGGATATACGGGCGCAACCAGCGCACGGGCCAGCGTGGCATGCTGCCTGCCAACTACGTCCAGGCCGTCTGAAAGAATGAAGATGTCACCAAACATCAAGAGAGACAGACAGAGATGTATCAAGGGATGTACCAGGAGATTTTCACTTTCTAGCATACAGTATGCACATCCCTGTAGAAATTCAGGAGCAGTCAACGTCCAACATTAGTTGTCCTGGGGATCCACAGTCACCACCGACATTCAGGATTTTTAAATTACTTTTTGACATAGAATGAAGCTAGGTTACCAGTTTATTTTTTTTTATTTTATTTTTTTTACATTTTGAACATATTCACCTATAATGATATGGCCAAAATAGGTGCACCAGGGTTAAAGTGGTTAAATGTCAGAAGTTAGATTTGTCAACATTTTTCAAATTGAAGAGGGTGGCACTAGTGTACAGGTCTCCAGAGGGGCCAGTATTGATGGCTGACTTCATGAATTCATACACAGTAAAATCCTTGGTGTTCATTTATCTATTAGAGTGTACAAATGGGACCAAATGGAACCGTAAGGGTCCATTCAGTTACATTTGTAGGCTCCCATTGTTACAGACGTTGTAGGGGTTCATTTGGAGTAACAAGTAACAAAATAAAAAATATTCTATCAATGTGTGTGTGGTGGTTCTTTGTCTTGACTCTTAACAGAAATACTGATTGTTGAAATCCAAATGTATTTTGATGGATAATTACCAGTGGGTATATTATACCTTCTGACTATGTTGTATAATAGCTCTCCAGAGTTGAGTATGAGGATCAGTATAAATTAGCAGGACGACCATGTTAGAGTGGTTCTAACTTGGTTTTATGCTGGGACCTGAATTTTGTACTTAAGCAGTAGAGGGCAGCACATGCCTGTGTACCGTTTACCTAGAACAGGTCTGTTCCAATCAACAGTGATATTCTACAGCAGTTAAAATACCTGTGAGATTGTGGCCGATATTGCAGCTAGTGATGATAGTAAAGTTTAATATTTTATACTACATTTCAAAGCAGTCTATTTTGTGGTCTTGAAAAAGCAAGGTCTTATGCACACCTGATCAGCTCAGAGACGGGTGCGTAGGGAGGGATTAGACGTCTACAATACAATAACAAAGACCCGCACACCATCTACACTTGCACAAAAAGGACAACTTTATTTAGGCAACGTTTCGGTTAATAGACCTTATGTGAGATGCCTGAAGGTCTATTGACCGAAACGTTGCCTAAATAAAGCTGTCCTTATTATGCAAGAGTAGACGTGTGCTCCTGTGCGGGTCAGTTTATTGTAATTACATTTTCAAATAGATTAGAGGTTTGAATATTTCCATGCTTGTGTCAAATTGGCCACAAGTTTATCCTTTTTTCCTCAGTCTTGTCTTTTGTTAAGTAATTGGCCATGATTATACATTTACACAGTTTCATACACAACTCATTATAGGCCCTATATCAATTTGTTATGGGTGGAGTCATGTTCTATCAGCTGTATTCCCTCTACAAAATAAAAGGCTCTTAAGTGTTTTATCAATATAAATCACATTAATATAAATCACATTAAGGGATTAAAAACTTAGACATTTCACCTTAACCCCCAATTAAAATACTGCACATTTACCAACATCACCAATGAACTTCAGTGGTCTTTTATGAACAGCTACTAAATATGTTTTAGATGCTAGTTGGTTACTAGGAATTGATGGTGGATGCTAAAGAGATGAAAGGTGATTACAGAAGTAGGTCCTAGGTAATTACTAGTATGTTGCCACGGTGCTACTAGTTGGTTGATAGTACTACAATAGATGTCATCCTAAGTTACACAGAACAAACCAGTGTATGATGTAAGGCTGTGCTGCTTCAGAATGAATCAAGATACAGTATAACAACATAAAACATTGAGGTAACATAGACACACACCTCCTTATGGAATAACATTTACCTAGACACTTTATTAACCTTTTTTAAAACATTGAGGGAACATAGACACACTCCCTTATGGAAATACATTTACCTAGACACTTTATTAACCTTTTTTTAAAACAACAGTATTTAGCAAAAACAAAACAGTATTTACAATGAGGTATTTCTTATGGCTAATTTGCCAAAATTCAAGCTGAAATACTAAAGTAAATTCAAATTAAAGAGATATACATAATAAAGTTGTAAAGTTGCAAGTAAAACCACAATATAAGCACAAGTAATTAAAATGTGATTATTCCACATGATCTGAGAGGCTCGTTATCTTGTCATTTATCTTGTAAAAGCATTAAGTGATGAGTGTTGGCTCACTGTTGGAGAAGAAAGTGATTCTCTTGTCGACTCTGTTCTGCAGCCTTGGAGGAAGCCACATCAGCTGTTCTCCAAGAAGTGTGGCACTTCTTGCTATGTTGTCCTCGCACAGTCTACAGACAACAGAAAAGGGGTATAATTATTTTGTGCCAATGTCTTCCCAGAACACATGACACACTACGGGCCAAAATACACATCCAATCTGGGTATTAACAGTTTAAGCGCTCAAAACACAAAATGAATCATTCAAATTCGGGAATAAGAAAATATAAGATTAGCAGTTATGTCAATATACAATTGCCTTGAATTAATTTTGCGCATATCCCCCTACATTGGTGCTGTTAACACTGTAAAACAATTTGGAAAAAAAGGCTCACAACTCACTTTTTTGTGTTATGCAAAACTGTATTTATCCAAACTAAACTTGAATAAAGATAACATTAGTATGGTGCCAAAATATACAATTGCCTAACATATCCCCAACAGTGTCCACTGTGTAGTTGTGCAACAGGATGGATCAACACAAGGCTACTCGAGTATTACACAAAGCATTGCAATGTATACAAACAGTGGCGAGGGGCTTTAAGCATCTATATGCCCATTTCACATACTGTACACACGTCAAATCCAAAGTATTGCTCATACAGTATAGGTTTAGACTGGTAAAGCTCATTATGCTGTAACGTGCACTGGTCCAAGAAGGAACAGAGCAGAGGTATAAATAGCTCACAGACTTGTTTGTGTGGTAACTGCGGACTTTGTTAAAACGCCTAATCATCTGTGAATGCACGGCAGATGATGGAGGCAATATGAAAATGCACTCATACGGTACGTGCTGCCGATTGCACGTGCTCATGACGTAGTCATACAAACAAAAATGTGTGTGACTGACTGGGAATACATTATTATTATCCTCACATTAGGACTTAGGTGCATTAGCACCAGGGGCCTCATTCATAAAAACTTTCCTGGATTTAAGCTTAAGATCATTTCCCACATTGTATTTATGCTAGATTAATATAAAATACTTAAGACAAAGAAAATGGCATGAAGTCGTTTTAAGCAAGATTATGTCACCTTTGATTTATGCATTTCAAATGATCTTAAATTGGTTTGCACACGACTGTGGTTTACAGTCACCTTTGCCTCTGGAAAAGGGCCCGTGCCTCACGAGAAGTGTTTATTCAGACGGAACCACAGAAAATGATAAAATCAACCACACCTACAACCATAGGGACATTAATAGCGCACACAAAGTGCTCTTTAATGTGTGCCTGTTTGTCGGCTGTAAGCTGAAAATGCTTCTACAGTAGCTGCCAAGCTACACAGAATAGGCCATACCACAGTGGGTAGAGAGAGACCAAGTTCCCTCTGGAAAGTCCCTATAGCTAGGAATCCCAGGCTGGAGAGTATTTAGGCATCTCAGCACATAAATATAACAAAACATTTATTGGGAAATTAAAGTGACTCTAAGCCACTTATCATGAGCCAAAAGGTAATTCCCGTCTCTGAAAATTCAATTCTCTTCAAAGTGCACAGTTGACAATGTCTTCCAGTAAGACAGGAACAGCATGGTTGAGTTAATGCCAAACAAATAAATGCCATGCCAAAATGTCATAACATAGAGCTCTCTGCAGTTCAGAGGATGCACGCTGCTGTGCTACAACTCAACATAACGAACAGGAATTTGACTTATGCCTAGTCTGACTTGGATGTAGCGATACAATAATGTCCACATTCTAAGTAAGGTTTCATCAATAAGCACTTGATTGGCTTGAACGCAAGTGGTTACTTACAGTAGAACCCCAGATGCAATCAAAAATAATTGCATCGCTTGAATCACAGCAAAACAACTCAAAGGAAATATCCAGCTACATCTGTGTGGGAGATAAGCAAAACGTTCCTGGCAGATGGTTCTTACCTGGAGAGGGAGTACGGCTGTGTCTGGAAGAAAAGCAGGTCCTTGCAGTGCTGCTGACATGGAGCCCTTAAAACAGCAATCTGAAAAGAAAAGATTGATGGCATTACGGAGATTACGACTGAGACACAGCAGTGTCACCATCTCATACAGTTAAAATAAACAGTCAAATCCACACTCAATAATAAATAGAGACTAACTTGATGAACAGGTCTGTGAGGCATCAGACAAAACACTGGTCTACAACTTAAGTGAACAGTGTGTGTGTGTGTGTGTGTGTGTGTGTGCGCGCGCGCACGCACGCACGCACGCAAAAATATACAAATTATTATAGAAAATATGACCATTTTAAAAGATATTCAGAAGGTACTGAGCAGGGTAAATTTGGCAATTGAAAACTGTCCCACCCAGAGTTTTTACTCTTGCTTTTACATATGCGCTGCTGTCTGATTACACAGTCTTGGGTGGGAAATCCATGTAGGAATCATTGAGACCAGTTTACCTTATTAGGCCCCCATGAATAAAAGGAAAACATTACAGTGTAGTGTCATTCCTGTTTGAATGCTGAGTTCGATTCACACAGAAAAGCACTTTAACCCACTTACGGTAAGCTTTTTATTTGTATTATCATGTAACAGTTGTACTTAATAATGAATTAGCTAGTTATATACAAATTATGTCAGCAAAGTGGATTACATGGAAGGGGATCTCTTTGTTCGCCTGTGTAATGCATGTGATACTTTGCTTACATTTAGCTAAATCCCACATGCAAGAAAAGAGCTTGGTCGGTCTGTGTCACGTTCACTGTGACCATTCTGTGGAATTAAATCCAAACTTTTCATGGCTGAATAGGACAGTGTCTGTCAAAGAACCACAGTGTTCACATCCAGCTTCTACAGAGTCAAGTGACATGATCATTATGATGAAAGCAAAGTGTCAGCATGTCATATAGACCTACCGAATCCGCCAGGACGGAGAAGTTGTGGCTTCCACCGAACACAACTACGTCGTCATCCTTGCCCCGATATGCTGTGTGCCACAGTCTGGGGAGGAGGGACAGAGCAATGTCAGTTAGACATAGACAGATATAGCTGTTGATTTGCAGTCCATACACTGAAGTTGTGTTGTTCTGAACAGGTGTGTTTGTGTTTCTGTGCACTAGACAGTGCAAGAGAGACCAAAAAGATACATTTGATAGATAGCATTTGAGGATGAGAGATGTGGAGAAGTTAGTAATCGGGTCTTAGACACCATTTATGCAGACTATTCATGAGGAATAGCAATGGTGACTCGAATTTAGATCGCCCTCAACTAAAAAAAAAAACATTCTGATGGACAAATGCTTGAATATGAAAACATTGACCAAAGTCACATGGTGGCGATTTTGCTCTTACATCGTACTCATTGTACCCCCACCACCACATTGGGAAAGCAGGGGTGGGAAACTATGCCTGAGAAAAATATCCACTGTATCTGTATGAATAGTGACATTAAAGACAAGACAGGGTCTTGTGCAGTCTGGAGCCATGTGCGATGCCGCAAATAATGACATCAGACATCTCTATATTTGGGCAAAATTTGGGGGGCATTCATACAGGGGACAAACAGACAAACACTGTTATAGAATGCTGATCCCCCTGTTCCACACTGTAAAAATGCAGCCTGGCTCATTCTAGTTCAGAGATGGAATATAAATTAGAATGAGAAATGTTTTTCTGGCTTTGCGAGAGCCCCAACGTTTTTGCAATAAAAAGTAGAGATATTTGACCGATAACAGGACATTTAACAGCACTCGCATTTCAAGGAGTAATTTTCAGGTTAGAGCTTCAAGTTGAGGGTTAGAACTGAGGTCAAGATAAGGTTAGGGTTCATGCCAAGCAAGTTGCTCCAAGGATGGCTGGCTGGCTGTAGGACAGCTTACCTGGGCTTGTCCTCGTGTGGATGCTCCCTCTGTCTCCACTCTCCCTTCAGTGCATTAAACTCCCATGCATCACCTAGAACAGAAGCTTAACTCTAAGTATGGGGCACGCATGCATGCAGAAGACTTGTACTGACAGATTTAGGACTTACTCAGCGATGTTCCATCTATTGCCAGGCCTCCAAACATGAAGAGGTTGTTGTCTGCTGTAGGGGTGAGGGTGTGCATAGAACGCCCTATGGGTGCGCATGAGGAGGGGAACTCACTGGTATTGTGGAGATGAACAAACGGCAGAATAAAGCACAGAGCAGCCGTGGTCAATGAAAACATTGGAAAAACTAGACAGTGAACCAAGTTATATGATTAACATTGTGCTACTTTGACCTACATTTTATGTACAGTAGCACAGGTGCTAAACAAATCATTTCTCGTTTTTCGTATTAGAGTCACAACATTCTTACATATGTGTCCAGGTCCAAGTGTCCAGATCCAAGCAGTACATGTCCAACTCTTTAGTTTCCTGCAAACAAACAAAGACACATGAGTGATAGCAAATGAAAAATAGTTTTTTTATATATCAAATCAGTCCAAACCTTCACAAGCCATCAGTAAGAAAGTCAATTCCATCAAAGCAACCTTTTCTTAAAACAAAGATCTCTGCTTCAGCAAGATTGACTAATGCACAATATATTATATATACTATATTTAACAAATTACTTATTTGCTTATTTATATCAAGTGTGCCGTATATTACTGTATATTATGGCAAATGTAGGAAACGTGATCTGTTAGGTGGAGGGGTGGGGGGGCCTGGCGAGAGTTTCACTACATAATTCCCATCGAAACTGGGTTTTCTGTTTCAAATATTTTTTTTGTGAATCACAGGATAGGATTATACATTTCTGTTCACATACATGGATTGCTTCCTTTTTACACTCAAACTTAAATAAAGACAGGTGAAGCTGAGCATTTCTCTGATTTCCCTGTCATAATTAGGATCCACAACCACTAAATAGACAGAAATCAATAGTCAACCTCATCCGTTGTAACAACGGTGACATAATCTGTCTTTGTTCCAGGAATTCAAACGTTTTACATGATTAACTCATAATATATTTTGTACGCTTGGGTCCCTGGGAGACTTTAAACCCTGCTCTGGATGGTGTCAGCGTGCTTATTCAGTTTTTCCACATTTCCCTGTCTGCTGGGAAACGTCTTCACTTACTGTGACTATAGACTGCTCCAGAATTGTATTTATTCACATGAGAGATGCAGTTAAACAACGCACTTGGCATTGATCGAGTCCACTCACCAAGCCACCACAGACGTAGCCTTTACGCCCCAGACTGGCGCTGGCATGGCTGCCTCTCGGGGCAGGAGCAGGTCCCTAGGGATGACAGAGGTGAGAGGGGACATGCAGTCATTTACAATAAAGTGACCACTTGAACCCTAGCCTAATTATTCTGGGGATAGCATTCGACGAAAGATCTAATACATCGGCTATTTTAGGCGAAGACATTCAAGTGTAGTGAAAACATGACAGGACCTAGTATAGAGCCCTTGGTAATCCAGTCAACTAAGTATAGGGTTTACGTGATTAAATAGAGTAGTGATTCAGTAGTAAATGCAGACTAGCTTGATGTACAGGTTTTATTTTAAGGTTGTCTGATCCCTCACAGACCTGTACATCAAGCTAGTCAGTATTTAGCAAAAGTCCTTACTTCATAACCCCAATTACACACAGCCTTCTCACAAACCATCCGTAAAATGTTTAGGATTCTTTTTTCCATCTTCTTTCATATCAGTTTTATTGTAGAGGGCAGTGAGGGATAGATGAGATTGAATCCGGGTATTGAACCAGGTATTGACTCTTTGCTTGGAGAAAACAAAGATATAGCAACTTTGGGCAAAATAAAATCATTGCTTCAGCTCCATCATGCAACGTTCAATCTGTGCTCTTTTCAAACATTGTTTGGCATGCACTTTGTTGGTATTTGCCCGAGGCGGTACTCAATCTTAATATACTATAGTAGACAGCCAGGAATGCCCCCCCCCCCCCCCCCCCAAGATTCATGAAAAGGGGTTATTTAACATTTTTTTGCATTTCAGATTTTGATCTGCAAGAAAGTGGAGACATTAAAGTAAAAAATAGCGTACTGTAGCCTACACCAGGCAGTGATGAAGAGTAATGTGTTTTTCAGCAAGAAATATGTGGGCTTCTGTGTTCCAGTGTGCATCTATCTCAACATAGTAATTATCGCCTCCCCGAGGTAATCATAACTAAACAGCTGGATCAATCTGTTCAAAGACATTTTACATACCATTTTATTTGGTTTTATTCAGACAGAAAGGAGGGAGTGAGAGAAATTCCTGAGAAAGTCAGGAATTGAACTTGGGATTTTGTGGTTGACACTAAAACTGAGCCACCGCCCCAGTCAATTACTCCCGTAGCATATAAGGCTGTGTTGTGTACAGAGAAGAGACTCAGGCCCCGTTTTGGACGACAACGGTCTCTGGAGAAAACAGCAAAATAAATGATCAGATGTGCCGCCCGTTTAGACGGCAACTGTGTTATCGAGGGTTGAAACCGCAACAAAGTGAAAATCCCTTCCAGAGTGGAAATCTTTTAAAACGTTCCGCTTCCCGTCTTCATGTAAACATGCAATACTGGGGAACCCACAAAACGTGTGACGTTATGTTTCGCATAACATTTCACGACAGGAAGTAGAACGGAAGTGGCTAATACGCATGCGTGACTGGTCTATCTGGCAGCGCGTCACCACCACCTAGCCACCTGGCATGCACACTACAGCGTTTTCAATCACCGTTGCGCCTCCTTCAAAACGCAGAATAAAAAGTGAGAACGCAACTGGACTTTGATGTTTTCTCTAGACACCGTTGTCATCCAAACGTGGTCTTAGTCCTCTCACTGAGCATTTTTCAATATTACAGAACAGATGACCCGTACTTTACCTGAGTCTCCGGTTGGGTCCATGTAGCGGTGCGAGTGTCAAATTCATGAACCTCGTTGTTCCAGCCCCAGCATCTGTAGAATGTGGTTCCGATTGCTGCCTGTAGGACAAAGATTACAACATTTTAAGATATGAGTCATGATAAAAAATCTTATAGAATTCACAGCATGATACCAACTATAATTGTTACCCTAAGTATTGATTGACATGGACATCTTAATGGACAAAATGCACATGCTTAAACACATTTGTACATATTTGTCAAAAGGACAAAATACAATAAAAGTTGAGAGATTATTTCCATTGTGGTCGTTTGAGATAATGTGAAAACTGTGTAAACTGTTGCTGAGCACTGTGCGTGTGTGTGTGTGTGTGCCTGTGTGTTTCCCTCTTTCTGTTTGGGGGGATGGGGACATTAGTGCCAAACTAAGGACATGGGAGTATCTAAATCAACTTGTACTTTGATAACTCTACAAGTAATCGCAACTACTACAATTCTGGACCCGAGTTGGCTCTGTACTTGGAGTGCTTTTTCCGGCTACACCAAATCTCTTTGCCAAAAAATTGTCAATCTACAAGCTACCCAGCATATGGATGCTGTGGTTCAAGAGCTTAACGAAAGATTGGTTGTCAGTTATTGGTAGTGTAACATGACAGTTCTAGTATGAAGAACAATATTAGATTTGATATTCATACAAATTGTATCTATTTCATCTATCTAGAGATAATCTCTCAAGAACAGATTCAGCTCTCCGCTTGAATCTGTCGGGGGGGTTCATCATATCGCGTACGCACTGGCCTACAAGTGGGCGTGCCTTCAGGAAGCAGACCAAAACCCCGGTTTCCTTGCGCACGGGTGCTCCATTTAGCTCCCCCCAGAGCTAAGTGAAATAGTAAAAAACAGCAGAGGGCGCCGTTTTTCCTTTTTTATTTGGCGATGGGTTCCCAGATTGATCTAGAGATGACTGATCTTCTGCAGTTCTGTGTTTTATTTACCCAGGCGGTCTCCTCAACAACAAAGCTTGACGAGGATGAGTTACGGATTTCCTGTAGGGTCTTGCATCCATACCCGCCAAAGTAGATTAGCCTACACCAGGAAAAATAGAGTAAATAGAAATGAAAATAAACTGGCAGAAATTATTATAACACAAAGTCCTCTAGTAAAGATGTTCTGAATGCATGGCAAATTTAGACCCAACACATATTTCCTGAGTCAGAGGTAAACATTATGTACATTCAATTTCAAAACATCTCAGCTTTATCTAAATCTGTTTTACATGTTGAGGTGCGAGCATTTTAGGTACACATTTCATGTTAAGGACCCCCGTTTGAAAAGATTTTGTGCCAGGGACCCCCATAAGAGAACACCCCATTTTCAAATAGCCGAAATATAAAACAGGACATAAGTGTTTAGACTGTTCCAAGGACCACTGGGGGTCCCCACTTTGAGAACCAGGGGCATCTACAAATTAACCAGGAATGTGAAAAACCTGTGTCGGCACTATAATCTTCACAGGGTTGGTCAATGGATCAGCCAGGGGTGATTGTCAGACCAGGTGTGCGAGGTGGGGGCAGTTTTGTGGGACAGTGGCTTGAAAGACGCTGTCGATGGTAATCTGAGAAAGGTTAGACAGGCAGACCTGTCTCTGTGTATCCAGCAGCTGTGTCTGTTTCGTGGTGAGGGCGTCAGTCCTCTGGTGTCTGTCACACTCTTCCAAGTGTAGGGCTCCTCTCTCAAGTCAACACTGTGGAACTAATGCATAGGAGCACAGGTTGACTCTACAGACATTAACGGGTCGGCAAGTAAGTTTGGCCTTGGGCCAATGCTTTTCTAAGCCATTAGATGGCAAGCCAGAACACAATCAATGGCTAATATTTAGAACTGGAGCATGCGACATACCGACATATGCGACATGCGACATATTTCTATAAAAGTTAAATAAAGATCTGTGAATTATTACTGCACACTGAAATATATGTATGTGCAATCCAAGTAATCAAATGTTACAGGTGCTGATAGAAATGTTTGTGTTATGATTTTGTGCAGGCCCCATCCTTGAATGTGGCAGGATATTTAGTTCATCAAAAAAGTTAAAAATAAATATTTTATCTGGAAACAGTCACTCCTTTTCAAACAAGAGATATGTCATTGTCCTTAGATACAGACAGAATCAGTGTATTGTTTAAGGCATGTAAAACACAGTTTTGTTTTTAAACGTGAGAGAAGTTTTCCATCTAAAAGTCTAAAAGAGGGAAGTTGACAGTGAAAACAGAACATTCAAAAGGAGAATGGAAGGAACTATCCATTCATCCTACCCAGTTTCATTAAAGCAGAGCCATTGTGTATTTAACTGTCCATATCCTACATATTGATTGCACTATGATGGGTTCAGCACCACTGTGCTCCCCGCTGCCTGATTTGTGTGTCTGTCATTCACTCTCAACATGAAGAAAAGTATAATAAAGATTAAGCGTGCGTGAGTGCGCATGCGTGTCCGCAACTGGTCGCGGCCCACATCAAGTCACCTTTTGACCAATGTGGCCCTCACCCTCAAATGAGTTTGACACCCCTGAATGTGGGGCTGTTAGTCAAATACTGTAAACTATTTACAAAATAATTTCGTAAACGGTGATGTGCTATATAATATTCAAAAAGACAGATACAGTGGAGCGCTGCTTTCACTTCTCACAGAGGTTGTTGCTCATATTCCCTTCTACAATAAGACACTCACTTTCCACACCCTTGTCTGTCTGTCTGCCTGCCTGTCTGACTGCATGCTAATCAGCCTCGCCAAATAATCAGGCTGCAGCAAGTTCTGCATGTCACAGATAGTTTTCATATCAGTGTTACAGGGTCAGGCAAAACAGAAAACAAAAAACAAGTCAACCAACACCCTTCCCTATGGCCTGTTGTTAGTGACGCATGAATATGATAATTAATTAGCAAAACAGCTCAGTCGGGGGTTATGGATCAAACCACAAGGCCCCTCGGGCCCAGGCAAACCCTACCTGGTTGGTGTAGCCAAGGGAGTCGCACCCGGCGAACATGTACAGTGTGCCGTTGAGATAAGAGCTGCAGAATCCTGACAACTCTAGAGGGACCTCCCCCGTTATCCCCCTGAGCTCCCTGGTCGCACAAACACAGAAAAGAGGAAGATAAATAACTGAGATGACAGGTTGGGCAAACAAACACACATGCAAATCTAAAGAGTAATAATGCGGTTCATTTTGGTAGGTCTTAAAGAATGCAAACACAACCTGTTAAACCCCCTGCCCCCAACCGATGTGATGTTGACATGAACAGGGGGCCTATTTCACCTGATAGAATGAAATATCGTGATACATTATCAGATAATGTATCACGATATTTCATTTTATTCATTTTATCTTACCATGTCCCAGTGTCAAGATGGCAGAGCCACAGCTCACTGCACGGCACCAATACATCTTGTTTGTTATGTGCCTGTTGGGAAACAAAGTCAAGTAATAGAATCAGACAAAATGTGTATTTCACCCAGCAACATTACACTGAGCAGAGGTGATCTTCACAATGTAGTAAGTCAGGATGAACTATTTACGAGCCAATTTTATTGTCTATAATAAGGCTTTATCTGATTTCTAATCTACTGTTGGAATTATTGTTCTCTACTGTGACTGTCCTGTATATTCTTGTACAAGGAAATATTACTGACACAAGTTTAACCACTAGTCATATTTTATACTTGAGCTATTTGAAAATAGCCAATTTTTTGCTCTGTCATTTATTCAGATTTTATTTTTGATCTTTAAGATTTTTGAAAATATTTTTAAAGAATTAGGTTATTTTACATGCCCAAAATAGGGACACCATGTTTAATGTGGAGTTGAGACAACGTTCTATGCATAAGCTCAATTTCCTTACATGATCCCCTCTTTGCAATAAAGTTCTTCTGATTCGAGACAGGGAACAATGCATTATAGTTGTTTTTTACTTTGTGGGACAGTACAGCAATGAGTTATGGATGGATTTTTCTAGCTAGGTAATATTTCTTGATCAACACTGTTGTAAACCTATATTGGGTGAAACAAAGCATATTGGCCTGACATTTAAAACATACAAATTAATCTTGTCATGCATTGTTCAGTTCTATAAAGACTACGACTCAATGCTGCTGCCTCAGAGATGGTTCTCTAGATAGACAACAAGTGCTGTTTTGGCAACAAGGTGTTCATTTGCGATTAAATGCAAGAATGGGCAATTCTTATCAATGTTACCCTTAAAAATAGGCTTCATTTGGGATTTTCCTTTGGAAGGTGTAGGCTGCGTGACGGATATGCAGATGAGATAATAACAACCTACTTTGCGCAGGTATAGTCAGTCAGTCAGAATGTAAAAACTAGGTTAAGTGACATCACATTCACATGTAACACCACAAATAATTTATATTAATGAAACGCATCTTACGCGATAACCTCCCAGAACGTGAAGTATGTTGTCCTCAATAAAGGCAGTGTGGCTGCTTCTCTCCAACTGGTCCTGCGCGTCCATCCTCCCCCTGGTTGGCTGGTGCTCCTCTCCTCTGGGGCACAACTGTTGACTTGAAGACTTCCACCACCACAACACAGGAATGCTAACAGGAAACACCGGACACCACGACTGGATGAATGGGGCTGTTCTTGTTCTGACACAAAAATAAATAAAGAGGAAAAACCAGTCAGGGGAGGAGATCTGGTTGTTATAACCCCTCCCGAGTCCTTAGTGTTACTTACAATCCCATGTCATGTTGAATATTCGAATAACAAAACGCTCGCCCAAAACACAGTCGCCCCGGGGCAAATCCGGCGACCTCGGTCGCCACCTGGTATTCCTAAACGTAACCTCAGTAGTAAGTGAACTATGGCTAAACGGTAACTTAACCTTATTCCTAAACGTAGCCTATGGCTATTCTAAACATAACCCCAGTAAACTTTGCCTAAACCTAACCTTATTCCTAAACGTAACCTCGGTAAAACTATGCCTAAACCTAACCTTATTCCTAAACCTAACCTCGGTAAAACGGTGCCTTTTCCTTGACTTAACCTCAGTAAAATTATGCCTAATCATAAACTTATTTCTATTCTAACCTTAAAAACAAATACAAGAACCGTTAGGGATGAGCGTGTTTTTGGGCTAGTCTTCCGGTTACCGAATATTAAAATTCTACCCAACTAGGGACGAAACTTATAAGTTAACATGATCGATTAATGTAACCAATTCCTTCCTAACTAACTCTTTACCTTTGGGCATTGACCCTGATCTACCTCCAATTCAATACGCACAGGCCGCCGTCCCGCACCACTAATCACCTATTCATTAAGGATACACGCATCAGGTGTGTGGACCACTGATAATACACCTTCAACATCATAAATATGTGGCGTGCGAATGTGTTTATTTCTCACAGATTATGTGCACAATTTACAAGTGTCAGTGGTGTAAAAACTTAAGTAAAAGTATCAATACTGCAATGTAGAAATAGGCCTACTCTGTTACAAGTAAAAGTCCGGTAATCAAAATGTACTTGAGTAAAAGTGCAAAAGTATTGGCATAAAAATATACTTAAAGGACCAAAAGTAGAAGGTTTTCAAATGTATGTATAGGCTATATGGCTGACGTGGTTAATGTATGTTTCGTAATAATAATCACTATCTACAAAGTAACTAAAGTTGTAAAACAATTGTAGAGGAGTAGCCTAAAAGTACAATATTTGCCTCTGAGATGTGGAGTAGGCCTAGAAGTTAAAGTACTGAAATACTCCATTAAAGTAAAAAAATACCTCAACATTGTACCTAAGTACAGTACTTGAGTACAATTAGTTACTTTCCACCACTGATTATTTGTACAATTTACAAGTGATGGCTCGAGCATAGATGAAGGCATCTTTTGGAGTTGTCTCTTGTCAGCTGAAGAGGGAGTAGGAAATGGCACATGGAATGTTTGGACATTTGAAAGGAAGAGAGCCATATCCGCCCACTCAATGACCCAGAACCATTTGTCGTTTTGACCTAGGTGACATATTGCCAATTCAGTCACTTGGCTTATAGCTAGTTGAAAATATAAATCTTATGACATTATTTCTAGGTGGTCAAAGGTGAGACATCATGCACTGCCCCAATCATATCTTTGACTAATTTATCTTTTTCGACACATGGTGGTGCCCTTTAGCCATACTAAACCAAATTGCTGTACAGTATTAACAAACGTTTGCAGAGAATATGCAAAGGAACTGTACATGTCCACATCTCAAAAAGCATAGACTGGGCTGATGTATAAAATATGCCAAAGTGAATATTCATAGCCCATGATGTCAGTAAAATGTCTTCAAGTCTAGAAAGGGAAACAGTTAAGACTTAGAAAAGGCAATGATGTTGACTGAAATTGTTTTATCTTTTTAATTGATCATTAAAGTATAGGCTAAATGAGACATGACCATGAAGAATTTGAGAAAAAGAAACAATCGATACAGCAATGTTCTATTTTTCAGCATTTGGTAATAGGTGGTGTAATGTGTTAAACACATCCCATAACAATACTCTTCCTTTCAGCAATGGCTGTGCAGAGATGCACGTTTAGACAAAAAATACTAATTACTGTGCAGTTTGTTGCTGTTTTTATGCAATGCAGCAGGTGAAATTTCCTACTGTTACTGAAATCAAATTAAACTTGAACCTCAAATTAACCTTAAACATTTTGGCAACAATACATTTATTTTTCAGAGGGATAGATTGGCCACTATAAAAACTGTTTGTGTAAGTGTAACATTAGCCCTAATCTGAGATTAAGTTAACTTCACATAGTCAAGGACATTTCAACTAAAACGTTAGTTGAAATATCACTTTAACAGTCACGCCTTTCAGTGCAAATGTGCAAAATATGAGAATATGTCAAATTAATGTTCAGAAACAGTCAAGAAGTACTGTATAGAGTAAAGACTTCTACAAACGTAAAAAAACCCCAAACTTCTGCACAATCATGATTTATGCACTTCCGCCATTTCAACAATCTTTTCAGTATGGCTAGCCACACTAGCAGCATAGCAACACAGACTAAATCTAAATATTTGCTCAGAAAACTTTAGACAGTTTGATTATTAAGAAAATAAGAACATAATCAACATAATCTTGATAATAAATCTGATTTACACATTCAAACAATTTAAGTAATTTTTCCCCACACTTCTTCTAACATTCAACTTGGATGTCAATTATAAAATCTTCAACAAGGCAATGTCTAAAATATTTTTTACGAAGCTTTTTTGGCACTATATTAATAACATATAAAAAGGTGTACGGTTTAAATAAAAAGGAAGGCACATTATTATCAAGATCTTAAGTTAAGTTGAACATTTCAAGTGTTGTTTTTTATTTATTTATTTTATCTATTAAAATTATTTACCCAACCCCTTTGTCAATACCGCCTGTAGGCATGTGACTTCTATGAGTCTCCATGAAGTATAGTGTAAAGCATCTCTTGTAAACATGACATAATGGAGAAAAAAGGTTCTGTTCATCACATACCAATAAAAAATAAAATAAAAAAACACTTTAAAAGTGAGCATATTGGCGGAACATCATTGGGACTCAAACCTTTATTTGATGGCTATGTGACTGTCTGAATTAAACCTCCAATAGTGAAATTAAAGTTGGCTGTACAGTGCACACTGTCAGTAACACCCATCATGTCAGTGAAGGGGACTTGCTGAGTCACTCTGGCACACACACATCCACTTCAATGGATGTTTGTTTTGGGTCAGTCAGAACAGACGAGCCCCAGTCCCCACTACATAATTGCACTTGAGGTTAGTTGTCAAAAAAAGCTACATTTTGTGTTCCTTTTGTCCGTTTCTTTCCATCAATAATCTTATAGCTTCCACGATTACAGATAGGAAGGGGGCCCTGTATGATGGCAGGGTTGCTACAGCGGTTTGCAGTCTGGCTCGTCTCAGCCGTGCAGATCATCATCATCCAGGTATTTCTTACGCCGCTGGCAGCGTGGGCAAGAGGGCGACTGTGCATGGCAGGCCAAGTGAAACACAGCCTTACAGTCTTTACACCTGGAAGACAGAAAGAAAGGTGCATGAAGATGAGGACTGAGGAAATTAAGCAAGAATGCTTATGTAAGATAAACCAATGTGATTCTCCTCCTGAAATATGTCTATGCTCAATGACATTTTCAAAACAACAAAGCCTACAAATTTGCACAAGTGTAGCCAATTATTTGTACCCCTTCATCTCCCAAATTTAGACATAATGGAAATCAATTCCTCCCCATAGATTTCTGTATGTTCACTGCTGTTGTGCTCAACTGAAATGCCATCGATAAGTCCTATAGCGTGTGTGTGAGAGTGTGTTGAACTTAAGTGAATTGTGTGGGTGTGGCTGCTGCCTACCGGGTGGTGCTGTCGACCTGGAAGGGGAAGATGACGTCGTTGGAGTTGCAGATCTGGCAGTAGAAGCCGCGCTGGCTGCAGAGTTCACATTGGTGCACATGGCTGGAGGCGAACTGCACCAGTGTGCTCAGGTATGCCACGTATTGACCTGCCGCTATCTGCAAAACACACACAATGATATATATGTATATCAAGGAGGCAAGCTTGACTATAAAGAGTCATGTGATAAGTTATGGAGTGTTTCTTAGTGATATTATCGTTGAAGGAGAGAGTGAAGGTGAGATCACTCTTTCATCTCGCCGCATCACAATCACATGCGAGTAGTGTTCGGAAGTATTGTTTACCACATCTAAGTATTACTTCCACATTCTTAAATTGTAGTTGATGTTGTTATCTGGGTTAGGGTTAGGGTTAGCCATAAGAAATTCCAAATCAGAAAGATTATTGAATATTATATTAAAATTGATTAACTACCTGGTCCGTTTTTATACTCTCTGATAAATTAACACTCAGGACACTGAACGCTGAGCTGAATATATCATAACAGTCATAGAGGAGGCAGTATGAAGCATTTGCATACCTGTCGCAGGTCTATCACGCTGTAAAGATGGCTGGACTCCAAGAGGTATGTCCGCTGCTGCAATCTGAGGAGAACCCAATAACAAAACAATGCTTGTTAAATATACAAAAACATGAAACAACCTAAAATTCCAATGTCGATAACGGCAACACAAAGCGGTATATTCGTTAAACACATTAAGCCTGGTATCCCAATTTTGAAATAGCAGATCTACAATCTCACAACTAAAGATGTGATGCATTATGAGCTTGTAAATTGGCTATTTCTACTACTATATCGGTGCCTGAAACTCGGGAACCACACAAGTCGGGAATGATGAAAGTTGATGCAAGTTGGGAATGCATGCCCCACCCAGTTATTCATACCCGTTATACCCATTATCCCCATCTGTTTGTCTGTATCCCATTTATGCCCATACCTGGATATTAGTCCAGATTTCCAAAAGTCTTAACCCTGGAGGCAAATTGTGTTAATTTAGGGTAAACATGTTTTTTAGGGGTATTAAAGCAGTTGTTCACCCAAATTTGTTCTATCAATCACACACCCCATGAAGCCTTGAATTCATGGAGATTATTTTGTTTTTGTCACATTCCTAAGCCAATAATTTGCATGTCACATTTTGGGAAGAATCGCACCTCTTAACATTGAAACCTGGAAGCCTCAAGTCAAATTTAATATAAGATAGGATTTGTTGAATGACAAAGTACTGTATATAGGACTGAAGTGCTTAAAACAGTCCAACAAATCTAACATGGACAGTTTCGCACAACACAACGTGCCCTCCATACCTGGCTTGGACCTTCTTACAGGCACCACTGCGGCAAGTGAGCAGGTAGTCTCCCAGCAGGCGAAGGCTCTGACGGAGGCGGTGTGCCTGGCCCATGGGTTCGGCGTGCGCCATCAGCTCTGGGTTCAGCTGCTCCAGGTTCAACAGGGGCTCCTGCTCGATCTCCTCCAGCAACCCCAGGGCCTTCCGGGAAACCTGATGAGGCACACACGCACACAAGGTACATAAGAGTAAAACTTATTTTTGTTTGGCTTCTTCAGACATTGCTGCAGCATTAGTAATAAAATAAAAGACAGTAGGCTAATAATAAGGGAATACAATAAATCAACATATATACAACGTATGCACGATGATGCATTGTTTGCTTTGAAATGCTTGGGGAGGTCATTATGTGAAATGTTGCACAAATAAAATTTCTATTGCTGTGTAGTCTATATTGTTTCCAGAGGTATTTAGAGAACTTAAGGTTCCGTTTTATGGCCTTTGGCCCTGTATGTTACAGCACATCTCCAATGCTGGACCCACCTCTCGAGCTGTGAGGTCCCAGTTGTGCACCATGCGGGCTGGGATGATCGTGGTGTCACCAAGGTGACAGGAGTCACAGTAGTACTGGCCCGAGAACTCACACAGCCGCGCTCTTCCCAGGGAGAGGCCGATCTGCTTAGCGCAACCTGAATGAGGGACAGATGCAAGGATATAAATATAGCAAACACATACTGTATACCTAGTTTCACGTCAAGGTTGTGGTATGGCTTTACCACAACCTTGGAATAATTTAGCTAATTTTGATACATCGGGGAGAAAGTGTCACTACCTGCTGTATCCTCATTCTCTTTTTTTCTTACAACACAAGAATACAAAGTTTCTTTCATTTCTTAAGAATTAACTGCTTGAACTGAACTGCCTTTTTCTTGTTCAACTATACCGTAGATGCCTAGAATTACATTCATTTCCTTACAAACTATGAAACCCCAAAGTTCACATGTATTTTATATTTAGAATAGGCAATTCTTTTTAACCCTTTTCTCCACAATTTAGTCGTTATGCCAATTAATTCCTCCCCACACACATTTGTGTGTTGTCAGTGCTGCCTCCGTCCTACAGGTGCCGCCCCAGCCCGTAGGACTACATGCAGTGACAAAGATCACCCTCCCCGGCCAGCAATTCTGTTCATATACTGTACACGCTCGGTTGGATTCGAACCCCACGACTCCATGGTGGTGGGCAGGTACTTTACCACTGCGCCACCCGAGCCCCCCTACATCTCACATGCATTTAATTTACAAACATATTTTGTAGCTTTAATATACTTCAAATCCCCTGAAAGAAAGCAAACAATGTTTTTCTCTGTGAGATTGGACCAAGGCCAACAAATGCATGTGATGATATCATGCATATATAACTAGCCTACTTTCTGTAACTTCCTGAAACTACAGGCCCATGTGAGCAGAGGCTCTTTACTTCTCTATTGTCACTGTGTATTTATATAGAGCAGCACACACAAATCTCTCCCATTGTAACAATACATCCAGCAACGAAAATTTAAAGTCATTATATGGCAGGCCAGAATTTAATTACCCGCCAATTTAACTACTTAAGCCCTATATACTTTGTTGTCGAACTTTCAACTTGTAGATCAGCTGGGTAAATAGTCAGAGTCTGATGACCTGCAGTCAGAGTCTGATGACCTGCAGTCAGGAATCCCCAGGACCCACGCATCTGGAGCTTGCAAGAGACCGCCTTATTATAAGACATGCATGTGATGGGGAATAAAAGACTGGGAGATGTGGAGAATGGATAAAAATAAAAGAGGACAGTCATAGGCCCATTGACCACTTCAACCCTACATACTACTTTGATTGCGGACTCCTTGTTTCCCTCTACACCAAATCTCTTCATGGAAAATAACTAATCTGCAAGCTCACAAGGCGTCACGTTGCGACACGTTGTGAGCTTGTAAAAATTGTGGCCAACGCCTCACTACTGGCACTCAGCATTACGGGTTGGATTGGGGTTAAGTCTCTGCGACATACTAGCGTAGGGGGTGTACTTGTACATCAAAAGCTGCCTCACGCTACGGTGGTAACCAATGCAAGGTTCAACAGCAATGTCTTGCTCAAGGACACAATGCCAGGAGGAGGCAGGACAGGAACCGGGAACCTTCTGATTCCCAGAAGGCCACTCTACCTCCTTCATTTACGCTGTTACAGAACAGACTGTGATGATATTTGAAGTGACATACTTGCTTGCACAACTGAATATTTTCCAAATGGTTAA
The DNA here is from genome assembly GCF_963454915.1 of Gymnoscopelus microlampas. Lineage (NCBI taxonomy): Eukaryota > Metazoa > Chordata > Actinopteri > Myctophiformes > Myctophidae > Gymnoscopelus > Gymnoscopelus microlampas. The sequence goes on along the minus strand of NC_139951.1, from coordinate 29,406,982 downwards.
AGCTCACTTTACATGACAGTGTTAGTAATGTTTGAAACTTATACCACACAGCTCATGAATGGGGCAACAATTAAGAAGGGGTTGTTCAAATCATTGCTTCTCCCACTGTTAAATTGAAAGTCATACTTGCATGGATCCCACACTTTTGGATAACTAACAGGATGTTTCTTTGACACAATGGACGAACAAAGCCTGCCTGAGGTGGTTTTTAACCATGTTAAATACTATCTGCGTTTTATTGTTTTACAGTACCTATTCATGCTGCACAAACTGGTCTTTGAAACAGCACCTTTAAGAAATATTCTACCTGCTGCTACTTTTTCCCCCCACCTGTGTATGATGCTGATGTTTCACTTTTCATTTGTTCCATTTAGCCTGTTTTCTATCTCTTAGTGTCCCTTTGCTCTCACTCTATCCTATTTCTTCTCACAGAACACTACCAAACAATGGAGCGCGCACGGAAAAGAATATTTCACCCACTGCTTTACACCTGAAAACTCTGATGTGACAAATAAAACTGATTCTGGATCTGTTCAACTGCCTTCAACAACAAGTTGAGACAGGAGTGCAACCAAGCTGAAAACTCCCAAATCACCTGCACACTTGAAGTTCTGCTTGTCCAGACCCCTCTCTGATGGCACAGTGTATAGATGAGCCAGCAGCACTCCATCGCCTTTTAGTCTGTGTTGCACCAGTCTGTGGATGTTTCCCGCAATGCCCTGACCCCCTGCTGCTGGCTCCTCCGATAACCCATCCTCCCCGCTGTCCAGGTAGGAGTCCAGAGCTCCTCGGATCAGAGCCCTCCAGGCGCGCGCCTCCTCGGGGCTCTCCGCTCTCAGCCTCAGTGTCTCCTTGCAGGTCAGGAGTTTAAAGAAGGCCTCTCCTCCCAGCGATACGGCCGGAACAACATCGCGAATGACTTCGATGGGGTGGCCCATCCGCAGAGACTTCCGCCCTTCCTGGACCCAGAAGCCCTTCAAGACCTCTAAGGAGAGGGAGAAGACAAGCCGCACCCACGTCCGGCCATCAGCGTCTGGCGAGAAGTACAACACGGCTTCTTTGATGGCGTCTGGCTCTGGGTCGGCGGACCGTGTCCAGTCTAGGTTCTGTGGAGGGAGAGGTGGAGGCGCCGTACACCCTCCACCGCCCTCCACGTCCGTGGACGATAAGCCTCGTTCAGGGCTGGAAGGGGCGGAGGAAGGCGATGGCGAGGGTTCATTCAGACCGTTTGTGAGGGGGACCTGCAGCACTTCCCACTGCTCGTCCACGAGGGACGTCGGGCGACATTTGTTAGCCGCCTCCACAACGCGGTCCACCCAGTCCTCGGCCTCGTCATGATTGGCTGCCCGGAGGTAGAGGCGCTTACCCGAGAAGGCCAGCTCGAAGCGCCTGTCGGTTGAGGTGACACGGGCGTCCTCACAGCGCAGCAGGGAGAAGTTCTCGCAGCCGGTGCGCTCCTCAGCATCGAGGTAAAGGCGGAACTCAAAGGGGGACAGCTCACAATAGTAGTCTCGCCACCTACCCAAAACACCGGCGCAGTATTCCAGGTGACCAAGCTTCAGCAGGCCGCGGAACGGGTTGGACAGCCCTGACAGGTAAAAGATGGGGAAGATAGGGAAGTGAAACAAGGACAAGACAAAGTTAGCACAATACAATACCAATTTGGCTATTGGTTTACTTTCATTCTGACACGTCTAAGATTATTATTTTGGGTGTGACAAAAGCACAAAACCGGTTTCAGCAGTACACCTGATCCTACTACAGTCACCAGACAAGGGCAGTGATGAAGAAAACATGAAAAGGGAGCAGGGTTGGAAAGGTAAAATAAATATTACTGTAAGGTTCAACATTAATGAGGAAGTGCTTAAAATGATTAAGCCCATAAAAAAGGGAATGATAATCACAATATATCAACACACAATATTAAGCGGTGTACCAGGCTTTGTTAAAGTAGATGGTTTTTGTATGCGTTTTCACTTGTGATTAAAGTAGAAAATTAGGCAAAATTAGGATAATCTATTTATATTGACAAACTGATTTAAGTTGAATATTTCACTAAAAGGCACTGACTAACAGTAGAACTTGACACTTTCAACTCTGTGAATAATTTGTAAAAAAAAAACATTTTAGAAAAACAGATTGGAAAAAAATAAAATAAAAACGTCAATCCTTGCAAATGTCTTAGGGCATAATTTAGGAGACTGCAATTTGTCTTGGACTTGCTGACTATAATGTTCCTTATAATACACTCATGGTTTGGAAGGGTGTGAGGAAATACTTGAAGTTTCCTAAACATGACAACATGATTTCCCCACACAGTAAAGAAATATTGGACTTCTTTACTGGAAACTGGGGGAATTGACACATCTCTACACCAAGAATATTTTTAAATCAAATAATCTCTTATTATAAAAAAAAAAAAAATTAATATCTATATATATTTTTTTATGTTTTTTATTTTTTTTCCAATGTAACATATTGCATATATCACATTAAATGAAACCCCTCTCCACCAACAACTACTCTCAACATTTATCTTAAAATTCAAAAAAGTCTACATCTATTGTCCTTCACCGACATTGAAGACCCAAGAGAGAAATCTTTGCCTGGGACCCAAACTAGTGAAAATAGCAAATCTACAAGCTCACAACGTGTCGCTTTGCGCCGCTTTGTGAGCGTGCAGATCTGCTATTTTCACTAGTTATTAAACATTTGTTTTATAATTTATTTCAATTTTATTCATGAAAGTCTTTTTGAAAAATGTTTGAATTAGTTTTCAACACATGATAATAATTCATGACAATAAACAAAGGGATATTCACTTGCAACCCACAAAAATGGGTGTTTGGGAAACAGAGATCTACATCTAGCCAATGACCAGTGTGTTTTCACCAAATAAAATACCTATTTTTCTGTGGTGAACCACGCTGGGGGGTGACTGAGAGACCTCGGGCTCAGAAGTGGGGGAGATCAGCCCATTAACACTGGATGAGGACTCCTCTAGGTCCGACACTTCCTCAAGGTGGGGCTTGTAGATGTCGTCGTCTGAGATCCAGGAGTGGGTATACTGCAGATGACAGTACAAAGTCATTCTCTCTGCTCTACAGAGTTATGTGAAATGTACTAACTTACAGTAAGAATAATACATGAATTTCCCCACAGGATCAATAAAGTCTTATACTGTATATATATATATATACACACTTGGTTGCACTTTGTGTCACACACTGAAAACCACCGCATCTACAAGCTTGTAGATCCGTTCTTTTCGGTGCGCATCAGAAGCTGCAAGCAATGCGAACGGAGAACACCACATACATGTAGGAAGGATAGAAGTGTGAACTGAATCACTTATGTACTGTAGGAATAATACAACAATACGAGTATATCAATGAGTAGAAATATTGCATCTGGTCATTCTGGTGCTTGTTTATTGCACGTTTGTTCCAATGTTACAGTGATGTTAGTGATGTCCATGCAAAAACAAAAAAAAAGGTTTTATACTGCTCTACTCTACTGTGCTTACCAGAGATACCAAACAGTGCACCAAACAGTAACCCTAACCCAGCAACAATTGGATATTAGATCACTAAAAAAAATAGCGAATGGGCTCTACATTAGGCAAACTTCTCAGCAACAGTGGAAATGCACAATTTCTAGATGTGCCAACAGCTTCCCTGAAATTTCTGTGTGACATATCATTTTGTCATTAACCCAGAGCGAACAGGTGACTGCCTTGATAAACAAGCTTTTAAGTTAACTCCTAATCTATAATGTTTCATAAGAGTTGTGTGTGTTACGGCACACTACAGCAATGTGACAAATGTTTTATGAAACCATAAAACACGAGGGATGACAACGACCTTCACATAACATCACACTTACAGTAGGTTATAGGACAAGGACTTTGGATGTCAGAGGAACAATGCGTGTGTGTGTACTGTACTTGTATTACTATACTTGTCAAGATAAATGTCCCCACAAATATAGTAGAATTTGAGAAATAGACATTATGAGGACCATTTTGGGATTAGGCATTTAGAGGTTGGTTTAGGGGTTGGGTTGGAGTTATGCCTGATTTATACTTTGCGCCAGTGTCACGCACTGACAAATAGCTGATCTACAAGCCCACAAAGGCTGTTTTTCTGCCATCCTAATAATATATATATGTCCTAACATCAAAATATCATATATGTGTAATGTGTGTGTGTGTGTGTGTGTGTGTGTGTGTGTGTGTCACTTTCACTACCCCATTTGTCTGCAAATACACTTACTGAGAGCGATTCTGCTGACATTTTCCTGCTAAGCATACTGGCGGAGCGAGAGAAGGCAGGATCAGAGAAAACAGTTCTGAGCCCGTTTGCTGAAGGCTCAGAGCTGCACTCTGCGGGGTCCTTCATCACCTCTACTTCAGTGTCCTTCTGGACAATCTCAGTCTCCTTCTGATAATTGGTCGCCTGTTCCTCCTCCACGGGCTTGCTGATGGCCACTTCTGTGTCCGAGCGCGACTCGGAGGAGGTGTCAAGCCGTGATCCTGAAGAACCGAGCACCGATTCGGGTGCCGGTTCTGACCGTGGCGGTGAGGGACTTGTTGTCCGGTCTGCAAGAACGGGGACGGCCGTGGCCGGGCCGTGGATCTCGCTGTCGGAGCCGCTGCAAGCAGTGGTATCAGATATGTGGTCGGGACCCACACTGGAGACAAAGGAGTCTTCCTCGCGCATGGAGTCCTGGCTGGAGTGTCCGCTGCTCCGAAAGTCTGACAGTACACTGCAGAGACACGACAAGTTTCAACCAGTGCACGGCACGGCAGGAGGACAACATTTCATTTGTAAATGAAGGTGGATGCATTTGATAACATTTCATACAAATGTATATATTCTGTAAGAGCAAGAAGTCAATACATTTACATTGGTTGACTTTACCACAGACAATGGTAAATATTGGTAATAATGGTAGTAATTGTTATTAAAGAAGCCTGCACATTCTCTCCATATAGGTTAGTACACTCGATGTTATACTTCCTTCTTCATGGTTTCTTAATTTCATTTACTCTGAATTTGGGCTGATGGTTTGCACTTTTTTAATGGGTGTGCACTCAGCTGAATAAATTAAGAAAATGTCCACTGGTTCCCAGCACTTAGCTTTTAATATCATTCATCTTATGATATTATTGGCATTCTACATAATGCAATTGCATGCACACACACACAAACAGAAACGTACTCTTTGGGTGGCCTCTTGGTGCTGCTGTCCCCATTGAGGGACAGATCCAGGTCACTGCGGGGATCCTGGCCCTGCAGGAGGCTGTCAGAGCTCAGGCTGGACGACAGCTGAGAGGAGCCCGTTGTGTCCAGGCTCAAATTGGACGAGTTCATGGCGGTCCTGCTCCCTGGTAACGCCCCCGTTCCCTTTCCCACCAGCACGCCCCCTGGGCCCCCTCTGTGCACCTCCACCGTGTCCGAAGTGCCCGACGACTGAGATGCGGTATCCCACGACTCCTTCGGCTGGGAGGCCGTACCGTTAATAGAGGGTGGTTCGAGCGCGTCCGCCTGGGCGGCGGGGCAGAGCCCGGCTAGAGCCAGCGGGGTGGTGGTCCACTCGTTGAGGACGGCCGACTTGTAGGAGAGGTCGAATGTGAGCGAGGCCAGGCCCTGCAGGTAGCTGATCAGCACCTCCCGCTCCTCTGCGTTCAGGAGCAGTGCGGTGGGCTGGTAGTGGGCCCCCAGCTTGGAGCCCTCCCTGAACAGGGAGACCAGGTAACACTCCAGCAGGCCATGGTTGAGCGCCAGCCGGAGCCAGGCACGGCACCGGCCCACATCTGTGCTCACGAAGCTCAGCTTCTCCAGTTCCTCGATCACATCACTGGACAGATAACAGTATTAATAATAATTCACTTATTTGGGTAGCATCTTTCACAGTTCACACACCTCATGTAATGGTTATTAACCATGTTGAACCTCATTATAGGCATAGTAATAAAATAAATCTGAATGTTGTTGTTTTTTATAGCATCATTGTGAGCTTGTATAGGTTTTTTTTAGGGTTGTCCGATATTGGCTTTTTTACTGATAACCGATATACCGATATTGTCCAACTCTTAATTACCGATACCGATATCAACCGATACCGATATATGCGGGGATTATTGTGATTAGGGTAAGCTCAAATTTCATATCACACACACCATATACAGTAAGAACTCCTGTAACTTATTTATAAAGCAAAAAAAAAAAAAAATGTTTTTTTTTTCCAAAAACCGATACCGATATTTTCCCGATATCAATTTTTATGCTAATATCGGCCGATAATATCGGGAGGCCGATAATATCGGACATCCCTAGTTTTTTTTTCTTTCTAATTTGTAAATAGGGCTTAAGTGATTCATGACAATAAATGATATAGAACCAAAAACAGTTACAGTAAAGTAAAACATTATCAATAAAATATAGTTCAAGAAGCACCCGCTTAGATGGTTAATACAGGGCATTTGGGCATGGAAAGTTGACTAGTAGCCGATGTTGAACAGGTGCTGACTAGTAGTTTACTGTTACGCAGTGGTAAGCACCAAAACTTAGTAGTGTTTGGTGGTATTTGGTCATATTGATGATAGAAGTGTTGATTACGAGCTCCTCAATCAACAATTACTACAGCACAGCCAAGAAAGCAAAGCGACATTAACTTTTCTTGAATGGGAACAAAGCTTGCTCTGGTGGCAATATCTTTACTGTATACAGTATGAGAATTTACATGAGTACACCAGGTACTGTTAAGCAGTACCTGGTGTACCTGCCACCTCGGTTCCAGTGTTTTCCAGTGTGGACTCCATATACACGCCTATCCCCTGATTCTGAACATATTTGGAGAATAAGAATAGCAAACATTACACTTTGGGCTTCAAATGTTTTCATATTTGGTAGACCTTTTTTGCCAACTGTTTAGATAAGTTGTGATATCTAAGGTCTAATTGGTGAAACCAGGCTACGGGTTGAATAATGTCCTCGGCTGTGGGGAATAAATAAAAAGTTGACTGAAAAATCTTTTAATGTAATACTGCGTTGCTTAATATTATGGGTGAATTGTGGTTATCGTTGGCCTGGTCATTTACTTTTGTAACAATCTATATAGCTCCGATTTAGAGTTGAGTTGTGAGCTATTTTTGGCAAAGAGATTTGGTGTACTGTAGACGGAAAAAAACGGTTGAACAGTTGTAACTCAGGTCATATAAATCTAGAGGGTTTTTGTGGTTAATAACATCATATTGTCTGTGGTATGTGAACCTTGTTGAGCTTTTCACTCACCGGTGGGTGACAGTTTTGAGCAGGCTCCAGAAGACGGGCTGGGGGAGGGATCCCCTCGCCCTCTTCTTTTTCCGGCCAGCGGCCTCGGAGTGGATGTGCTTGCTCTTGAGGCCATGGATGAAGATGGCCTCCAGGGCACAGCAGAGCAGGTTGGCATCCCCATCTTCGCTAGTCACCACCGCATCTGACGTCACATAGCGCTTCTGCAGGGCCTTCAGAGACAGCACCAGCTTCTCTTTGATCCGCTAACAGAAACAAGATGATTATTGTGGAAATAGGTAAATAATAAATACATTTTTAGAAAATGGTGGCGCTATAACAGGTTGATTCGAATAATTTGGGCTGGAGGGTCTTCCCTGACCTACTGGGAGTGTGCGAGCAAAGTTTCACAACGATCGGACGGACAGACAGAAAACATAATCCGTCGCCTTTGGCCTGGTTGAGGATAATAAACATTATTATCCCTGTTTAGCCTTGTTTCCATGTACTGACCCTCTAAGGTGAGGATCTCAGATTAAACCTATAAACTTAATTTAAAATCAATATTGATAATTAAGGCCTAAACATAAAGAGACTGCTTTTCATGTTAGACACAAATACAAGCATTCAAATATGGAATGGATCTTATTTTGAATGAGGGAACAATAGGAAGATACAACAGTGGCAAAACTTGGGGAAAAACATTTGTCATAGTTCCATTAAGAGAAGAGGAAAAATGGCTCATTGACCATGTGACTTTCAAACGTTTACCTATTGAGTCACCTCCAGTCAGCTGACAGGCACAGAGTGAACATCAACATGCCCACATTATGCAATACACTATAGGCCTAAATAGATTATTCATCAACAGTTATCAGACTGAGAATGCCATTGTCTGTGTTCTGTACATTGGGTACTGTAGCAGCTGTGCCGATGTCAGCAGAGCCTTTCTACAAATGCATTACTAGGCTACACAATAAAATCCAGTTCAATTAACACTCAGGATTTTACCATGTACTCTGACTGAAATCCACCCAAAACCAACCAGCTGTCGCTATGTCTAATTGGCAATAATTATGAATAACAGCCAGTCAGACAGTTTCCCATGAAATGTACATATCTGGCATCAGTTTTTAGCCCCACAGCATTTAACCCCACGTTGCTTGGATGTGAGGACAAGGCTGACCTTTTGGCTTTGATTGATTCACTCAATATTCACACAATATTAGACTTGATTAAGGCCCTCAGGCCAGGGCCTTTGAAAGTATCAAGATAAGCAGCAGATAAGATTCTGAATAACATGTTAGTCGTTAGCCATGAAATGTCACAAATCAATGCAAAACTGTAAGGATCTAATCTTCTAGAGTTACAAAATCGTAAACAACATGGGGCTGTTGCTTTACCTGTGTGACATCTTTGGCCTCCGGTGATGGGTCTGGTGTCTGTGTGGCAAGCATGGCACCTCCAGAGAAGGTTTTATCCCCACATGGCACGCTGGCACACAAAAACAAAACAAAACATATTCCTTTAGGAATCTGCCCAAGGAGGCTGGGGCTGGATTGGGCACATCGGGGGAAATCAAAACACCCTCCAAAACGACCAGACAGGCCTTAACCTACAGGCAAAAAGAAAGTCAGGAAGACCTAGTAACGGCTGGAGGAAGGCCTGTCAACCGAAAGAGAAACCCAGAGAAACCAGCTGGCTCATTGAAAACTGCCAAACATCTCTTCCTTCCCATTGTATTCATGACTTACTTACTTCCCTGTTGAAACGTTATCTGACATGGCAGTTGGGTAAATATTAAACTGAGTGGGTGTGTTTGCAGCCAGATTGCCAATACACATCACATCACAATGAATGAATCCCCCTCATATTGCATTATGTTGTCTATGAAATTGCATCCGAAATCAAATCACTGCAAGTTAAAAGGCACTTCTGTAATCAAGTCATGTGACAGTGATTAGAGGGTTCTTTTTGGCTGCAGGGAAGCAGCCACACACAGATGATAGTAGTGAGTGTAAATCACAGCATTGTCACACACCCATGGGTTAAATATGTCCAAATAAATGTCCACTTTGTTACATTTGTAGCCAGTCAGAGATTTTACAAAAAACATATCAAGAAATTCAACCAAAGAACAAGATTTTGGGGCAGGATCTCCTCGTTGGTCAGTGGTACTAGGAATACACTGAGGACATTAGCTGCTGGAGCACTCATCAAATGTAATTTCGACTATGCATGCACCTCATGGTACTCTAGCACCACAAAGGCATTAAATAAATTACTTCAGAGTTCAGACCTCTCAAAATAAACTGATCAGTTTACTACTTAACCTCACACCTAACCTAGGACTCACCTAACTAGCGTTGATGATTTTACTACGTCTTTAAATGTCTTGATGAATTGAATACACAGGACCACAATTTGTGTTATCCCTTGGCCTTTAGCATCATTGTATAATTGTACCACTTGTAACAGATCAGTGGTGTAACTAAGTACATTAACTCAAGTACTGTACTGAAGAGAGGCATTTTTTACTACTGGAGATTTCCAATTTTCTCAGAGGCAAATATTACACTTTTCCTCCACTACAATTATTTGAAAACTTTAGTTCCTAGTTACTTTGTAGATTTTGATTATTATCACAAAACATACAGTAACGGTAACCACTTCTGCCCTATATACATTGTGTCCATTTGAAAGTAGCCGATCAACAAGCTTGTAGACCTGCTATTTTCAAAAGATTTTTATACATTTGAAAAGTTGTGAAATTGGACAGTCTGCATAATTAGTACTTTCTACTTTTGGTACCTTAAGTTTGATTGATTGATTGATGTACTTTATTTAGTAAGACATGAGAACAGTACATGGCAGTACATAACAGTACATGGAAGTACAAATTCGCAATACAAGGTCTACTAAACTGGATAGCTCAGTTAAGCACGTAGCTTGTTTAAGATGAGATCCCCATGCACACAAATCATGTTGACATATAAGAGACAGACAGATATACACACTACTATACAGAATGTCATACAATCAGTTTGCAGGTTACTGGTATGAAGTATGAAGGGTGAAAAATATGTACAAAAAAGAAAGAGAGGGGGGGGGGGGGGTAGGTTAGGTTAGGACATGGGGTAGGTTAGGACTTGGACAGGGGCCATTTTTGAATTGCAGCCTCCTGAAGGTGTATCTTTAGGGCATTTTTGAAAGTGAGTAGGGTTTTACACTCCTTTACTCCTTTTGGTAGGGCATTCCACATTTTAGATGAATAGCATGAGAAAGAGTTCATTCCCTTTGTTGTGCCAAATCTGGGTTGAACATGGTTTGTGGAGCTGCCTCTGGTGTTATGATCATGGACTTGATTAACATTTTGGAAGTATTTTGACAAATACAGGGGGATCCCAATGTTGTGGTGTATCTTGAAGACCAGGCCCATAGCAAGTTGCTGTACTCTGTCCTCAACCCTAAGCCATCCAAGCCTAGCAAAATGGGCATGGGTTAGATGGGCTTTGTAATTGAGGCCAAGAAGTAGCCTTACAAGTTTGTTTTGGGATGTTTGGAGCCTTGTTTTTAGGGCCTTGGAGGTGTTGTGATACCATGAAGTGCATGCATAATCATAATGACCTTGTATGAGGGCCCCTACAAGAATCTTCAGAGTATTCTTACTGACTTTACGAACAAGCCTCCACATCCTCCGTGTTATTTTGTGGACCTTTTTGATCGTCTTTTCAGCGTTTTTGTCACCTGAGAGGTTTGCCTCCAAGATGGAACCCAGGTAGGTAATTTCCTCCTTTCTTGTGATAACATTTTCACCCACTTTGATCGTGAAACTCTCAGCCTTTCTAAGGTTAGGGTTGGACCCAAAGAGGATGGATTCAGTTTTACCCAGGTGTAATGAGAGTTTGTTGTCGGAGAGCCAGATGCAGATCTTGTTGAGTTCAGTGCTGAGAGTTTTCTCAACCTGCAGCCTGTCCCTGTCCGAGACCAGCAGAGCCGAGTCATCTGCGAACAGGAACAGTTTGCAGTCGCAAGCTGAGGACATATCATTCACATATATCAGGAACAGTAGTGGTCCTAGTATGCTTCCTTGAGGAACACCACAAGTCACTGGGAGGGGAGGGGACTGGGTGCCGTTTACTTCCACCACTTGCTCCCTCCCTTCCAGGTAGGATCTCATCCAGTTCACCGACGTGTCATCAAAGCCTATTGCTTTGAGCTTATTGATCATAATTGGGTGATTAACGGTGTCAAAAGCCTTCTGGAGGTCCAGCATGACCATGCCGCAATATTTGCCCTTGTCGACATCTTGTTTGATAGAGTCGTTCAAATAGAGAAGGCATGTGTCAGTGGAGTGGTTTGTTCTGAAACCAGATTGGAATTCGTAAATTAGATTTTTTTCGGCAAGGTACTTATCAACCTGTTCATAGACTATTTTTTCCATGACTTTCGAGATGGAGCTAAGAATAGAAATAGGGCGGTAGTTGCCAGGGTCTAATTGGTTTCCTTTTTTGTACAGAGGGGTCACTCTTGCTTTTTTGAAGTCGTTAGGGACCCGTCCCTGTATGATGGAGAGGTTTATTATGTGGGTAATGATTGGGGCAATGGAGGCGGCTGAGTCTTTTAGAAATTTAGCGGGGATGTTGTTGGGACCTGTGGCTCTGTGTTGTTGGAGTGCACTCAATTTTTTAAACACCTCATCTGTTGACACAGGGGAGAGTTTAAAATCATCTTTGCGTACACCCTGTTTATCGTAAAATGAATCAACATACTCTCCACCATGACTCCCAGAGTGAGGGGGTAGTTTTTCAACTAACTCTGAGGCCACGGTCGTGAAGAATATGTTGAGGATTTTACTCACTTCCCGTTTGGATGAAATGAGAGTGTCATTCACCTTGAGGTTTATGTTTGTAAACCTGGTTTTCAATTTCTTGCTGCAGCCTAGTAGGTTGTTGAATAGCTTCCAGAGCTCACGTGGTTTGTTTTGATTTTCCTCAATTTTGCCATCGAGGTAGCTTTTTTCTGCTAACAACAGCAGCCATTAACCTTGTTTCTTAGCATGTTTTTCTCTTTTTTGAGTTTCGCTACGTGGGATTCGAGACCTTTATTGAAGCTTTTGGCAAGTTTGATCCTACTTTTATGATAGTCAGAACACTTTTTGTCTCTGACTTTCATGGTAGTAAGGATATCCGAATTCATCCATGGAACCGAGCGGGTTTTGACCCTGATGGTTTTCATGGGAGCCACACTGTCCAAAATTTGAATGAATTTGGTTTTGAAACCAAGCCAAGATTCGTCTACCTGTGTGCTGTTTAGTACGTCGGACCAATCCTGTTCCTCCAGTCTGTGATCTAAGTCCTCACTCTTGTAGTTTTTGAGGTCTCTGATCGTGACTGTTTGGTGGTAACCGGTCTTAGGTTTACGTTTCTTTCTGGTGCAGAAGATCATGTTATGATCAGATATGCCACAGGTAGAAACACCACTATTGAGGATTTTGTCCTTGTCCGTTGTTAGAATGAGATCTATGATAGTTTGAGTGGAAACACACAGCCTTGTGGGCTGAGTGATCAGCTGGTGGAGTGAGTGCCGATTACAAAACCCCCTGAATGACTTAAACACTGACGCTTCCTTACGGAGCATGTCAGTGTTAAAGTCACCAAGAAGTACTGTCTCCTCATTGTCCACTTTAGCTAAACATTCATCAAGTCTATCATAGAAATCAGTCTGGTTAGGAGGTCTGTATATGGTACAGCATTTTCAAAAATGATCTCGACCCACACAGCTTCAATGTCTGCATCATTCAGGTCTTCGCGAAGGATGCAGACATTGTCTTTATGTACATACATGCATACGCCGCCCCCGTTTCTGTTCCTATCTTTTCTGAAAGGTTTGTAGTTTTCAATCTCAATATCAGTATCATCTATCGTATGATCAAGTTTCGTTTCAGAGAAAGTTAAAATGTCAACCTTACCATCATAAAACATCTGCTTGATTTGTGTTAGCTTGTCTCCTACAAGGGAATTCACATTGAATTCACATTGGAAAGTACATTTTGATACCAATACTTTTGTACTATTACTCAAGCAAATTTCTCGGACTTTTACTTGTAAGAGTATTTCTACATTGCAGTATTGATACTTTTATTTAAGTAAACAATGTGAGTACTTTTTCCACCACTGGTAGTATTCAATCAAACAAACAAACAACCAAACAAACAGTGTTGACTACATTAGGCTAAACTGTTCATTTCTGCTAAACTTTAGCAAACAAGCTAAAGCGCTTGTATGCCGGCAAAACCTAAACAATGCGATTCATACGTGTGAAAAATGGACAGAAGGACCCACAGATCACCAATGACAACAACATCAGCTGACACACACACACACACATACACACACACACACACACACACACACACACACACACGCACACGCACACACACAGTCACACTGCTGCTATACCTTACCTCGGTCACTACGGTCCCAAAACACGCAGAGCAGGCCAGGGACGTCCACGAGCAATGTCGCAAAAATATCGAATCAATTCGTCAGTTGGTTTTCCAACGCGACGGCGTTGAGACAAGTGTCTCTGTACAACAAGATGACAAAGTGTGACAACAAACAGTCTGCTGGTTTGTTGTTGTTGAGTCGCCTGAGAGCAGCAGAGCAAGCCAAGCACTGATGCATGACGGGAAGTGATACCAACTCATGTGACGGTATAGGGTACGTTTTTGCCTTGGATGAGTACAGCAGCCAACAACCAGCGGAACTGGAGGATTGATTGATTGATTGATTGATTGATTGATTGATGTACTTTATTTAGTAAGACATGAGAACAGTACATGACAGTACATAACAGTACATGGAAGTACAAATTCACAATACAAGGTCTACTAAACTGGAAAGCTCATTAAGCACTAAGCTTGTTTAAGATGAGATCCCCATGCACACAAATCATGATGAAGGCTCACCTCACCTTGTTGAGCCTTCCTACAGGCTACACGGCCTAAGGGTGGGCAGCATTTATTTCCAGAGGGCCATACTGACTTCGATAAAAATGAGTGAAGGGCCACACATTATACAATTGAAACACATAGTGCTGAATGATGTTAAAACTGCATGAATTTGGTAGACATGCCAGACTACTTTAGAATAAGGTCCTTGCTTTCACAACAAGAATGTTCATCAACAAAATGTTGATCTTTCTTTTTCTTTTTGTATCACTCTGGATTGATTGATTGATGTACTTTATTTAGTAAGACATGAGAACATCAGTGCATGGAAGTACAAAAAAAAACACAATACAAGGTCTACTAAACTGGGAGGCTCATTAAGCACTAAGCTTGTTTAAGATGAGATCCCCATGCACACAAATCATGATGACATATAAGAGACAGACAGACAGTCTGTGGTGTACTCTGTATGAGATTACAATGAAAAGATTACATAAAACAATCCACGTCAATGCCGTAACTCATCTTATATGATATGCACCATTCCATAGGTCACTGATAAAACACATTGCATTCACATTGAATTCATTATATATGGACTCACTCACGGCAGACTGTTTCACTGTTCACTGCACATTATAAACATAAACATTTGAGTACATACGGATGGAGGAATGCAGGTATGTACTCAAATGGCAAATATTAATTACTATTAATTGGAGTGAAATTATTTTTGGGGGGGGGGGCAGTTTTGGTCAAAGGGCCGGGTCCGGCCCCGGGCCGTAGCCTATGTTGCTCATGTGTGGCCTAAATGTACCCTCTGCTACTGTGTTTCCTCCGCGGTGGGAAGGCTGCTGAGTGACGCGAGGTTAGCAACTGTGACGTCATGATGTTCCTTTGCTGGGACTCCGTGTTCCCTCATTACCTGTGTGTGTGTGTGTGTGTGTGTGTGTGTGTGTGTGTGTGTGTGTGTGTGTGTGTGTGTGTGTGTGTGTGTGTGTGCGCGTGCGTGCGTGCGTGCGTGCGTGCGTGCGTGCGTGCGTGCATGTGTGTGTATATACATATTTAATTATTTATATATTTGTATTTATATATATATTATTATAATTATATATAATTACATATATATGTATAAATTGTACTTAAGTGCAGTACTTAAGGAAATCTACTTAGTTACTTTCTACCACTGATTGTTGATTAACCTTGCATCACCCAACCCGAAACTTTCCACCTCGGAGGAAAGCCCGGTATTCGTTCTAAAACAAGCCGTGTGATCCGGTTTAGAAAAAAGGAAACAAAGAATCGTGGTTCCGGTGGTTGGTGTCACATTGTTTTCGTTCCCGGCATAATGCGAATCAATTAGTTTAGTCTCGCTAGTCACGCTACGAGTTAGAATAGAAAATGGACGAACCATTATTATACTGAAAGAGACGAAACTATTGTACCAAACAAAACAAGTGTCAAACTGGAGGGAATCATTTTGGAGGTGCACGGCGCCGGTGGTTCCGGTCATTGGTTCCGATCACGTGATGACGTAAAGTTATTTCCGCTCTGACCGGATCAGAAACCCTAAAATGGTATTGATTCCAGGCTACTGATTGATTGAACGTCAATGGGCACCAGCTTGCTTGGAGATTCGGGAGTAAAATGAAGCTCAGCTGTGGCCTCAGTTGAGTTGAGAAGAAAACTTTTGGTAAAAAAAACAACGTAATGTTGTTGAGTGTGAATGGACAAACCGGACATGATGAAAGCACTAGTAAATTAAAATGTCTGTCTTCTCTTTGAATAGCAGTGTGTGCAACCTGTATACTGGTTACTAGCTTGTGCTCAGTCTAGCCAATATAAAATCTAAAACCCATGAATAAATCACACACAAAAAAAATCACAGTTGTCTTCTTGTACTTGTTTACTTGTATAATACCTAGTATGATTTATCTTATCTACTCTGCATGTTCTATGCTCTATTTATGGATACTAGACCATACCCGGTCGGCGCAGCCCATCCGTGGGGGGATATGCGCACATGATCTATGCATAGAGACACACGGGCGGAAACGGAAGGCCTACAAATTCACGCCCACTTTTGAGACAGCGCTGCTACTCGGGGTCCGTTACAACGATGAACTGCAGCTCTCAATGCAATCTTTATGAGAGGCATTGTAAAATACCGTCATTTCATTGGTTAACTACTGAGGCTGTAGCAACTTTTTTGGTGTTCTAATAAAGTGTCCCATTTGTTTGATTTGTCCTTTTTAATGTCCCATATCTGTCATCTCGATATACTACCCACAATATACTATAATATACTCCATCAGTATGTCAAAACCGCTAGCATCGGAGATCTAGACTTTAAGTGGTCGCATGGTATATACGTCACGGACGCATCCCTTGAGGTTTTCAATACCCAGAAAACTGGCGAAAGTGGACGTTTTCAATATGTTTTGGTCATTATCTCTGGAACAGAAGGTCCAATCTGCTCAGTTCAAAGCTTGTTGGGTGCGTGACGTTGAGGACATTAAGCACGCAATGACACATTTTCGGGTTATTTGATTTTTTTTTAGGGGAGGCGAGATCTTAGTTGGGCAGGCGACCGCCTGTCCTGCCTCTACAGTGTACACCACTGGTCGGCGCTCGGCGCTCGTAAAGACAGTGATGTCACTGAAATGCGACAACTTGTCTGTCTGCCGTCTGCGATCCCTTTTTCTACCCCTTGTTTTTCAGTAGCGGGGGGCGGGGGGCGCCCTAGTCCCTACGTCACATCCTAGACGGATAGCTCCGCCCACACTGGGCGAGCGCTGTCAGTGCAGCGGAAGTCGATGCGCAGACGGCTTTGTTGTTGAAGCCCGACTGACGCACGCTCATGAGAAACAGCAGAAATGAAATCTGGCGAAAACAGTTGCGTGCATTAAACTTTAAAGGAAACATGCAGTCTAAATATATAATAAATATCCATTTGCCTAATTCACCACTACTTTTGCGACTGTGTCTCAACGTGTTTTTACTGGTTAAATAAAGGTTAAGTACAAAATAAAATTTGCGTTTGAAACTTAGTATTTCTCTAAATATTACACTTTCACGACAGCCTAAGTATAAACTGTTATATTAGATGAGTGAAACAGCTGTCTCACCACTACTTTTGCGACTGTGTCTCAACGTGGTTTTACTGGTTAAATTAAAAATAAGATTTGCGTTTGAAACTTAGAATTTCTCTAAATATTACACTTTCACGACAGCCTAAGTATAAACTGTTATATTAGATGAGTGAAACAGCTGTCGATACAGTCAATATAAGTAAATCATTATATGATGATAGAAAGTGTAATATTTAGAGAAATACTAAGTTTCAAACGCAAATTTTATTTTGTACTTAACCTTTATTTAACCAGTAAAAACACGTTGAGACACAGTCGCAAAAGTAGTGGTGAATTAGGCAAATGGATATTTATTATATATTTAGACTGCATGTTTCCTTTAAAGTTTAATGCACGCAACTGTTTTCGCCAGATTTCATTTCTGCTGTTTCTCATGAGCGTGCGTCAGTCGGGCTTCAACAACAAAGCCGTCTGCGCATCGACTTCCGCTGCACTGACAGCGCTCGCCCAGTGTGGGCGGAGCTATCCGTCTAGGATGTGACGTAGGGACTAGGGCGCCCCCCGCTCCCCGCCCCCCGCCCCCCGCTACTGAAAAACAAGGGGTAGAAAAAGGGATCGCCTGCCGTCTACCCTCTGCTGTGTTAACATTATGGGTAACTCGTTAAAGTGGCAAATTAAATGTGAAACACATCAACTATTAAGAAAACAAGAAGATATGTTGACAAAGACACTCCATACATTTGGAAACATATTTTTATTTAAATCAATATCGTCTCCAGTTAATGCAGGATAATTTTAAAAGTAGGCTAATTCTCATATCCTCTCATAGGGAATGCATTGAGAGCTGCAGTTCGTCGTTCTAACGGACCTCGAGTAGCGGCGCTATCTCAAAAGTGGGCGTGAATTTGTAGGCCTTCCGTTTCCGCCCGTGTGTCTCTATGCATGATCTGGCAACCCGGGAGGCAGTTCGTCCCATAGCTGGGCAGGCCCGTAACCATGGCGACATTGTTTGACACATAAACGCTAATAAGAAGCTGAGATTTGATGAAATTGAAAAACGGGCTTCACAGTTGCGTTCAGATGGTAATGGTCAATGGCTGTGTGCAAAATCAGAGCAATTGCTCCAACCACTGAGGAGAACCGGGTAGCTTCACGTACTCACGTACTCACCTACTACTGCGGTCACGCTGGCCGCTCTTCAGAGAGAGTCAGTCGCACTATCCGTGCTTCAAAAATGATTCCGCAGCTACGTGGCTTTTTACGGTTAGGCGAACTGATGGTGTGGTTCAATGAAATCGTAAATCCCAGTTACTTCAATATATACATGTAAAAATGTAATAAAACAAACTTAAAACATTGTTTGTGTCTAATGTTCTCGTCTGTGATTATTACCAAAATGTTTTACTGCACAAATTATTACTAATAAAATATTGTAATATTACAGAATCCCATACAGTTTAATGTAATTTTTTGGAAAATCATAAAAAAATCTAAAAACATAGTTATCACCCAACAACTATATATTAATGTGCCCCATGGTCTCTTGTACACCTGTGATGATTACCAATATGTTTTACAGTAGCAATTATTAATAATAAAATATTGAAATATTACAGAATCCCCATCCATTTCAATGTAATTTTTCAAAAGATCATAAAAAATTCAAAAAAAATAGTTATCACCCAACAACTATATATTAATGTGCCCCATGGTCTCTTGTACACCTGTGATGATTACCAATATGTTTTACAGTAGCAATTATTAATAATAAACTATTGAAATATTACAGAATCCCATCCATTTCAATGCAATTTTTCAAAAAATCATAAAAATTCAAAAAACATAGTTATCACCCAACAACTATATATTAATGTGCCCCATGGTCTCATGCAAAGCTGTGATGGTTATCAATATGTTTTACAGCAGCAATTATTAATAATAAATTATTGAAATATTACAGAATCCCATCTATTTCAATGTAATCTTTAGAAAAATCATTAAAAAATCCAAAAAACATAGTTATCACCCAACAACTATATATTAATGTGCCCCATGGTCTCTTGTACACCTGTGATGATTACCAATATGTTTTGCATTGGCAATTATTAATAATAAAATATTGAAATATTACAGAATCCCCATCCATTTCAATGTAATTTTTCAAAAAATCATAAAAAATTCAAAAAACATAGTTATCACCCAACAACTATATATTAATGTGCCCCATGGTCTCTTGTAAAGCTGTGATGATTATCAATATGTTTTACAGCAGCAATTATTAATAATAAATTATTGAAATATTACAGAATCCCATCCATTTCAATGTAAATTTTCAAAAAATTCAAAAAACATAGTTATCACCCAACAACTATATCTCTGCTGTCCGGCCAGAACCAGCTAACTCCAAAATGGTAATTGTTCAGGAAATGAAAAACAAAATATACATTTTTCAGAAAATGAAGAAAACCTTATATTTTTAAAACAAAGCAATACTGCCTCATCGTCTCAGAGCGGAGCGGAGCATAGCAGAGCGTCTCAGAGCAGAGCGTTTCAGAGCGGAGCGGAGCAGAGCGTCTCAGAGCGGAGCGTCTCAGAGCGGAGCGGAGCAGAGCGTCTCAGAGCGGAGCGTCTCAGAGCGGAGCACTCTCAGAGCGGAGCAGAGCGGAGCGTCTCAGAGCGGAGCGGAGCAGAGCGTCTCAGAGCGTCTCAGAGCAGAGCGTCTCAGAGCGGAGCAGACGCTCTGCTCTGAGACGCTCTGCTCCGCTCCGCTCTGCTCCGCTCCGCTCTGAGACGGTCCGCTCTGAGACTGCTCCGCTCTGAGACGCTCTGCTCCGCTCCGCTCTGAGACGCTCTGCTCCGCTCCGCTCTGAGACGCTCTGCTCCGCTCCGCTCTGAGATGCTCCGCTCTGCTCTGAGACGCTCTGCTCTGAGACGCTCTGCTCCGCTCCGCTCTGAGACGCTCCGCTCTGCTCTGAGACGCTCTGCTCCGCTCCGCTCTGAGACGCTCTGCTCCGCTCCGCTCTGAGATGCTCCGCTCCGAGACGCTCTGCTCCGCTCCGCTCTGAGACGCTCCGCTCTGAGACGCTCTGCTCCGCTCCGCTCTGAGACGCTCTGAGATGCTCCGCTCCGAGACGCTCTGCTCCGCTCCGCTCTGAGATGCTCCGCTCTGAGACGCTCTGCTCCGCTCCGCTCTGAGACGCTCTGCTCCGCTCCGCTCTGAGACGCTCTGCTCCGCTCCGCTCTGAGACGCTCCGCTCTGCTCTGAGACGCTCCGCTCTGAGACGCTCTGCTCCGCTCCGCTCTGAGATGCTCCGCTCTGCTCTGAGACGCTCTGCTCCGCTCTGCTCCGCTCCGCTCCGCTCCGCTCTGAGATGCTCCGCTCCGCTCTGAGACGCTCCGCTCTGAGACGCTCCGCTCTGAGACGCTCTGCTCCGCTCCGCTCTGAGACGCTCTGCTCCGCTCCGCTCTGAGATGCTCCGCTCTGCTCTGAGACGCTCTGCTCCGCTCCGCTCTGAGACGCTCCGCTCTGCTCTGAGACGCTCTGCTCCGCTCTGCTCCGCTCCGCTCTGAGATGCTCCGCTCCGCTCTGAGACGCTCTGCTCCGCTCCGCTCTGAGACGCTCCGCTCTGAGACGCTCCGCTCTGAGACGCTCTGCTCCGCTCCGCTCTGAGACGCTCTGCTCCGTTCCGCTCTGAGATGCTCCGCTCTGCTCTGAGACGCTCTGCTCCGCTCCGCTCTGAGACGCTCCGCTCTGCTCTGAGACGCTCTGCTCCGCTCCGCTCTGAGACGCTCTGCTCCGCTCCGCTCTGAGATGCTCCGCTCTGCTCTGAGACGCTCTGCTCCGCTCCGCTCTGAGACGCTCCGCTCTGCTCTGAGACGCTCTGCTCCGCTCCGCTCTGAGACGCTCTGCTCCGCTCCGCTCTGAGATGCTCCGCTCTGCTCTGAGACGCTCTGCTCCGCTCCGCTCTGAGATGCTCCGCTCCGCTCTGAGACGCTCTGCTCCGCTCCGCTCTGAGATGCTCCGCTCTGAGACGCTCCGCTCTGAGACGCTCTGCTCCGCTCTGCTCTGAGACGCTCTGCTCTGAGACGCTCTGCTCCGCTCTGCTCTGAGACGCTCTGCTCTGAGACGCTCTGCTCCGCTCCGCTCTGAGACGCTCCGCTCTGCTCTGAGACGCTCTGCTCCGCTCCGCTCTGAGACGCTCTGCTCCGCTCCGCTCTGAGACGCTCCGCTCTGCTCTGAGACGCTCTGCTCCGCTCCGCTCTGAGACGCTCTGCTCCGCTCTGAGATGCTCCGCTCTGAGACGCTCCGCTCCGCTCTGCTCTGAGACGCTCTGCTCTGAGACGCTCTGCTCTGAGACGCTCTGCTCTGAGACGCTCCGCTCTGAGACTGCTCCGCTCTGAGACGCTCTGCTCCGCTCCGCTCTGAGACGCTCTGCTCCGCTCCGCTCTGAGACGCTCTGCTCCGCTCTGAGACGCTCTGCTCTGAGACTGCTCTGCTCTGAGACTGCTCTGCTCTGAGACGCTCCGCTCTGAGACGCTCCGCTCTGAGACGCTCTGCTCTGAGACTCTCTGCTCCGCTCCGCTCTGAGACGCTCCGCTCTGGTCTGAGACGCTCTGCTCCGCTCCGCTCTGAGACGCTCTGCTCCGCTCTGAGACGCTCTGCTCTGAGACGCTCTGCTCCGCTCCGCTCTGAGACGCTCCGCTCTGGTCTGAGACGCTCTGCTCCGCTCCGCTCTGAGACGCTCTGCTCCACTCCGCTCTGAGACGCTCCGCTCTGAGACGCTCCGCTCCGCTCTGCTCCGCTCCGCTCTGATCCGCTCCGCTCTGAGACGCTCCGCTCCGCTCTGAGATGCTCCGCTCTGAGACGCTCCGCTCTGAGACGCTCTGCTCCGCTCCGCTCTGAGACGCTCTGAGATGCTCCGCTCTGCTCCGAGACGCTCTGCTCCGCTCCGCTCTGCTCCGCTCCGCTCTGAGACGCTCCGCTCTGCTCCGCTCCGCTCTGAGACTGCTCTGCTCTGAGACGCTCTGCTCTGAGACGCTCTGCTCTGAGACGCTCTGCTCCGCTCCGCTCTGAGACGCTCTGCTCTGAGACGCTCTGCTCCGCTCCGCTCTGGGACGCTCCGCTCTGGGACGCTCTGCTCCGCTCTGAGACGCTCTGCTCGGAGCAGAGCGTCTCAGAGCGGAGCGTCTCAGAGCGGAGCGGAGCAGAGCGTCTCAGAGCGGAGCAGTCTCAGAGCGGAGCGTCTCAGAGCGGAGCGTCTCAGAGCGGAGCGGAGCAGAGCGTCTCAGAGCAGAGCGGAGCGGAGCGTCTCAGAGCGGAGCGGATCAGAGCGGAGCGGAGCAGAGCGGAGCGGAGCGTCTCAGAGCGGAGCGTCTCAGAGCGGAGTGGAGCAGAGCGTCTCAGAGCGGAGCGGAGCAGAGCGTCTCAGACCAGAGCGGAGCGTCTCAGAGCGGAGCGGAGCAGAGCGTCTCAGAGCAGAGCGTCTCAGAGCGGAGCAGAGCGTCTCAGAGCGGAGCGGAGCAGAGCGTCTCAGACCAGAGCGGAGCGTCTCAGAGCGGAGCGGAGCAGAGAGTCTCAGAGCAGAGCGTCTCAGAGCGGAGCGTCTCAGAGCGGAGCGTCTCAGAGCAGAGCAGTCTCAGAGCAGAGCAGTCTCAGAGCAGAGCGTCTCAGAGCGGAGCAGAGCGTCTCAGAGCGGAGCGGAGCAGAGCGTCTCAGAGCGGAGCGGAGCAGAGCGTCTCAGAGCGGAGCAGTCTCAGAGCGGAGCGTCTCAGAGCAGAGCGTCTCAGAGCAGAGCGTCTCAGAGCAGAGCGTCTCAGAGCAGAGCGTCTCAGAGCAGAGCGGAGCGGAGCGTCTCAGAGCGGAGCATCTCAGAGCGGAGCAGAGCGTCTCAGAGCGGAGCGGAGCAGAGCGTCTCAGAGCAGAGCGGAGCGTCTCAGAGCGGAGCGGAGCAGAGCGTCTCAGAGCGGAGCGGAGCAGAGCGTCTCAGAGCAGAGCGGAGCGTCTCAGAGCGGAGCGGAGCAGAGCGTCTCAGAGCAGAGCGTCTCAGAGCAGAGCGGAGCAGAGCGTCTCAGAGCAGAGCGTCTCAGAGCAGAGCGGAGCAGAGCGTCTCAGAGCGGAGCGTCTCAGAGCGGAGCATCTCAGAGCGGAGCGGAGCAGAGCGTCTCAGAGCGGAGCGGAGCATCTCAGAGCGGAGCGGAGCAGAGCGTCTCAGAGCAGAGCGGAGCATCTCAGAGCGGAGCGGAGCAGAGCGTCTCAGAGCGGAGCGGAGCAGAGCGTCTCAGAGCAGAGCGGAGCGTCTCAGAGCGGAGCGGAGCAGAGCGTCTCAGAGCAGAGCGGAGCATCTCAGAGCGGAGCGGAGCAGAGCGTCTCAGAGCGGAGCGGAGCAGAGCGTCTCAGAGCAGAGCGGAGCGTCTCAGAGCGGAGCGGAGCAGAGCGTCTCAGAGCAGAGCGGAGCATCTCAGAGCGGAACGGAGCAGAGCGTCTCAGAGCGGAGCGGAGCAGAGCGTCTCAGAGCGGAGCGTCTCAGAGCGGAGCGTCTCAGAGCGGAGCGGAGCAGAGCGTCTCAGAGCGGAGCGGAGCATCTCAGAGCGGAGCGGAGCAGAGCGGAGCAGAGCGTCTCAGAGCAGAGCGGAGCGTCTCAGAGCGGAGCGGAGCAGAGCGTCTCAGAGCAGAGCGGAGCATCTCAGAGCGGAGCGGAGCAGAGCGTCTCAGAGCGGAGCGGAGCAGAGCGTCTCAGAGCGGAGCGTCTCAGAGCGGAGCGTCTCAGAGCGGAGCGGAGCATCTCAGAGCGGAGCGGAGCGGAGCGGAGCAGAGCGGAGCAGAGCGGAGCAGAGCAGAGCGGAGCATCTCAGAGCGGAGCGGAGCAGAGCGTCTCAGAGCGGAGCGTCTCAGAGCAGAGCGGAGCGTCTCAGAGCGGAGCGGAGCAGAGCGTCTCAGAGCGGAGCGGAGCAGAGCGTCTCAGAGCGGAGCGGAGCAGAGCGTCTCAGAGCGGAGCGGAGCAGAGCGTCTCAGAGCGGAGCAGTCTCAGAGCGGAGCGTCTCAGAGCGGAGCGGAGCGGAGCAGAGCGTCTCAGAGCAGAGCGTCTCAGAGCAGAGCGGAGCGGAGCGTCTCAGAGCGGAGCGGAGCGGAGCAGAGCGTCTCAGAGCGGAGCTCTGACACGCACGCTACAAAGACACACCACACGCACGCTACAAAGACACACCACACGCACGCTACAAAGACACACGACACGCACGCTACAAAGACACACCACACGCACGCTACAAAGACACACCACACGCACGCTACAAAGACACACCACACGCACGCTACAAAGACACACGACACGCACGCTACAAAGACACACCACACGCACGCTACAAAGACACACCACACGCACGCTACAAAGACACACGACACGCACGCTACAAAGACACACCACACGCACGCTACAAAGACACACCACACGCACGCTACAAAGACACACCAAAATGTCAATGTATTTCAGTTATTATATCTTCCCTGCACATTTTTTTTATTACGAGGCCTGAAAGTCAAACAAATCTATAATTGTAATCATTTGTACCAATGTTCAATGCCAAAAAACACAATTAAATCATTAATCACAATTATTAGCGTGACAATTAATCGTCAACTTAAATGTGTAATCGCGACAGCCCTATACATGACTGTATACTCTGTCATGTTATTATATTATGCTGCTTTTTAACAGCTGATTTAAACCATACATGCACCTTATGTACTTGCATCTGTTGCTTTTTCACTGCTTCATCCCAATGCTATTTTAACCACACACCTTATGTATATCATCATAAACCTTATGCATATATTTCACAGTGCCAATGTATCTGATATCTGATACTGTATATCTGAGATATGTTTTTCTGTTTCTACCTCTATTGAAACTGCAATTGATGGAACTTGCAGGACAAGTTTTTTTTTTACACCTGTAGTTGTGGTGTAACAATTGAGTTGAGTTGGAAATATCATTATTTTTGCTTATCCAAGACAGCAGTGTCTGTCGACCCAAAGCTTTTGAAACTACTTTTGTATCGATGTTACTTTTTCCGTTCATTATTTGTGATTGGCACATACTGATCATTAAACATAATTTAGTCTGTGGTGAAATGATTTAGGCACATGACACAATACTACTTGCGTTTGTTCTTCGTTATCAGCTACTCATAGCTTGTGTAATGCCCTCCTTATTTGATTTAAAATATGCAGGATTATCCTCTATTTTACTCTTATGGTCGTTGAAGAACATTATTTGCACCTTGTATACAACATGCAGTATATGTACTGTATATATGCATTTGCTGTGGCCCTTTTTGTGTGTATAGGTTGGCTCTGATCTCAACAGTTCTGGCTTTGGCTTGGCTAATGCAATAAATCACAAGGGCAATGACTGGCGCTTATTAAACATGATTAATGAGCCAGTGGGCTGAGTCTGCATGTACCCAGCAAGTTCTTTGAATCAATACTAGCTTTGAGCAGCAGCTCTTGTGTGTCAAACAAAGTCATACTGATCCTAATTGGCCGAGGGATGAAACCAACCAAAAAGGATTCCAATAACGGTCTTTTCTTTCTCATGTGTGTACTGTCTGCAGGCTTTGGTGGACCGTTTTGTGAAGTAGATCTCAACGAGTGCGAGTCCAGTCCATGCCAGCGTGGTGCGATCTGTGTGGATGGAGTTGACTCATATCAGTGCCTCTGCTCAGACGGTAAGCTACAGTACAGTGTGCTTATGGCTCTTTTCAACAATAAGAACTAAGCCAACTGTGCTGTGCTGTGCAGTGTGAAATGTTTCGCAGGTTATTTTTATGCGCTGCGACTCGGTTTCAGAAAAGGTTCTCAAGAGGTGCTGTTGCTCAGGATTGGTCAAGACGAGATGATAACCAGACACTAGAACAAAATATTGACGTCCCTAACAAAACAACCAGCTCCCATCCAATAATAATGTGTTACAAATGGCCATGCGCCACCGTTGAGACTGGCGTCCGATTATCCATTCATGGTGCCTTCGGCTCAATTCCTCCACTGCACCCCTACTCCAGCACGGCACCTCTAGCTTGGCCAGAGGCATCAATGCTTATGCATTAAGCGTGTTTGTAGGCTGGGTTCTTCATATATACTGTATATAACCCTCACATTTGATGTCTTAATAGTATCAAGTAATGATTGTGCCCATCCCTATGTGATGGGTAACTTTAACCATTTTCGACGAGGCAGCGTGGCATGCACTGTTGTTATGTAATGCTCATATACATACAGTATGTGTGTGTTATAGCTTGCTATTTGACCTATCTGTGTCTTATTTGTGCTGGTAAACTGTAGAATATGGTACATGACTGCACAGTACTTGTATTATACTTTGCTATGCTTTAGTTGGTTGTAATTGTATCGCAGTGTAGTTTGTGTGGTGGTTTGATATGGTCAGTAACTGATATATCAGACGAGGTGACATAAAGCAAGTTCGCCTACATGCTGCAGTCATGAACGTGTGAACGTTTCCTTGCAACATGAGTCGCAATCAGTCCTCTCTTTGAGGCATTTTTATGCTCCCCTGAGGATAGCCGCTACTGATTTTTGGTGACCCCCATGGCCCTTCCTCTGTAGCACCACCAGGCCCAAACTTCCACTTGGCACACATTTTATTCCTAAACAAGATATCTCGAAAACTACCGGATGGATTGCCATGGAATTTGCTGTGCAACTTCATGCTCCCCCGACGATGGTCCCTACTGATTTTGGTGACCCCAGTGGTCTTTCCTCTAGCCGCTAGAGGAAAGGCCATTGGGTCACAGAAATCAGTACGGGCCATCGCTAGAGTCTAGTGCCACCATTTAGGACACCATTTTTGTCCTAAAGTTGTCTCAAAATCGAATGGGTGGATTGCCATGAAACTCGCTGAGTACATACATGTACAGTACATGCATGCTCCCCAGATGGCTCCTACTAATGTTGGCGACCACATAGACTTTCCTCAAGAATGGTGTTCTATAGGCCAAACTTTCCACTTGCACACATGCCATCTCAAAAATCTCAGGGGATTGCTGCAATAAAACTCGCTTAATTAATGCTAGAAGGTAAAATTAACCCTAATTATTTGAGTGAACCCATGACCTATCTTATAGCACCACCCTCAGGTCAAATCTTCAACACACAACACAATTTCCAGCTGTTTGTAAAGAGCAGCGTTGACTCTAACAATCTGTTTTTTTCCCCTGAGCTTAAGCATATGATTTGATTTTTTCACAATGGCAGCACGGCAGTGTTCATTTTGTCGACTAAAACTATGACGAAAAAAAACCTACGAAAACTAAATAAAAACTAAGCTACGATGACTAAAACTAAGACTAAATATATTGACAATTTTGTCAACACAAAAACTAGACAAAAATGGGCCACGTGGAGAAGAAATCCAGTAGAACTAAAAGACATTTTATGTTTGGTTGTGCTCGGGTGTTACGCTTTGAAAATAGCAGATCTACAAGCTCACAACGCGTCGCGACGCGTTGTGAGCTTGTAGATCGGCTATTTCCAGCATGCAACCAAGTGTAAAATCAGCCATTACGACGCCATCACGGCCATTTTAGTTGACTAAATCAACTGTAGATTTAGTCGACTATAATCTTATGATATTTAGTCGACTAAAACTAGGCAAAAATTAAAACATTTCAGGTGACTAAAATATGACTAAAACTAAATGGAATTTTATTCAAAAGACTATGATTAAAACTCTATCAAAATTTGCTGTCAAAATCAACACTGGAGCACGGCATTTTTGGAAACTCCAGCAGCGTGACAAAGCGCTTTTATCTGCTTGACGAGAGCTGTAATATTTTCAACTCGGGCGTTTGGAAGCATTTTTTAGACGAGCGCCTGTCGTTTTCTAGCCTGGTAAACCCTCCCTCCGGAAATCTCATTTCAATTCGATTTCAGAAAGGAGTCTGGTCTGAAACGCCTTTCTCCAATAATCGCTCTGCTCGCCGAGCCGACGAGCCTATCAGCGTCGTCGCTCATTGTTCTGTGATTGACAGCGACAGTTGGCCAATCAGGTGGCGAGTTCGAGTGAGCCCGAATGAACCCGAGTGCAGCCTGAGAGCCGCCGAAAAAAGACGAACGGCAGCCATTGTTGTTTGTGCGAGTGCCTTCACTTCTTACTTTCAGTTTTATAACGCTTTCAAACTTCTTTTTTGAGGCACGGAATTTACTTATAAGATATCGTTTGGATAGAATTTAGTTCTTTAACTTCATATATGTGGTCAATTAATCATGACAGAGCCTATTTAAAAATATAAATTTAGAGAACCGGCAGGGGCGGGGAGTGACACGCATGTATCCCAATAAGGCAACCTATTTTCGGCATGGCCGTCCCAAAAGTCCCGTTGCGTCACATAGTCTGGAGCTCGTCAAATTGAACTGCTCATTGGCTGAAGGGGAAAAACGATCATTGGTTGAAGGGGTTGTCAGTCAACGGTATTACTCCCGCCCAACTCCAGCCCACAGCGATTATTGCAGAAAGGCGTTTCAGACCAGACTCCTTTCTGAAATCGAATTGAAATGAGATTTCCGGAGGGAGGGTTTACCAGGCTAGTCGTTTTCATCAGGGAAGAAAGTCTTTCGTGGACACACAGCCTTAGGGTAGGGGGTCCGTGACTCCTAGGGGGTCCTCAGAGTTACTACAGGGGGTCCGCCAAATCTTTGTGTGATGGGGAACATTAGCTGTAAATAGCAGATCTACAAGCTCACATGCAATGCCTCACAGCGCGAGGCAAAAGGTTAACTGAAAATATACATTAATATGAATCCAACATATTAACTCATTGGCTGCCATCTTTTTTTTTTTTTCCTACAGTAGACTGCCAGACTTTTTCAATGAGAAAAAAAAAGTACTTAGGAGCCGAGATACAGAATTTTTAAGTTTTAAGTTACAAGGAAGTGTCTGGGAGTCTAAATCTTCGGAAGATCATATCTCCTTAGTCTTTGGGTCTAGTTTAAAAAAATTAAAAAAAACTTTTATTTTGAATTTCTTTTTTTTTTGAAAGAACGCAGATCTGCGTCAATGGCAGCGTGCGGGCTTTTGCGCAAAAGAACGCAGATCTGCGTCAATGGCAGCCAATGAGTTAAATAGAAAAGACAAATGATAGTGATGTCAAACAAGTCTGATGAAGCTATCATTGAAATCTATGAAAAAGTTTAATCTGCCACACAGTTTTATACAATATGTAATGGGGGGGTCCCTGCTTCACCTCTCTCTCAGTAAGGGGTCCTTGGCCTGAAAAACAATGAAGACACCTGGCCTAGGGGTTGCTAGCTGCCTTTTAGAGTCTTAGGGGCCATGTCCACCGTTACAAAAGACACACCACACGCACGCTACAAAGACACACCACACGCACGCTACAAAGACACACGACACGCACGCTACAAAGACACACGACACGCACGCTACAAAGACACACCACACGCACGCTACAAAGACACACGACACGCACGCTACAAAGACACACGACACGCACGCTACAAAGACACACGACACGCACGCTACAAAGACACACCACACGCACGCTACAAAGACACACACGACACGCACGCTACAAAGACACACGACACGCACGCTACAAAGACACACGACACGCACGCTACAAAGACTAACGACACGCACGCTACAAAGACACACGACACGCACGCTACAAAGACACACCACACGCACGCTACAAAGACACACGACACGCACGCTACAAAGACACACGACACGCACGCTACAAAGACACACGACACGCACGCTACAAAGACACACGACACGCACGCTACAAAGACACACCACACGCACGCTACAAAGACACACGACACGCACGCTACAAAGACACACGACACGCACGCTACAAAGACACACGACACGCACGCTACAAAGACACACGACACGCACGCTACAAAGACACACGACACGCACGCTACAAAGACTAACGACACGCACGCTACAAAGACACACGACACGCACGCTACAAAGACACACCACACGCACGCTACAAAGACACACGACACGCACGCTACAAAGACACACGACACGCACGCTACAAAGACACACGACACGCACGCTACAAAGACACACGACACGCACGCTACAAAGACACACGACACGCACGCTACAAAGACACACCACACGCACGCTACAAAGACACACGACACGCACGCTACAAAGACACACCACACGCACGCTACAAAGACACACACGACACGCACGCTACAAAGACACACGACACGCACGCTACAAAGACACACGACACGCACGCTACAAAGACTAACGACACGCACGCTACAAAGACACACGACACGCACGCTACAAAGACACACCACACGCACGCTACAAAGACACACGACACGCACGCTACAAAGACACACGACACGCACGCTACAAAGACACACGACACGCACGCTACAAAGACACACGACACGCACGCTACAAAGACACACCACACGCACGCTACAAAGACACACGACACGCACGCTACAAAGACACACGACACGCACGCTACAAAGACACACGACACGCACGCTACAAAGACACACGACACGCACGCTACAAAGACACACGACACGCACGCTACAAAGACACACGACACGCACGCTACAAAGACACACGACACGCACGCTACAAAGACACACCACACGCACGCTACAAAGACACACGACACGCACGCTACAAAGACACACACGACACGCACGCTACAAAGACACACGACACGCACGCTACAAAGACACACCACACGCACGCTACAAAGACACACCACACGCACGCTACAAAGACACACGACACGCACGCTACAAAGACACACCACACGCACGCTACAAAGACACACCACACGCACGCTACAAAGACACACCAAACGCACGCTACAAAGACACACCACACGCACGCTACAAAGACACACCACACGCACGCTACAAAGACACACCACACGCACGCTACAAAGACACACGACACGCACGCTACAAAGACACACCACACGCACGCTACAAAGACACACGACACGCACGCTACAAAGACAAACGACACGCACGCTACAAAGACACACGACACGCACGCTACAAAGACACACCACACGCACGCTACAAAGACACACGACACGCACGCTACAAAGACACACCACACGCACGCTACAAAGACACACCACACGCACGCTACAAAGACACACCACACGCACGCTACAAAGACACACCACACGCACGCTACAAAGACACACCACACGCACGCTACAAAGACACACCACACGCACGCTACAAAGACACACCACACGCACGCTACAAAGACATACGACACGCACGCTACAAAGACACACGACACGCACGCTACAAAGACACACGACACGCACGCTACAAAGACACACGACACGCACGCTACAAAGACACACGACACGCACGCTACAAAGACACACCACACGCACGCTACAAAGACACACGACACGCACGCTACAAAGACACACCACACGCACGCTACAAAGACACACCACACGCACGCTACAAAGACACACGACACGCACGCTACAAAGACACACGACACGCACGCTACAAAGACACACGACACGCACGCTACAAAGACACACGACACGCACGCTACAAAGACACACGACACGCACGCTACAAAGACACACCACACGCACGCTACAAAGACACACGACACGCACGCTACAAAGACACACCACACGCACGCTACAAAGACACACGACACGCACGCTACAAAGACACATACGACAGGCACGCTACAAAGACACACGACACGCACGCTACAAAGACACACCACACGCACGCTACAAAGACACACCACACGCACGCTACAAAGACACACGACACGCACGCTACAAAGACACACCACACGCACGCTACAAAGACACACGACACGCACGCTACAAAGACACACCACACGCACACTACAAAGACACACCACACGCACGCTACAAAGACACACCACACGCACGCTACAAAGACACACCACACGCACGCTACAAAGACACACCACACGCACGCTACAAAGACACACGACACGCACGCTACAAAGACACACCACACGCACGCTACAAAGACACACGACACGCACGCTACAAAGACACACCACACGCACGCTACAAAGACACACGACACGCACGCTACAAAGACACACCACACGCACGCTACAAAGACACACGACACGCACGCTACAAAGACACACCACACGCACGCTACAAAGACACACGACACGCACGCTACAAAGACAAACGACACGCACGCTACAAAGACACACGACACGCACGCTACAAAGACACACCACACGCACGCTACAAAGACACACGACACGCACGCTACAAAGACACACCACACGCACGCTACAAAGACACACCACACGCACGCTACAAAGACACACCACACGCACGCTACAAAGACACACCACACGCACGCTACAAAGACACACCACACGCACGCTACAAAGACACACCACACGCACGCTACAAAGACACACGACACGCACGCTACAAAGACACACGACACGCACGCTACAAAGACACACGACATGCACGCTACAAAGACACACGACACGCACGCTACAAAGACACACGACACGCACGCTACAAAGACACACGACACGCACGCTACAAAGACACACCACACGCACGCTACAAAGACACACGACACGCACGCTACAAAGACACACCACACGCACGCTACAAAGACACACCACACGCACGCTACAAAGACACACGACACGCACGCTACAAAGACACACGACACGCACGCTACAAAGACACACGACACGCACGCTACAAAGACACACCACACTTACGCTACAAAGACACACGACACGCACGCTACAAAGACACACCACACGCACGCTACAAAGACACACGACACGCACGCTACAAAGACACACCACACGCACGCTACAAAGACACACCACACGCACGCTACAAAGACACACGACACGCACGCTACAAAGACACCACACGCACGCTACAAAGACACACCACACGCACGCTACAAAGACACACGACACGCACGCTACAAAGACACACGACACGCACGCTACAAAGACACACGACACGCACGCTACAAAGACACACGACACGCACGCTACAAAGACACACGACACGCACGCTACAAAGACACACCACACGCACGCTACAAAGACACACGACAAGCACGCTACAAAGACACACCACACGCACGCTACAAAGACACACCACACGCACGCTACAAAGACACACGACACGCACGCTACAAAGACACACGACACGCACGCTACAAAGACACACGACACGCACGCTACAAAGACACACGACACGCACGCTACAAAGACCACACATACGCACGCTACAAAGACACACGACACGCACGCTACAAAGAAACACGGACACGCACACTACAAAGACACACCACACCACACGCACGCACAAAGACAACACACGCACGCTACAAAGACACACCACACGCACGCTACAAAGACACACCACACGCACGCTACAAAGACACACCACACGCACGCTACAAAGACACACCACACGCACGCTACAAAGACACACCACACGCACGCTACAAAGACACACCACACGCACGCTACAAAGACACACCACACGCACGCTACAAAGACACACCACACGCACGCTACAAAGACACACCACACGCACGCTACAAAGACACACACACACGCACGCTACAAAGACACACCACACGCACGCTACAAAGACACACACACGCACGCTACAAAGACACACCACACGCACGCTACAAAGACACACCACACGCACGCTACAAAGACACACCACACGCACGCTACAAAGACACACCACACGCACGCTACAAAGACACACGACACGCACGCTACAAAGACACACCACACGCATGCTACAAAGACACACGACACGCACGCTACAAAGACACACGACACGCACGCTACAAAGACACACCACACGCACGCTACAAAGACACACCACACGCACGCTACAAAGACACACCACAAACACGCTACAAAGACACACGACACGCACGCTACAAAGACACACGACACGCACGCTACAAAGACACACCACACGCACGCTACAAAGACACACGACACGCACGCTACAAAGACACACGACACGCACGCTACAAAGACACACACGACACGCACGCTACAAAGACACACCACACGCACGCTACAAAGACACACGACACGCACGCTACAAAGACACCACGACACGCACGCTACAAAGACACACGCACACGCACGCTACAAAGACACGACCACACGCACGCTACAAAGACACACCACACGCACGCTACAAAGACACACGACACGCACGCTACAAAGACACACGACACGCACGCTACAAAGACACACGACACGCACGCTACAAAGACACACGACACGCACGCTACAAAGACACACCACACGCACGCTACAAAGACACACCACACGCACGCTACAAAGACACACACACGCACGCTACAAAGACACACCACACGCACGCTACAAAGACACACCACACGCACGCTACAAAGACACACCACACGCACGCTACAAAGACACACCACACGCACGCTACAAAGACACACCACACGCACGCTACAAAGACACACGACACGCACGCTACAAAGACACACCACACGCACGCTACAAAGACACACCGACACGCACGCTACAAAGACACACCAACACGCACGCTACAAAGACACACCGACACGCACGCTACAAAGACACACCACACGCACGCTACAAAGACACACGACACGCACGCTACAAAGACACACCACACGCACGCTACAAAGACACACCACACGCACGCTACAAAGACACACCACACGCACGCTACAAAGACACACGACACGCACGCTACAAAGACACACCACACGCACGCTACAAAGACACACCGACACGCACGCTACAAAGACACACCACACGCACGCTACAAAGACACACCACACGCACGCTACAAAGACACACCACACGCACGCTACAAAGACACACCACACGCACGCTACAAAGACACACCACACGCACGCTACAAAGACACACCACACGCACGCTACAAAGACACACGACACGCACGCTACAAAGACACACCACACGCACGCTACAAAGACACACCACACGCACGCTACAAAGACACACCACACGCACGCTACAAAGACACACCACACGCACGCTACAAAGACACACACACGCACGCTACAAAGACACACCGACACGCACGCTACAAAGACACACCACACGCACGCTACAAAGACACACCACACGCACGCTACAAAGACACCACACGACGCTACAAAGACAAACACCGCACGCTACAAAGACACACCACACGCACGCTACAAAGACACACCACACGCACGCTACAAAGACACACACACGCACGCTACAAAGACACACGACACGCACGCTACAAAGACACACGCACACGCACGCTACAAAGACACACGACACGCACGCTACAAAGACACACCACACGCACGCTACAAAGACACACCACACGCACGCTACAAAGACACACCACACGCACGCTACAAAGACACACGACACGCACGCTACAAAGACACACCACACGCACGCTACAAAGACACACCACACGCACGCTACAAAGACACACCACACGCACGCTACAAAGACACACGACACGCACGCTACAAAGACACACCACACGCACGCTACAAAGACACACGACACGCACGCTACAAAGACACACGACACGCACGCTACAAAGACACACCACACGCACGCTACAAAGACTAACGACACGCACGCTACAAAGACACACCACACGCACGCTACAAAGACACACGACACGCACGCTACAAAGACACACCACACGCACGCTACAAAGACACACCACACGCACGCTACAAAGACACACGACACGCACGCTACAAAGACACACGACACGCACGCTACAAAGACACACACGACACGCACGCTACAAAGACACACCACACGCACGCTACAAAGACACACGACACGCACGCTACAAAGACACACGACACGCACGCTACAAAGACACACACGACACGCACGCTACAAAGACACACCACACGCACGCTACAAAGACACACCACACGCACGCTACAAAGACACACCACACGCACGCTACAAAGACACACCACACGCACGCTACAAAGATACACGACACGCACGCTACAAAGACACACGACACGCACGCTACAAAGACACACGACACGCACGCTACAAAGACACACGACACGCACGCTACAAAGACACACCACACGCACGCTACAAAGACACACCACACGCACGCTACAAAGACACACCACACGCACGCTACAAAGACACACCACACGCACGCTACAAAGACACACCACACGCACGCTACAAAGACACACCACACGCACGCTACAAAGACACACCACCACTACGCACGCTACAAAGACACACGACACGCACGCTACAAAGACACACCACAACGCACGCTACAAAGACAAACCACACGCACGCTACAAAGACACACCACACGCACGCTACAAAGACACACCACACGCACGCTACCTTTGTAGCGTGCGTGTAGCGTGCGTGTGGTGTGTCTTTGTAGCGTGAGTGTGGTGTGTCTTTGGAGCGTGCGTGTGGTGTGTCTTTGGAGCGTGCGTGTGGTGTGTATTTGGAGCGTGCGTGTGGTGTGTCTTTGGAGCGTGCGTGTGGTGTGTATTTGGAGCGTGCGTGGTGTGGTGTGTCTTTGGAGCGTGCGTGTGGTGTGTCTTTGGAGCGTGCGTGGTGGGTGTGTATTTGGAGCGTGCGTGTGGTGTGTCTTTGGAGCGTGCGTGTGGTGTGTCTTTGGAGCGTGCGTGTGGTGTGTCTTTGGAGCGTGCGTCTGGTGTGTATTTGGAGCGTGCGTGTGGTGTTTATTTGGAGCGTGCGTGTGGTGTGTCTTTGGAGCGTGCGTGTGGTGTGTATTTGGAGCGTGCGTGTGATTTGTCTTTGGAGCGTGCGTGTGGTGTGTCTTTGGAGCGTGCGTGTGGTGTGTCTTTGGAGCGGTGCGTGTGGTGTGTATTTGGAGCGTGCGTGTGGTGTGTCTTTGGAGCGTGCGTGTGGTGTGTATTTGGAGCGTGCGTGTGGTGTGTATTTGGAGCGTGCGTGTGGTGTGTCTTTGGAGCGTGCGTGTGGTGTGTCTTTGGAGCGTGCGTGTGGTGTGTATTTGGAGCGTGCGTGTGGTGTGTATTTGGAGCGTGCGTGGGGTGTGTATTTGGAGCGTGCGTGGGGTGTGTATTTGGAGCGTGCGTGGGGTGTGTATTTGGAGCGTGCGTGGGGTGTGTATTTGGAGCGTGCGTGGGGTGTGTCTTTGGAGCGTGCGTGTGGTGTGTATTTGGAGCGTGCGTGTGGTGTGTATTTGGAGCGTGCGTGTGGTGTGTCTTTGGAGCGTGCGTGTGGTGTGTCTTTGGAGCGTGCGTGTGGTGTGTATTTGGAGCGTGCGTGGGGTGTGTATTTGGAGCGTGCGTGGGGTGTGTATTTGGAGCGTGCGTGGGGTGTGTATTTGGAGCGTGCGTGGGGTGTGTATTTGGAGCGTGCGTGGGGTGTGTATTTGGAGCGTGCGTGGGGTGTGTATTTGGAGCGTGCGTGGGGTGTGTATTTGGAGCGTGCGTGGGGTGTGTATTTGGAGCGTGCGTGGGGTGTGTATTTGGAGCGTGCGTGGGGTGTGTATTTGGAGCGTGCGTGGGGTGTGTATTTGGAGCGTGCGTGGGGTGTGTATTTGGAGCGTGCGTGGGGTGTGTATTTGGAGCGTGCGTGGGGTGTGTATTTGGAGCGTGCGTGGGGTGTGTATTTGGAGCGTGCGTGGGGTGTGTATTTGGAGCGTGCGTGGGGTGTGTATTTGGAGCGTGCGTGGGGTGTGTATTTGGAGCGTGCGTGGGGGTGTGTATTTGGAGCGTGCGTGGTGGGTGTGTATTTGGAGCGTGCGTGGGGTGTGTATTTGGAGCGTGCGTGGGGTGTGTATTTGGAGCGTGCGTGGGGTGTGTATTTGGAGCGTGCGTGGGGTGTGTATTTGGAGCGTGCGTGGGGTGTGTATTTGGAGCGTGCGTGGGGTGTGTATTTGGAGCGTGCGTGGGGTGTGTATTTGGAGCGTGCGTGGGGTGTGTATTTGGAGCGTGCGTGGGGTGTGTATTTGGAGCGTGCGTGGGGTGTGTATTTGGAGCGTGCGTGGGGGTGTGTATTTGGAGCGTGCGTGGGGTGTGTATTTGGAGCGTGCGTGGGGTGTGTATTTGAGCGTGCGTGGGGTGTGTATTTGGAGCGTGCGTGGGGTGTGTATTTGGAGCGTGCGTGGGGTGTGTATTTGGAGCGTGCGTGGGGTGTGTATTTGGAGCGTGCGTGGGGTGTGTATTTGGAGCGTGCGTGGGGTGTGTATTTGGAGCGTGCGTGGGGTGTGTATTTGGAGCGTGCGTGGGGTGTGTATTTGGAGCGTGCGTGGGGTGTGTATGTGGAGCGTGCGTGGGGTGTGTATGTGGAGCGTGCGTGGGGTGTGTATTTGGAGCGTGCGTGGGGTGTGTATTTGGAGCGTGCGTGGGGTGTGTATTTGGAGCGTGCGTGGGGTGTGTATTTGGAGCGTGCGTGGGGTGTGTATTTGGGAGCGTGCGTGGGGTGTGTATGTGGAGCGTGCGTGGGGTGTGTATTTGGAGCGTGCGTGGGGTGTGTATTTGGAGCGTGCGTGGGGTGTGTATTTGGAGCGTGCGTGGGGTGTGTATTTGGAGCGTGCGTGGGGTGTGTATTTGGAGCGTGCGTGGGGTGTGTATTTGGAGCGTGCGTGGGGTGTGTATTTGGAGCGTGCGTGGGGTGTGTATTTGGAGCGTGCGTGGGTGTGTATTTGGAGCGTGCGTGGGGTGTGTATTTGGAGCGTGCGTGGGGTGTGTATTTGGAGCGTGCGTGGGGTGTGTATTTGGAGCGTGCGTGGGGTGTGTATTTGGAGCGTGCGTGGGGTGTGTATTTGGAGCGTGCGTGGGGTGTGTATTTGGAGCGTGCGTGGGGTGTGTATTTGGAGCGTGCGTGGGGTGTGTATTTGGAGCGTGCGTGGGGTGTGTATTTGGAGCGTGCGTGGGGTGTGTATTTGGAGCGTGCGTGGGGTGTGTATTTGGAGCGTGCGTGGGGTGTGTATTTGGAGCGTGCGTGGGGTGTGTATTTGGGCGTGCGTGGGGTGGTGTATTTGGGGCGTGCGTGGGGTGGGTATTTGGGGCGTGCGTGGGGTGGGTATTTGGGGCGTGCGTGGGGTGGGTATTTGGGGCGTGCGTGGGGTGGGTATTTGGGGCGTGGTGGGGTGGGTATTTGGGGCGTGCGTGGGGTGGGTATTTGGGCGGCGTGGGGTGGGTATTTGGGGCGTGCGTGGGTGGGTATTTGGGGCGTGCGTGGGGTGGGTATTTGGGCGTGCGTGGGGTGGGTATTTGGGCGTGCGTGGGGTGGGTATTTGGGCGTGCGTGGGTGGGTATTTGGGGCGTGCGTGGGTGGGTATTTGGGGCGTGCGTGGGTGGGTATTTGGGCGTGCGTGGGGTGGGTATTTGGGGCGTGCGTGGGGTGGGTATTTGGGCGCGTGGGGTGGGTATTTGGGGCGTGCGTGGGGTGGGTATTTGGGGCGTGCGTGGGGTGGGTATTTGGGGCGTGCGTGGGGTGGGTATTTGGGGCGTGCGTGGGGTGGGTATTTGGGGCGTGGGGTGGGTATTTGGGGCGTGCGTGGGGTGGGTATTTGGGGCGTGCGTGGGGTGGGTATTTGGGGTGCGTGGGGGTGGGTATTTGGGGCGTGCGTGGGGTGGGTATTTGGGGCGTGGGGTGGGTATTTGGGGCGTGCGTGGGGTGGGTATTTGGGGCGTGCGTGGGGTGGGTATTTGGGGCGTGCGTGGGGTGGGTATTTGGGGCGTGCGTGGGGTGGGTATTTGGGGCGTGCGTGGGGTGGGTATTTGGGGCGTGCGTGGGGTGGGTATTTGGGGCTTGTGCGTGGGGTGGGTATTTGGGGCGTGCGTGGGGTGGGTATTTGGGGCGTGCGTGGGGTGGGTATTTGGGGCGTGGGGTGGGTATTTGGGGCGTGCGTGGGGTGGGTATTTGGGGCGTGCGTGGGGTGGGTATTTGGGGCGTGCGTGGGGTGGGTATTTGGGGCGTGCGTGGGGTGGGTATTTGGGGCGTGCGTGGGGTGGGTATTTGGGGCGGTGCGTGGGGTGGGTATTTGGGGCGTGCGTGGGGTGGGTATTTGGGGCGTGCGTGGGGTGGGTATTTGGGGCGTGCGTGGGGTGGGTATTTGGGGCGCTGGAGGGGTGGGTATTTGGGGCGTGGGTGTGGGTATTTGGGGCGTGCGTGGGGTGGGTATTTGGGGCGTGCGTGGGGTGGGTATTTGGGGCGTGCGTGGGTGTATTGGCGTGGGTGGGTATTTGGGGCGTGCGTGGGGTGGGTATTTGGGGCGTGCGTGGGGTGGGTATTTGGGGCGTGCGTGGGGTGGGTATTTGGGGCGTGGGGTGGGTATTTGGGGCGTGCGTGGGGTGGGTATT
This sequence comes from Gymnoscopelus microlampas, assembly GCF_963454915.1. Classification (NCBI taxonomy): domain Eukaryota; kingdom Metazoa; phylum Chordata; class Actinopteri; order Myctophiformes; family Myctophidae; genus Gymnoscopelus; species Gymnoscopelus microlampas. Next base: position 29,366,188 of record NC_139951.1, on the reverse strand, counting down.
TGGGGCGTTGCGTGGGGTGGGTATTTGGGGCGTGCGTGGGGTGGGTATTTGGGGCGTGCGTGGGGTGGGTATTTGGGGCGTGCGTGGGTGGGGTGGGTATTTGGGGCGTGGGGGTGGGTATTTGGGGCGTGCGTGGGGTGGGTATTTGGGGGCGTGGGGTGGGTATTTGGGGCGTGCGTGGGGTGGGTATTTGGGGCGTGCGTGGGGTGGGTATTTGGGGCGTGCGTGGGGTGGGTATTTGGGGCGCTGGGGTGGGTATTTGGGCGTGCGTGGGGTGGGTATTTGGGGCGTGCGTGGGGTGGGTATTTGGGGCGTGCGTGGGGTGGGTATTTGGGGCTGTGCGTGGGGTGGGTATTTGGGGCGTGCGTGGGGTGGGTATTTGGGGCGTGCGTGGGGTGGGTATTTGGGGCGTGCGTGGGGTGGGTATTTGGGGCGTGCGTGGGGTGGGTATTTGGGGCGTGGGGTGGGTATTTGGGGCGTGCGTGGGGTGGGTATTTGGGGCGTGCGTGGGGTGGGTATTTGGGGCGTGCGTGGGGTGGGTATTTGGGGCGTGCGTGGGGTGGGTATTTGGGGCGTGGGGTGGGTATTTGGGGCGTGCGTGGGGTGGGTATTTGGGGCGTGCGTGGGGTGGGTATTTGGGGCGTGCGTGGGGTGGGTATTTGGGGCGTGCGTGGGGGTGGGTATTTGGGGCGTGCGTGGGGTGGGTATTTGGGGCGTGCGTGGGGTGGGTATTTGGGGCGTGCGTGGGGTGGGTATTTGGGGCGTGCGTGGGTGGGTATTGGGCGTGCGGGTGGGTATTTGGGGCGTGCGTGGGTGGTATTTGGGGCGTGCGGGTGGGTATTTGGGGCGTGCGTGGGGTGGGTATTTGGGGCGTGCGTGGGGTGGGTATTTGGGCGCGTGGGTTGCGTGGGGTGGGTATTTGGGGCGTGCGTGGGTGGGTATTTGGGGCGTTGGGGTGGGTATTTGGGGCGTGCGTGGGGTGGGTATTTGGGGCGTGCGTGGGGTGGGTATTTGGGGCGTGCGTGGGTGGGTATTTGGGCGTGCGTGGGTGGGTATTTGGGGCGTGCGTGGGGTGGGTATTTGGGGCTGTTGCGTGGGGTGGGTATTTGGGGCGTGCGTGGGGTGGGTATTTGGGGCGTGCGTGGGGTGGGTATTTGGGGCGTGCGTGGGGTGGGTATTTGGGGGCGTGCGTGGGTGGGTATTTGGGGCGTGCGTGGGGTGGGTATTTGGGGCGTGCGTGGGGTGGGTATTTGGGGCGTGCGTGGGGTGGGTATTTGGGGCGTGCGTTGGGGTGGGTATTTGGGGCGTGCGTGGGTGGGTATTTGGGGCGTGCGTGGGGTGGGTATTTGGGGCGTGCGTGGGGTGGGTATTTGGGGCGTGCGTGGGGTGGGTATTTGGGGCGTGGGGTGGGTATTTGGGGCGTGCGTGGGGTGGGTATTTGGGGCGTGCGTGGGGTGGGTATTTGGGGCGTGCGTGGGGTGGGTATTTGGGGCGTGCGTGGGGTGGGTATTTGGGGCGTGGTGGGTGGGTATTTGGGGCGTGCGTGGGGTGGGTATTTGGGGCGTGCGTGGGGTGGGTATTTGGGGCGTGGGGTGGTATTTGGGCGTGCGTGGGGTGGGTATTTGGGGCGTGCGTGGGGTGGGTATTTGGGGCGTGCGGGGGGTGGGTATTTGGGGCTGTGCGTGGGGTGGGTATTTGGGGCGTGCGTGGGGTGGGTATTTGGGCGTGCGTGGGGTGGGTATTTGGGGCGTGCGTGGGGTGGGTATTTGGGGCGTGCGTGGGGTGGGTATTTGGGGCGTGGTGGGGTGGGTATTTGGGGCGTGCGTGGGGTGGGTATTTGGGGCGTGCGTGGGGTGGGTATTTGGGGCGTGCGTGGGTGGGTATTTGGGGCGTGCGTGGGGTGGGTATTTGGGCGGCGTGGGGGTGGGTATTTGGGGCGTGCGTGGGGTGGGTATTTGGGGCGTGCGTGGGGTGGGGTATTTGGGGCGTGCGTGGGGTGGGTATTTGGGGCGTGCGTTGGGGTGGGTATTTGGGGCGTGCGTGGGGTGGGTATTTGGGGCTGTGCGTGGGGTGGGTATTTGGGGCGTGCGTGGGGTGGGTATTTGGGGCGTGCGTGGGTGGGTATTTGGGGCGTGCGTGGGTGGGTATTTGGGGCGTGCGTGGGGTGGGTATTTGGGGCGTGCGTGGGGTGGGTATTTGGGGCGTGCGTGGGTGGGTATTTGGGGCGTGGGGGTGGGTATTTGGGGCGTGCGTGGGGTGGGTATTTGGGGCGGTATTGGGCGTTGCGCTGGGTGGGTATTTGGGGCGTGCGTGGGGTGGGTATTTGGGGCGTGCGTGGGGTGGGTATTTGGGGCGTGGGGTGGGTATTTGGGGCGTGCGTGGGGTGGGTATTTGGGGCGTGCGTGGGGTGGGTATTTGGGGCGTGCGTGGGGTGGGTATTTGGGGCGTGCGTGGGCGTGGGTATTTGGGGCGTGCGTGGGGTGGGTATTTGGGGCGTGTGCGGGGTGGGTATTTGGGGCGTGCGTGGGTGGGTATTTGGGGCGTGCGTGGGGTGGGTATTTGGGGCGTGCGTGGGGTGGGTATTTGGGGCGTGCGTGGGGTGGGTATTTGGGGCGTGCGTGGGGTGGTATTTGGGGCGTGCGTGGGGTGGGTATTTGGGGCGTGCGTGGGGTGGGTATTTGGGGCGTGCGTGGGGTGGGTATTTGGGGCGTGCGTGGGTGGGTATTTGGGGCGTGCGTGGGTGGGTATTTGGGGCGTGCGTGGGGTGGGTATTTGGGGCGTGGGGTGGGTATTTGGGGCGTGCGTGGGGTGGGTATTTGGGGGCGTGCGTGGGGTGGGTATTTGGGGCGTGCGTGGGGTGGGTATTTGGGGCGTGCGTGGGGTGGGTATTTGGGGCGTGCGTGGGGTGGGTATTTGGGGCGTGGTGGGTGGGTATTTGGGGCGTGCGTGGGGTGGGTATTTGGGGCGTGCGTGGGGTGGGTATTTGGGGCGTGCGTGGGGTGGGTATTTGGGGCGTGCGTGGGGTGGGTATTTGGGGCGTGCGTGGGTGGGTATTTGGGGCGTGCGTGGGGTGGGTATTTGGCGGCGTGGGGTGGGTATTTGGGGCGTGCGTGGGGTGGGTATTTGGGGCGTGCGTGGGGTGGGTATTTGGGGCGTGCGTGGGGTGGGTATTTGGGGCGTGCGTGGGGTGGGTATTTGGGGCGTGGTGGGTATTTGGGGCGTGCTTGGGTGGGTATTTGGGGCGTGGGGTGGGTATTTGGGGCGTGCGTGGGGTGGGTATTTGGGGCGTGCGTGGGGTGGGTATTTGGGGCGTGCGTGGGGTGGGTATTTGGGGCGTGCGTGGGGTGGGTATTTGGGGCGTGCGTGGGTGGGTATTTGGGGCGTGCGTGGGGTGGGTATTTGGGGCGTGCGTGGGTGGGTATTTGGGGCGTGCGTGGGGTGGGTATTTGGGGCGTGCGGTGGGCGTGGGTATTTGGGGCGTGCGTGGGGTGGGTATTTGGGGCGTGCGTGGGTGGGTATTTGGGGCGTGCGTGGGGTGGGTATTTGGGGCGTGCGTGGGTGGGTATTTGGGGCGTGCGTGGGGTGGGTATTTGGGGCGTGCGTGGGGTGGGTATTTGGGCGTGCGTGGGGTGGGTATTTGGGGCGTGCGTGGGGTGGGTATTTGGGGCGTGGGGTGGGTATTTGGGGCGTGCGTTGGGCGTGGGTATTTGGGGCGTGCGTGGGGTGGGTATTTGGGGGCGTGCGTGGGGGTGGGTATTTGGGGCGTGCGTGGGGTGGGTATTTGGGGCGTGCGTGGGGTGGGTATTTGGGGCGTGGTGGGTGGGTATTTGGGGCGTGCGTGGGGTGGGTATTTGGGGCGTGCGTGGGGTGGGTATTTGGGGCGTGCGTGGGGTGGGTATTTGGGGCGTGCGTGGGGTGGGTATTTGGGGCGTGGGGTGGGTATTTGGGGCGTGCGTGGGGTGGGTATTTGGGGCGTGCGTGGGGTGGGTATTTGGGGCGGTGCGTGGGGTGGGTATTTGGGGCGTGCGTGGGGTGGGTATTTGGGGCGTGGGGTGGGTATTTGGGGCGTGCGTGGGGTGGGTATTTGGGGCGTGCGTGGGGTGGGTATTTGGGGGCGTGGGGTGGGTATTTGGGGCGTGCGTGGGGTCGGGTATTTGGGGCGTGCGTGGGGTGGGTATTTGGGGCGTGGGGTGGGTATTTGGGGCGTGCGTGGGGTGGGTATTTGGGGCGTGCGTGGGGTGGGTATTTGGGGCGTGCGTGGGGTGGTATTTGGGGCGTGCGTGGGGTGGGTATTTGGGGCGTGCGTGGGGTGGGTATTTGGGGCGTGGGGTGGGTATTTGGGGCGTGCGTGGGGTGGGTATTTGGGGCGTGCGTTGGGGTGGGTATTTGGGCGTGCGTGGGGTGGGTATTTGGGGCGTGCGTGGGGTGGGTATTTGGGGCGTGCGTGGGGTGGGTATTTGGGGCGTGCGTGGGGTGGGTATTTGGGGCGTTGCGTGGGGTGGGTATTTGGGCGGCGTGGGTGGGTATTTGGGCGTGCGTGGGGTGGGTATTTGGGGCGTGCGTGGGGTGGGTATTTGGGGCGTGCGTGGGGTGGGTATTTGGGGCGTGCGTGGGGTGGGTATTTGGGGCGTGCGTGGGGTGGGTATTTGGGGCGTGCGTGGGGTGGGTATTTGGGGCGTGCGTGGGGTGGGTATTTGGGGCGTGCGTGGGGTGGGTATTTGGGGCGTGGGGTGGGTATTTGGGGCGTGCGTGGGGTGGGTATTTGGGGCGTGCGTGGGTGGGTATTTGGGGCGTGCTTGGGGTGGTATTGGGGCGTGGGGTGGGTATTTGGGGCGTGCGTGGGGTGGGTATTTGGGCGTGCGTGGGGTGGGTATTTGGGGCGTGCGTGGGGTGGGTATTTGGGGCGTGCGTGGGGTGGGTATTTGGGGCGTGGGGGTGGGTATTTGGGGCGTGCGTGGGGTGGGTATTTGGGGCGTGCGTGGGGTGGGTATTTGGGGCGTGCGTGGGGTGGGTATTTGGGGCGTGCGTTGGGTGGGTATTTGGGGCGTGCGTGGGGTGGGTATTTGGGGCGTGCGTGGGGTGGGTATTTGGGCGTGCGTGGGTGGTATTGGGGCGTGGGGTGGGTATTTGGGGCGTGCGTGGGGTGGGTATTTGGGGCGTGCGTGGGGTGGGTATTTGGGGCGTGCGTGGGGTGGGTATTTGGGGCGTGCGTGGGGTGGGTATTTGGGGCGTGCGTGGGGTGGGTATTTGGGGCGTGCGTGGGGTGGGTATTTGGGGCGTGCGTGGGGTGGGTATTTGGGGCGTGGGGTGGTATTTGGGCGTGCGTGGGTGGGTATTTGGGCGTGCGTGGGGTGGGTATTTGGGGCGTGCGTGGGGTGGGTATTTGGGGCTGTGCGTGGGGTGGGTATTTGGGGCGTGCGTGGGTGGGTATTTGGGGCGTGCGTGGGGTGGGTATTTGGGGCGTGCGTGGGTGGGTATTTGGGGGCGTGGGTGGTATTTGGGGCGTGCGTGGGGTGGGTATTTGGGGCGTGCGTGGGGTGGGTATTTGGGGCGTGCGTGGGGTGGGTATTTGGGGCGTTGGGTGGGTATTTGGGCGTGCGTGGGGTGGGTATTTGGGGCGTGCGTGGGGTGGGTATTTGGGGCGTGCGTGGGGTGGGTATTTGGGGGCGTGCGGGGGTGGGTATTTGGGGCGTGCGGGGGTGGGTATTTGGGGCGTGCGTGGGGTGGGTATTTGGGGCGTGCGTGGGGTGGGTATTTGGGGCGTGCGTGGGGTGGGTATTTGGGGGCGTGCTGGGGTGGGTATTTGGGGCGTGCGTGGGGTGGGTATTTGGGGCGTGCGTGGGTGGGTATTTGGGGCGTGCGTGGGTGGGTATTTGGGCGTGCGTGGGGTGGGTATTTGGGCGTGCGTGGGGTGGGTATTTGGGGCGTGCGTGGGGTGGGTATTTGGGGCGTGCGTGGGGTGGGTATTTGGGGCGTGCGGGGTGGGTATTTGGGGCGTGCGTGGGGTGGGTATTTGGGGCGTGCGTGGGGTGGGTATTTGGGGCGTGCGTGGGGTGGGTATTTGGGGCGTGCGTGGGGTGGGTATTTGGGGCGTGCGTGGGGTGGGTATTTGGGGCGTGCGTGGGGTGGGTATTTGGGGCGTGCGTGGGGTGGGTATTTGGGGCGTGCGTGGGGTGGGTATTTGGGGCGTGGGGTGGGTATTTGGGGCGTGCGTGGGGTGGGTATTTGGGGCGTGCGTGGGGTGGGTATTTGGGGCGTGCGTGGGTGGGTATTTGGGGCGTGCGTGGGGTGGGTATTTGGGGCGTGCGTGGGGTGGGTATTTGGGGCGGCGTGGGGTGGGTATTTGGGGCGTGCGTGGGGTGGGTATTTGGGGCGTGGGGTGGGTATTTGGGGCGTGCGTGGGGTGGGTATTTGGGGCGTGCGTGGGGTGGGTATTTGGGGCGTGCGTGGGGTGGGTATTTGGGGCAGTGCGTGGGGTGGGTATTTGGGGCTGCGTGCGTGGGGTGGGTATTTGGGGCGTGCGTGGGGTGGGTATTTGGGGCGTGCGTGGGGTGGGTATTTGGGGCGTGCGTGGGGTGGGTATTTGGGGCGTGGGGGTGGGTATTTGGGGCGTGCGTGGGGTGGGTATTTGGGGCGTGCGTGGGGTGGGTATTTGGGGCGTGCGTGGGGTGGGTATTTGGGGCGTGCGTGGGGTGGGTATTTGGGGCGTGCGTGGGGTGGGTATTTGGGGCGGTTGCGTGGGGTGGGTATTTGGGGCGTGCGTGGGGTGGGTATTTGGGGCGTGCGTGGGGTGGGTATTTGGGGCGTGGGGTGGGTATTTGGGGCTGTGCGTGGGGTGGGTATTTGGGGCGTGCGTGGGGTGGGTATTTGGGGCGTGCGTGGGGTGGGTATTTGGGGCGTGCGTGGGGTGGGTATTTGGGGCGTGGGGTGGGTATTTGGGGCGTGCGTGGGGTGGGTATTTGGGGCGTGCGTGGGGTGGGTATTTGGGGCGTGCGTTGGGGTGGGTATTTGGGGCGTGCGTGGGGTGGGTATTTGGGGCGTGCGTGGGGTGGGTATTTGGGTGCGTGGGGTGGGTATTTGCGTGCGTGGGTGGGTATTTGGGGCTGTGCGTGGGGTGGGGTATTTGGGGCGTGCGTGGGTGGGTATTTGGGCGTGCGTGGGGTGGGTATTTGGGGCGTGCGTGGGGTGGGTATTTGGGGCGTGGGGTGGTATTTGGGGCGTGCGTGGGGTGGGTATTTGGGGCGTGCGTGGGGTGGGTATTTGGGGCGTGCGTGGGGTGGGTATTTGGGGCGTGCGTGGGTGGGTATTTGGGGCGTGCGTGGGGTGGGTATTTGGGGCGTGCGTGGGGTGGGTATTTGGGGCGTGCGTGGGGTGGGTATTTGGGGCGTGCGTGGGGTGGGTATTTGGGGCGTGGGGTGGGTATTTGGGGCGTGCGTGGGGTGGGTATTTGGGGCGTGCGTGGGGTGGGTATTTGGGGCGTGCGTGGGGTGGGTATTTGGGGCGTGCGTGGGGTGGGTATTTGGGGGCGTGCGGGGTGGGGTATTTGGGGCGTGCGTGGGGTGGGTATTTGGGGCGTGCGTGGGGTGGGTATTTGGGGCGTGCGTGGGGGTGGGTATTTGGGGCGTGCGTGGGGTGGGTATTTGGGGCGTGCGTGGGGTGGGTATTTGGGGCGTGCGTGGGGTGGGTATTTGGGGCGTGGCGTGTGGGTATTTGGGGCGTGCGTGGGGTTGGGCGTGGGGTATTTGGGGCGTGCGTGGGGTGGGTATTTGGGGCGTGCGTGGGGTGGGTATTTGGGGCGTGCGTGGGGTGGGTATTTGGCGGCGTGGGGTGGGTATTTGGGGCGTGCGTGGGGTGGGTATTTGGGGCGTGCGTGGGGTGGGTATTTGGGGCGTGCGTGGGGTGGGTATTTGGGGCGTGCGTGGGGTGGGTATTTGGGGCGTGCGTGGGGTGGGTATTTGGGGCGTGCGTGGGGTGGGTATTTGGGGCGTGCGTTTGGGGTGGGTATTTGGGCGTGCGTGGGGTGGGTATTTGGGGCGTGCGTGGGGTGGGTATTTGGGGCGTGCGTGGGGTGGGTATTTGGGGCGTGCGTGGGGTGGGTATTTGGGGCGTGCGTGGGGTGGGTATTTGGGGCGTGGTTGCGGGGTGGGTATTTGGGGCGTGGGGTGGGTATTTGGGGCTGGTGCGTGGGGTGGGTATTTGGGGCGTGCGTGGGGTGGGTATTTGGGGCGTGCGTGGGGTGGGTATTTGGGGCGTGCGTGGGGTGGGTATTTGGGGCGTGCGTGGGGTGGGTATTTGGGGCGTGCGTGGGGTGGGTATTTGGGGCGTGCGTGGGGTGGGTATTTGGGGCGTGCTTGGGTGGGTATTTGGGGCGTGCGTGGGGTGGGTATTTGGGGCGTGCGTGGGGTGGGTATTTGGGGCGTGCGGGGTGGGTATTTGGGGCGTGGTGGGTGGGTATTTGGGGCGTGCGTGGGGTGGGTATTTGGGGCGTGCGTGGGGTGGGTATTTGGGGCGTGCGTGGGGTGGGTATTTGGGGCGTGCGTGGGGTGGGTATTTGGGGCGTGGTGATTTGGCGCTGGGTGGGTATTTGGGGCGTGCGTGGGGTGGGTATTTGGGGCGTGCGTGGGGTGGGTATTTGGGCGTGCGTGGGGTGGGTATTTGGGGCGTGCGTGGGTGGGTATTTGGGGCGTGGGGGTGGGTATTTGGGGCGTGCGTGGGGTGGGTATTTGGGGCGTGCGTGGGGTGGGTATTTGGGGCGTGCGTGGGGTGGGTATTTGGGGCGTGCGTGGGGGGTATTTGGGGCGTGCGGGTGGGTATTTGGGCGTGCGTGGGGTGGTATTTGGGGCGTGGTGGGGTGGGTATTTGGGGCGTGCGTGGGTGGGTATTTGGGGCGTGCGTGGGGTGGGTATTTGGGGCGTGCGTGGGGTGGGTATTTGGGGCGTGCGGTGGGTATTTGGGGCGTGCGTGGGGTGGGTATTTGGGGCGTGCGTGGGGTGGGTATTTGGGGCGTGCGTGGGGTGGGTATTTGGGGCGTGCGTGGGGTGGGTATTTGGGGCGTGCGTGGGGTGGGTATTTGGGGCGTGCGTGGGGTGGGTATTTGGGGGCGTGGGGTGGGTATTTGGGGCGTGCGTGGGGTGGGTATTTGGGGCGTGCGTGGGGTGGGTATTTGGGGCGCGTGGGGTGGGTATTTGGGGCGTGCGTGGGGTGGGTATTTGGGGGTGCGTGGGGTGGGTATTTGGGGCGTGCGTGGGGTGGGTATTTGGGGGCGTGCGTGGGGTGGGTATTTGGGGCGTGCGTGGGGTGGGTATTTGGGGGGCGTGCGTGGGGGTGGGTATTTGGGGCGTCGTGCGTGGGGTGGGTATTTGGGGCCGCGTGGTCGGTGGGTATTTGGGGCGTGCGTGGGGTGGTATTTGGGGCGTCGGGGGGTGGGTATTTGGGGCGTGCGTGGGGTGGGTATTTGGGGCGTGCGTGGGGTGGGTATTTGGGGCGTGCGTGGGGTGGGTATTTGGGGGCGTGCGTGGGGTGGGTATTTGGGGCGTGCGTGGGGGTGGAGTATTTGGGGCTGTGCGTGGGGTGGGTATTTGGGGCGTGCGTGGGGTGGGTATTTGGGGCGTGCGTGGGGTGGGTATTTGGGGC
>NC_139951.1:29231209-29356355 GCF_963454915.1 Gymnoscopelus microlampas | reverse complement strand
CGGTTTGGGATTGGGGCGTGCGTGGGGTGGGTATTTGGGGGCGTGGGGGGGTATTTGGGGCGTGGGGTGGGTATTTGGGGCGTGCGTGGGGTGGGTATTTGGGGCGGGGGTGGGTATTTGGGGCGTGCGTGGGGTGGGTATTTGGGGCGTGCGTGGGGTGGGTATTTGGGGCGTGGGGTGGGTATTTGGGGCGTGCGTGGGGTGGGTATTTGGGGCGTGCGTGGGGTTGGGTATTTGGGGCGTGCGTGGGGTGGGTATTTGGGGCGTGCGTGGGGTGGGTATTTGGGGCGTGCGTGGGGTGGGTATTTGGGGCGTGCGGTGGGGTGGGTATTTGGGGCGTGCGTGGGGTGGGTATTTGGGGCGTGCGTGGGGTGGGTATTTGGGGCGTGGGGTGGGTATTTGGGGCGTGCGTGGGGTGGGTATTTGGGGCGTGCGTGGGGTGGGTATTTGGGGCGTGGGGTGGGTATTTGGGGCGTGCGTGGGTGGGTATTTGGGGCGTGCGTGGGGTGGGTATTTGGCGGGCGTGGGGTGGGTATTTGGGGCGTGCGTGGGGTGGGTATTTGGGGCGTGCGTGGGGTGGGTATTTGGGTGCGTGGGGTGGGTATTTGGGGCGTGCGTGGGGTGGGTATTTGGGGCGTGCGTGGGGTGGGTATTTGGGGCATTGGGGCGTGGGGTGGGTATTTGGGGCGTGCGTGGGGTGGGTATTTGGGGCGTGCGTGGGGTGGGTATTTGGGGCGTGCGTGGGGTGGGTATTTGGGGCGTGCGTGGGGTGGGTATTTGGGGCGTGCGTGGGGTGGGTATTTGGGGCGTGCGTGGGGTGGGTATTTGGGGCGTGCGTGGGGTGGGTATTTGGGGCTGCGTGGGTGGGTATTTGGGGCGTGGGGTGGGTATTTGGGGCGTGCGTGGGGTGGGTATTTGGGGCGTGCGTGGGGTGGGTATTTGGGGCGTGCGTGGGGTGGGTATTTGGGGCGTGCGTGGGGTGGGTATTTGGGGCGTGCGTGGGGTGGGTATTTGGGGCGTGCGTGGGGTGGGTATTTGGGGCGTGCGTGGGGTGGGTATTTGGGGCGTGCGTGGGGTGGGTATTTGGGGCTGGGGTGGGTATTTGGGCGGCGTGGGGTGGGTATTTGGGGCGTGCGTGGGGTGGGTATTTGGGGCGTGCGTGGGGTGGGTATTTGGGGCGTGCGTGGGGTGGGTATTTGGGGCGTGCGTGGGTGGGTATTTGGGCGTGCGTGGGGTGGGTATTTGGGGCGTGCGTGGGGTGGGTATTTGGGGCGTGCGTGGGGTGGGTATTTGGGGCGTGCGTGGGTGGGTATTTGGGGCGTGCGTGGGGTGGGTATTTGGGGGTGCGTGGGGTGGGTATTTGGGGCGTGCGTGGGGTGGGTATTTGGGGCGTGCGTGGGGTGGGTATTTGGGGCGTGCGTGGGGTGGGTATTTGGGGCGTGGGGTGGGTATTTGGGGCGTGCGTGGGGTGGGTATTTGGGGCGTGCGTGGGGTGGGTATTTGGGGCGTGCGTGGGGTGGGTATTTGGGGCGTGCGTGGGGTGGGTATTTGGGGCGTGCGTGGGGTGGGTATTTGGGGCGTGCGTGGGGTGGGTATTTGGGGCGTGCGTGGGGTGGGTATTGGGGCCGTGCGTGGGGTGGGTATTTGGGGCGTGCGTGGGGTGGGTATTTGGGGCGTGCGTGGGGTGGGTATTTGGGGCGTGCGTGGGGTGGGTATTTGGGGCGTGCGTGGGGTGGGTATTTGGGGCGTGGGGTGGGTATTTGGGGCGTGCGTGGGGTGGGTATTTGGGGCGTGCGTGGGGTGGGTATTTGGGGCGTGCGTGGGGTGGGTATTTGGGGCGTGCGTGGGGTGGGTATTTGGGGCGTGGGGTGGGTATTTGGGCGTGCGTGGGGTGGGTATTTGGGGCGTGCGTGGGGTGGGTATTTGGGGCGTGCGTGGGGTGGGTATTTGGGGCGTGCGTGGGGTGGGTATTTGGGGCGTGCGTGGGGTGGGTATTTGGGGCGTGCGTGGGGTGGGTATTTGGGGCGGGCGTGGGGGTGGGTATTTGGGGCGTGGGGTGGGTATTTGGGGCGTGCGTGGGGTGGGTATTTGGGGCGTGCGTGGGGTGGGTATTTGGGGCGTGCGTGGGGTGGGTATTTGGGGCGTGCGTGGGGTGGGTATTTGGGGCGTGGGGTGGGTATTTGGGGCGTGCGTGGGGTGGGTATTTGGGGCGTGCGTGGGGTGGGTATTTGGGGCGTGCGTGGGGTGGGTATTTGGGGCGTGCGTGGGGTGGGTATTTGGGGCGTGCGTGGGGTGGGTATTTGGGGCGTGCGTGGGGTGGGTATTTGGGGCGTGGGGTGGGTATTTGGGGCGTGCGTGGGGTGGGTATTTGGGGCGTGCGTGGGGTGGGTATTTGGGGCGTGCGTGGGGTGGGTATTTGGGGCGTGCGTGGGGTGGGTATTTGGGGCGTGCGTGGGGTGGGTATTTGGGGCGTGCGTGGGGTGGGTATTTGGGGCGTGCGTGGGGTGGGTATTTGGGGCGTGGGGTGGGTATTTGGGGCGTGCGTGGGGTGGGTATTTGGGGCGTGCGTGGGGTGGGTATTTGGGGCGTGGGGTGGGTATTTGGGGCGTGCGTGGGGTGGGTATTTGGGGCGTGCGTGGGGTGGGTATTTGGGGCGTGCGTGGGGTGGGTATTTGGGGCGTGGGGTGGATATTTGGGGGCGTGGGGTGGGTATTTGGGGCGTGCGTGGGTGGGTATTTGGGGCGTGCGTGGGGTGGGTATTTGGGGCGTGCGTGGGGTGGGTATTTGGGGCGTGGGGTGGGTATTTGGGGCGTGCGTGGGGTGGGTATTTGGGGCGTGCGTGGGGTGGGTATTTGGGGCGTGCGTGGGGTGGGTATTTGGGGCGTGCGTGGGGTGGGTATTTGGGGCGTGGGGTGGGTATTTGGGGCGTGCGTGGGGTGGGTATTTGGGGCGTGCGTGGGGTGGGTATTTGGGGCGTGCGTGGGGTGGGTATTTGGGTGCGTGGGGTGGGTATTTGGGGCGTGCGTGGGGTGGGTATTTGGGGCGTGCGGGGTGGGTATTTGGGGCGTGCGTGGGGTGGGTATTTGGGGCGTGCGTGGGGTGGGTATTTGGGGCGTGCGTGGGGTGGGTATTTGGGGCGTGGGGTGGGTATTTGGGGCGTGCGTGGGGTGGGTATTTGGGGCGTGCGTGGGGTGGGTATTTGGGGCGTGCGTGGGGTGGGTATTTGGGCGCGTGGGGTGGGTATTTGGGGCGTGCGTGGGGTGGGTATTTGGGGCGTGCGTGGGGTGGGTATTTGGGGCGTGCGTGGGGTGGGTATTTGGGGCGTGCGTGGGGTGGGTATTTGGGGCGTGGGGTGGGTATTTGGGGCGTGCGTGGGGTGGGTATTTGGGGCGTGCGTGGGGTGGGTATTTGGGGCGTGCGTGGGGTGGGTATTTGGGGGCGTGGGGTGGGTATTTGGGGCGTGCGTGGGGTGGGTATTTGGGGCGTGCGTGGGGTGGGTATTTGGGGCGTGCGTGGGGTGGGTATTTGGGGCGTGCGTGGGGTGGGTATTTGGGGCGTGGGGTGGGTATTTGGGGCGTGCGTGGGGTGGGTATTTGGGGCGTGCGTGGGGTGGGTATTTGGGGCGTGCGTGGGGTGGGTATTTGGGGCGTGCGTGGGGTGGGTATTTGGGGCGTGCGTGGGGTGGGTATTTGGGGCGTGCGTGGGTGGGTATTTGGGGCGTGCGTGGGGTGGGTATTTGGGGCGTGCGTGGGGTGGGTATTTGGGGCGTGCGTGGGGTGGGTATTTGGGGCGTGCGTGGGGTGGGTATTTGGGGCGTGCGTGGGGTGGGTATTTGGGGCGTGCGTGGGGTGGGTATTTGGGGCGTGCGTGGGTGGGTATTTGGGGCGTGGGGTGGGTATTTGGGGCGTGCGTGGGGTGGGTATTTGGGGCGTGCGTGGGGTGGGTATTTGGGGCGTGCGTGGGGTGGGTATTTGGGGCGTGCGTGGGGTGGGTATTTGGGGCGTGGGGTGGGTATTTGGGGCGTGCGTGGGGTGGGTATTTGGGGCGTGCGTGGGGTGGGTATTTGGGGCGTGCGTGGGGTGGGTATTTGGGGCGTGCGTGGGGTGGGTATTTGGGGCGTGCGTGGGGTGGGTATTTGGGGCGTGCGTGGGGTGGGTATTTGGGGCGTGCGTGGGGTGGGTATTTGGGTGCGTGGGGTGGGTATTTGGGGCGTGCGTGGGGTGGGTATTTGGGGCGTGCGTGGGGTGGGTATTTGGGGCGTGCGTGGGGTGGGTATTTGGGGCGTGCGTGGGGTGGGTATTTGGGGCGTGGGGTGGGTATTTGGGGCGTGCGTGGGGTGGGTATTTGGGGCGTGCGTGGGGTGGGTATTTGGGGCGTGCGTGGGGTGGGTATTTGGGGCGTGCGTGGGGTGGGTATTTGGGGCGTGCGTGGGGTGGGTATTTGGGGCGTGCGTGGGGTGGGTATTTGGGGCGTGCGTGGGGTGGGTATTTGGGCGTGGGGTGGGTATTTGGGGCGTGCGTGGGGTGGGTATTTGGGGCGTGCGTGGGGTGGGTATTTGGGGCGTGCGTGGGGTGGGTATTTGGGGCGTGCGTGGGGTGGGTATTTGGGGCGTGGGGTGGGTATTTGGGGCGTGCGTGGGGTGGGTATTTGGGGCGTGCGTGGGGTGGGTATTTGGGGCGTGCGTGGGGTGGGTATTTGGGGCGTGCGTGGGGTGGGTATTTGGGGCGTGCGTGGGGTGGGTATTTGGGGCGTGCGTGGGGTGGGTATTTGGGGCGTGCGTGGGGTGGGTATTTGGGGCGTGCGTGGGGTGGGTATTTGGGGCGTGGGGTGGGTATTTGGGGCGTGCGTGGGGTGGGTATTTGGGGCGTGCGTGGGGTGGGTATTTGGGGCGTGCGTGGGGTGGGTATTTGGGGCGTGGGGTGGGTATTTGGGGCGTGCGTGGGGTGGGTATTTGGGGCGTGCGTGGGGTGGGTATTTGGGGCGTGCGTGGGGTGGGTATTTGGGGCGTGCGTGGGGTGGGTATTTGGGGCGTGGGGTGGGTATTTGGGGCGTGCGTGGGGTGGGTATTTGGGGCGTGCGTGGGGTGGGTATTTGGGCGTGCGTGGGGTGGGTATTTGGGGCGTGCGTGGGGTGGGTATTTGGGCGTGCGTGGGGTGGGTATTTGGGGCGTGCGTGGGGTGGGTATTTGGGGCGTGCGTGGGGTGGGTATTTGGGGCGTGCGTGGGTGGGTATTTGGGGCGTGGGGTGGGTATTTGGGGCGTGCGTGGGGTGGGTATTTGGGGCGTGCGTGGGGTGGGTATTTGGGGCGTGCGTGGGGTGGGTATTTGGGGCGTGCGTGGGGTGGGTATTTGGGGCGTTGCGTGGGGTGGGTATTTGGGGCGTGCGTGGGGTGGGTATTTGGGGCGTGCGTGGGGTGGGTATTTGGGGCGTGCGTGGGGTGGGTATTTGGGGCGTGCGTGGGGTGGGTATTTGGGGCGTGCGTGGGGTGGGTATTTGGTGGGGCGTGGGGTGGGTATTTGGGGCGTGCGTGGGGTGGGTATTTGGGGCGTGCGTGGGGTGGGTATTTGGGGCGTGCGTGGGGTGGGTATTTGGGGCGTGCGTGGGGTGGGTATTTGGGGCGTGCGTGGGGTGGGTATTTGGGGCGTGCGTGGGGTGGGTATTTGGGGCGTGCGTGGGGTGGGTATTTGGGGCGGCGTGCGAGGGTGGGGTGGGTATTTGGGGCGTGGGGTGGGTATTTGGGGCGTGCGTGGGGTGGGTATTTGGGGCGTGCGTGGGGTGGGTATTTGGGGCGTGCGTGGGGTGGGTATTTGGGGCGTGCGTGGGGTGGGTATTTGGGGCGTGCGTGGGTGGGTATTTGGGGCGTGCGTGGGGTGGGTATTTGGGGCGTGCGTGGGGTGGGTATTTGGGGCGTGGGGTGGGTATTTGGGGCGTGCGTGGGGTGGGTATTTGGGGCGTGCGTGGGGTGGGTATTTGGGGCGTGCGTGGGGTGGGTATTTGGGGCGTGGGGTGGGTATTTGGGGCGTGCGTGGGGTGGGTATTTGGGGCGTGCGTGGGGTGGGTATTTTGGGGTGGGTATTTGGGGCGTTCGTGGGGTGGGTATTTGGGGCGTGGGGTGGGTATTTGGGGCGTGCGTGGGGTGGGTATTTGGGGCGTGCGTGGGGTGGGTATTTGGGGCGTGCGTGGGGTGGGTATTTGGGGCGTGGGGTGGGTATTTGGGGCGTGCGTGGGTGGGTATTTGGGCGTGCGTGGGGTGGGTATTTGGGGCGTGCGTGGGGTGGGTATTTGGGGCGTGCGTGGGGTGGGTATTTGGGGCGTGCGTGGGGTGGGTATTTGGGGCGTGGGGTGGGTATTTGGGGCGTGCGTGGGGTGGGTATTTGGGGCGTGCGTGGGGTGGGTATTTGGGGCGTGCGTGGGGTGGGTATTTGGGGCGTGCGTGGGGTGGGTATTTGGGGCGTGCGTGGGGTGGGTATTTGGGGCGTGGGGTGGGTATTTGGGGCGTGCGTGGGGTGGGTATTTGGGGCGAGCGTGGGGTGGGTATTTGGGGCGTGCGTGGGGTGGGTATTTGGGGCGTGGGGTGGGTATTTGGGGCGTGCGTGGGGTGGGTATTTGGGGCGTGCGTGGGGTGGGTATTTGGGGCGTGCGTGGGGTGGGTATTTGGGGCGTGCGTGGGGTGGGTATTTGGGGCGTGGGGTGGGTATTTGGGGGCGTGCGTGGGGTGGGTATTTGGGGCGTGCGTGGGTGGGTATTTGGGGCGTGCGTGGGGTGGGTATTTGGGGCGTGCGTGGGGTGGGTATTTGGGGCGTGCGTGGGGTGGGTATTTGGGGCGTGCGTGGGGTGGGTATTTGGGGCGTGCGTGGGGTGGGTATTTGGGGCGTGCGTGGGGTGGGTATTTGGGGCGTGGGGTGGGTATTTGGGGCGTGCGTGGGGTGGGTATTTGGGGCGTGCGTGGGGTGGGTATTTCGGGCGTGCGTGGGGTGGGTATTTGGGGCGTGCGTGGGGTGGGTATTTGGGGCGTGCGTGGGGTGGGTATTTGGGGCGTGCGTGGGGTGGGTATTTGGGGCGTGGGGTGGGTATTTGGGGCGTGCGTGGGGTGGGTATTTGGGGTGGGTATTTGGGGCGTGCGTGGGGTGGGTATTTTGGGGCAGTGTGCGTGGGGCTGGGGTATTTGGGGCGTGCGGGTGGGTATTTGGGGCTGTGCGTGGGGTGGGTATTTGGGGCGTGCGTGGGGTGGGTATTTGGGGCGTGCGGTGGGGTGGGTATTTGGGGGCCATGTGCGTCGTGGTGGGTGGGTATTTGGGCGTGCGTGGGGTGGGTATTTGGGGCGTGCGTGGGGTGGGTATTTGGGGCGTGCGTGGGGTGGGTATTTGGGGCGTGCGTGGGGTGGGTATTTGGGGCGTGGGCGTGGGTATTTGGGGCGTGAGATTGGGGTGGGTATTTGGGGCGTGCGTGGGGTGGGTATTTGGGGCGTGCGTGGGGTGGGTATTTGGGGCGTGCGTGGGGTGGTGGGGTATTTGGGGCGTGCGTGGGGTGGGGTATTTGGGGCGTGCGTGGGGTGGGTATTTGGGGGCGTGCGGTGGTGGGGTATTTGGGGCGTGCGTGGGGTGGGTATTTGGGGCGTGCGTGGGGTGGGTATTTGGGGCGTGCGGGGTGGGTATTTGGGGCGTGCGTGGGGTGGGTATTTGGGGCGTGCGTGGGGTGGGTATTTGGGGCGTGCGGTGGGGGTGGGTATTTGGGGCGTGCGTGGGGTGGGTATTTGGGGCTGGTGGGGGGTATTTGGGGCGTGCGTGGGGTGGGTATTTGGGGCGTGCGTGGGGTGGGTATTTGGGGCGTGCGTGGGGTGGGTATTTGGGGCGTGCGTGGGGTGGGTATTTGGGGCGTGGGGTGGTATTTGGGGCGTGCGTGGGTGGGTATTGGGGCGTGCGGGGGGGTATTTGGCGTGCGTGGGGTGGGTATTTGGGGCGTGGGGTGGGTATTTGGGGCGTGCGTGGGGTGGGTATTTGGAGCGTGCGTGGGGTGGGTATTTGGGGCGTGCGTGGGGTGGGTATTTGGAGCGTGCGTGGGGTGGGTATTTGGAGCGTGCGTGGGGTGGGTATTTGGAGCGTGCGTGGGGTGGGTATTTGGAGCGTGCGTGGGGTGGGTATTTGGAGCGTGCGTGGGGTGGGTATTTGGAGCGTGCGTGGGGTGGGTATTTGGAGCGTGCGTGGGGTGGGTATTTGGAGCGTGCGTGGGGTGGGTATTTGGAGCGTGCGTGGGGTGGGTATTTGGGGCGTGCGTGGGGTGGGTATTTGGAGCGTGCGTGGGGTGGGTATTTGGGGCGTGCGTGGGGTGGGTATTTGGAGCGTGCGTGGGGTGGGTATTTGGGGCGTGCGTGGGGTGGGTATTTGGAGGCGTGCGTGGGGTGGGTATTTGGGGGTGCGTGGGGTGGGTATTTGGGGCGTGCGTGGGGTGGGTATTTGGGGCGTGCGTGGGGTGGGTATTTGGGGCGTGCGTGGGGTGGGTATTTGGGGCGTGCGTGGGGTGGGTATTTGGGGCGTGCGTGGGGTGGGTATTTGGGGCGTGCGTGGGGTGGGTATTTGGGGCGTGCGTGGGGTGGGTATTTGGGGCGTGCGTGGGGTGGGTATTTGGGGCGTGGGGTGGGTATTTGGGGCGTGCGTGGGGTGGGTATTTGGGGCGTGCGTGGGGTGGGTATTTGGGGCGTGCGTGGGGTGGGTATTTGGGGCGTGCGTGGGGTGGGTATTTGGGGCGTGCGTGGGGTGGGTATTTGGGGCGTGCGTGGGGTGGGTATTTGGGGCGTGGGGTGGGTATTTGGGGCGTGCGTGGGGTGGGTATTTGGGGCGTGCGTGGGGTGGGTATTTGGGGCGTGGGGTGGGTATTTGGGGCGTGCGTGGGGTGGGTATTTGGGGCGTGCGTGGGGTGGGTATTTGGGGCGTGCGTGGGGTGGGTATTTGGGGCGTGCGTGGGGTGGGTATTTGGGGCGTGCGTGGGGTGGGTATTTGGGGCGTGCGTGGGGTGGGTATTTGGGGCGTGCGTGGGGTGGGTATTTGGGGCGTGCGTGGGGTGGGTATTTGGGGCGTGGGGTGGGTATTTGGGGCGTGCGTGGGGTGGGTATTTGGGGCGTGCGTGGGGTGGGTATTTGGGGCGTGCGTGGGGTGGGTATTTGGGGCGTGGGGTGGGTATTTGGGGCGTGCGTGGGGTGGGTATTTGGGGCGTGCGTGGGGTGGGTATTTGGGGCGTGCGTGGGGTGGGTATTTGGAGCGTGCGTGGGGTGGGTATTTGGAGCGTGCGTGGGGTGGGTATTTGGAGCGTGCGTGGGGTGGGTATTTGGAGCGTGCGTGGGGTGGGTATTTGGAGCGTGCGTGGGGTGGGTATTTGGAGCGTGCGTGGGGTGGGTATTTGGAGCGTGCGTGGGGTGGGTATTTGGAGCGTGCGTGGGGTGGGTATTTGGAGCGTGCGTGGGGTGGGTATTTGGGGCGTGCGTGGGGTGGGTATTTGGAGCGTGCGTGGGGTGGGTATTTGGGGCGTGCGTGGGGTGGGTATTTGGAGCGTGCGTGGGGTGGGTATTTGGGGCGTGCGTGGGGTGGGTATTTGGGGCGTGCGTGGGGTGGGTATTTGGGGCGTGCGTGGGGTGGGTATTTGGGGCGTGCGTGGGGTGGGTATTTGGGGCGTGCGTGGGGTGGGTATTTGGGGCGTGCGTGGGGTGGGTATTTGGGGCGTGCGTGGGGTGGGTATTTGGGGCGTGCGTGGGGTGGGTATTTGGGGCGTGCGTGGGGTGGGTATTTGGGGCGTGCGTGGGGTGGGTATTTGGGGCGTGCGTGGGGTGGGTATTTGGGGCGTGCGTGGGGTGGGTATTTGGGGCGTGCGTGGGGTGGGTATTTGGGGCGTGCGTGGGGTGGGTATTTGGGGCGTGCGTGGGGTGGGTATTTGGGGCGTGGGGTGGGTATTTGGGGCGTGCGTGGGGTGGGTATTTGGGGCGTGCGTGGGGTGGGTATTTGGGGCGTGCGTGGGGTGGGTATTTGGAGCGTGCGTGGGGTGGGTATTTGGAGCGTGCGTGGGGTGGGTATTTGGAGCGTGCGTGGGGTGGGTATTTGGAGCGTGCGTGGGGTGGGTATTTGGAGCGTGCGTGGGGTGGGTATTTGGAGCGTGCGTGGGGTGGGTATTTGGAGCGTGCGTGGGGTGGGTATTTGGAGCGTGCGTGGGGTGGATATTTGGAGCGTGCGTGGGGTGGGTATTTGGAGCGTGCAATCGGTCATACGGTATGACGGTAAGTATGTAGGGCTTAAGTAGTTAACAGAGGACAAAACTTATAAACGAAATACGAGCGAGAAAAGTTGTCTCTCATTGGACTGAATTTTTATTGAAGATATTCAATACATTGGGAATAAAGGTGTTCAGTTCTGAATAGCAACATGGAGCATTACCAGAATCTTTTAATTTATTTAGAATCTTGTTATAAAGTTTTAGCATGGTGGGTATTCTCCAATGACAACATTCCCAATTTAGTCTCTCATGTGCGATAGTCACTCACGGTTCATATTTGCGTGGGGTGGGTATTTGGGGCGTGGGGTGGGTATTTGGGGCGTGCGTGGGGTGGGTATTTGGGGCGTGCGTGAGGTGGGTATTTGGGGCGTGCGTGGGGTGGGTATTTGGAGCGTGCGTGGGGTGGGTATTTGGAGCGTGCGTGGGGTGGGTATTTGGAGCGTGCGTGGGGTGGGTATTTGGAGCGTGCGTGGGGTGGGTATTTGGAGCGTGCGTGGGGTGGGTATTTGGAGCGTGCGTGGGGTGGGTATTTGGAGCGTGCGTGGGGTGGATATTTGGAGCGTGCGTGGGGTGGGTATTTGGAGCGTGCGTGGGGTGGGTATTTGGAGCGTGCAATCGGTCATACGGTATGACGGTAAGTATGTAGGGCTTAAGTAGTTAACAGAGGACAAAACTTATATACGAAATACGAGCGAGAAAAGTTGTCTCTCATTGGACTGAATTTTTATTGAAGATATTCAATACATTGGGAATAAAGGTGTTCAGTTCTGAATAGCAACATGGAGCATTACCAGAATCTTTTAATTTATTTAGAATCTTGTTATAAAGTTTTAGCATGGTGGGTATTCTCCAATGACAACATTCCCAATTTAGTCTCTCATGTGCGATAGTCACTCACGGTTCATATTTGTGCAGAGTGGCCTGCAGCAGGCCCAGGGAGTAGACCAGTCCTGAGGCGAAGCTGAGCTGCTCTCCACGGGATCCCCTCATCGCGGTTCCCTGCAGGGGGTCAACTCCGCCTGCAGGGGAAATGACACACGGACATGTTGGGAACAGGTGGTAAGCAGAGCCTGAGCGATACATCGGTTGGCTGCCGATGTGTCCCAATGTTTTACCACTTTCAACAGAGTGTCCCTATTTGGGCATGTCATTTTAAGTGAACATTAAAAAACGTTTTCAAAACAATAACAAAAATAGTCGATCTACAAGCTCACGACACATTGTGAGCTTGTAGATAGGCTACTTCTGAAAATGTATGAACAGGGCTTATGTTGTTAAATACATTAAAATACTTTTTTTTTTACAAAAGATCGGTCAAACATTAGTGGTCTAGGACTCTCCAAAATCAGGATCGAACCCATGTGGCATTGGTCAGACTATTTTTTTCGTTTTTTTGCAGATCACACACACCTTGCAGATGAGCCTTGGAATGAGCAGCAGCACCAGGATACAGTCGTGGTCTCCTCCATGGCGGAGGAAGGACTCAGGCATGAAGGCGGTGAGGAGGGACACCTGGCGGTTAGCCTGGCCCACCTCCATCTTCCTCAGTTCCATCTCGATGGCCTGGAAGACACACAGTCACGGTTGGGTATAGAAATTAGGAACCATATCCAAACTGCCAGGTACCCATGAAAATGAAGGAATCGGAATTGATAAATATCGTAATAATTTTCAGAGCGTCTCAGAGCGGAGCAGAGCGGAGCGTCTCAGAGCGGAGCGGAGCAGAGCGTCTCAGAGCGGAGCGGAGCAGAGCATCTCAGAGCAGAGCGTCTCAGAGCGGAGCGGAGCAGAGCGGAGCGGAGCAGAGCGTCTCAGAGCGGAGCAGAGCGTCTCAGAGCCGAGCGTCTCAGAGCGTCTCAGAGCGGAGCGTCTCAGAGCGGAGCGGAGCAGAGCGTCTCAGAGCGGAGCCGAGCAGAGCGTCTCAGAGCGGAGCGTCTCAGAGCAGAGCGTCTCAGAGCAGAACGGAGCGGAGCAGAGCGTCTCAGAGCGGAGCGTCTCAGAGCAGAGCGTCTCAGAGCAGAGCGGAGCGTCTCAGAGCGGAGCAGAGCGTCTCAGAGCAGAGCGTCTCAGAGCAGAGCGGAGCGTCTCAGAGCGGAGCGGAGCAGAGCGTCTCAGAGCAGAGCGTCTCAGAGCAGAGCGGAGCGTCTCAGAGCGGAGCGGAGCAGAGCGTCTCAGAGCAGAGCGTCTCAGAGCGGAGCGGAGCAGAGCGTCTCAGAGCGGAGCGTCTCAGAGCAGAGCGTCTCAGAGCAGAGCGTCTCAGAGCGGAGCGGAGCAGAGCGTCTCAGAGCAGAGCGTCTCAGAGCGGAGCGTCTCAGAGCAGAGCGTCTCAGAGCGGAGCAGAGCAGAGCGTCTAAGAGCGGAGCGTCTCAGAGCGGAGCGGAGCAGAGCGTCTCAGAGCAGAGCGTCTCAGAGCGGAGCGGAGCAGAGCGTCTCGGAGCGGAGCAGAGCGGAGCGTCTCAGAGCGGAGCGTCTCAGAGCGTCTCAGAGCGGAGCATCTCAGAGCGGAGCGGAGCAGAGCGTCTCAGAGCAGAGCGGAGCATCTCAGAGCGGAGCGGAGCAGAGCGTCTCAGAGCGGAGCGGAGCAGAGCGTCTCAGAGCAGATTGGACTGAATTTTTATTGAAGATATTCAATACATTGGGAATAAAGGTGTTCAGTTCTGAATAGCAACATGGAGCATTACCAGAATCTTTTAATTTATTTAGAATCTTGTTATAAAGTTTTAGCATGGTGGGTATTCTCCAATGACAACATTCCCAATTTAGTCTCTCATGTGCGATAGTCACTCACGGTTCATATTTGTGCAGAGTGGCCTGCAGCAGGCCCAGGGAGTAGACCAGTCCTGAGGCGAAGCTGAGCTGCTCTCCACGGGATCCCCTCATCGCGGTTCCCTGCAGGGGGTCAACTCCGCCTGCAGGGGAAATGACACACGGACATGTTGGGAACAGGTGGTAAGCAGAGCCTGAGCGATACATCGGTTGGCTGCCGATGTGTCCCAATGTTTTACCACTTTCAACAGAGTGTCCCTATTTGGGCATGTCATCTTAAGTGAACATTAACAAACGTTTTCAAAACAATAACAAAAATAGTCGATCTACAAGCTCACGACACATTGTGAGCTTGTAGATAGGCTACTTCTGAAAATGTATGAACAGGGCTTATGTTGTTAAATACATTAAAATACTTTTTTTTTTACAAAAGATCGGTCAAACATTAGTGGTCTAGGACTCTCCAAAATCAGGATCGAACCCATGTGGCATTGGTCAGACTATTTTTTTCGTTTTTTTGCAGATCACACACACCTTGCAGATGAGCCTTGGAATGAGCAGCAGCACCAGGATACAGTCGTGGTCTCCTCCATGGCGGAGGAAGGACTCAGGCATGAAGGCGGTGAGGAGGGACACCTGGCGGTTAGCCTGGCCCACCTCCATCTTCCTCAGTTCCATCTCGATGGCCTGGAAGACACACAGTCACGGTTGGGTATAGAAATTAGGAACCATATCCAAACTGCCAGGTACCCATGAAAATGAAGGAATCGGAATTGATAAATATCGTAATAATTTTAGGATCCAGAAATGATTATCCTAATTTTATGATATGATATTCATTACTCTTCTTAAACTTTTATTAATGTAAAACTTTTAAACTAAATGTCCATTGATGCCATTAACAAGAATTATGATCACGTAAGCCTAGTGCTCAGTTAAACTGGATACAACCTTTTCCAATCCATTTCTTTCCAGTATGGCTTGGCTTGAGTTTTGTGGTAGTGGTACCAAAGTGTCACTTTAGACATTTTATTGTCATTGGATTGATTAAAATCCCCATCAACTCCCAATCAGATTCCTATCATTCTGACATTCGTCTCAGCCGTACCTTGGCATAAGCTTTGGTCTCTGCAAACTTTATCTTGAAATCAAACATCTCTGCAGGAGGATGCAGCAGGACCTGCTCAGCTCTCTGTTGGTCTCCTGGTGCACAGGGAAAAGCACACACAGACAGCAGTGAGCAATGTGCATTTACTGACGACCTACTGATAATCATAGCAGCTCACTTCTCATTCCTGTGTGTGTGTGTGTGTGTGTGTGTGTGTGTGTGTGTGTGTGTGTGTGTGTGTGTGTGTGTGTGTGTGTGTGTGTGTGTGTGTGTGTGTGTGTGTGTGTGTGTGTGTGTGTGTTTATGAATATACTTGAGGGCCGCGTGTCCCCATAAGTATAGTAGAAATTGACCTTGTGAAGGCCATTTTCCTGGACACCACAAGAGAATTTGTTAACAAAGACTTTTAGAGCCAAGGTTACAATTAGGAAAAGATTCAGGTTGGGGTCAGAATTAGGATTTAGAGTTAGGTTCAGGGTTACAAACGGCAAAAAAACTCATGGGGGAAAAAATGCATTTAAAACGAAAATCCATCCTAAAATGTTGCGGTAAGTAAGTATAGTAGTACAACGTGTATGTGTGTAGTGATCTATGCACCTGCAGGCTGGCAGTGAGCTCTCTGTACTTGTTGATGGTCTGCTGGTAATCGGCCATGGTCTCCTGGGCAGCATCAACTCTCTTGTGGGCCTCGCAGACCTTTCACCCCCGCTCATGTCCAGCTGCTCTCTCAGCTCCATCTCAGTCTCCCTGCCGTTCTCCTGGAGCTCGTCGTTCATGTCATTAATGGCCTCCTGTTGGGAGGACAGAAGAGGGGACCGACCGTCATGTGTGGTAGTATATACATTGTAAGGCATAGAACAAAGCCAAATGCAGTGGTGGAAGGAGTACTCAAATCTTTTTACTTAAGTAAAATTATCAATACTACAATGTAGGAAAACTGTTACAAGCTAAGGTCTGGTATTCAAAATTTACTTGGGTAAAACTACAAAAGTAGTGGCATCAAAATGTACTTAAGGATAGTAAGGGGTCACGCCCAAAATGACGTTTTCTATCGATTACTCACCGGCAGCGGTTCTGTATGGAGATACAAAGAATCTCCTTTGTGTCTCCATACGGAACCGCTGCCGGTCATCAAATTATTGGCTTAGGAATGCGACGGAAAGTTATTTTCGGGGTAAACTATTCCTTTAAAATACCAAAAGTAAAAGTATTCCTTATGCAGAATGTCCCATTTTAAGTTTTCAAAATGTATACCGGTACAAATCTTTTGAAAATAGCAGATCTACAAGCTCACAACGTGTCACTTCGTGCCACGCTGCAAGCTTGTACAACAATTTGTGTACAATTCCTTGACATGAAAAGGTTTGAGAACCACTGAGAGGGCGTTTGTAAAATGGGCCTCAGGTCTTAATGGGCTATGAAACACTGATTGCATGCAAGTCGGGGTGAAGAACACAGGTGCACTGACCAGGTCAGTGACCGTCTCTCTCAGCTCCCGGACTTTCTCCTCCAGGTCCAGGTTCCTCTCCGTCAGGGTCTCCACCATCTCCTCTGACCCCAGCGCAGCATCCACCTGTGACACACACACACAATCATTACAAGAGGCACATGGTTTGAAAGTCACATACAATTATCCATATCCATTTAAATGTCACTTCACCCAATCCCATTCACTAATATCTGCAAATTTGACAGAATGACATTCATATCTGCAAAGGAAACCTGTTTAACCCAAATGGATTGCCTCTTACATTTTTTCATCACTTTGTATTGTGTTTCTTTTGCTGTGCTTTTGTTCTTTTAAACATTCTATTTTTTTGACAATATCAGCATCAGCAAATACAATATTTAACCACTTTCATTCAACGTCCCGTCCCAATTTTGGGCATGTAAGTGAGAATTTTAGGGCTTAAGTGGTTAAATAAAATTAAGTTCATGTGTATTGCATACTTAGCTGTTTGATTGTTCATTGTATAATTAAAGTGTGTAAAATTTATTGTTAAAGTAGTTTAGATATGGTGAAATAGTAAACTAGAACATGTTACCCCTTAAAAACGGGAAAGGATCTGTGTCATTTTAGATTTTATCTGCCATTTTTTTACATTTTTGAAAGATCTTGGAAAAACTACTGGTTTAGAAGGCATTTGCAGAATCGGCCTCAGGTCTTAATGATAAAGAGCATTAGCAGTCATCTTTTTAAAGAAAAAGATGAAATGATCTTCATTTTAAGCATGTGGTTCATATCCTATACAGGGGAAGACAGTACCCCCTCTTCAAAATGATAGTGATTCGCTCTAACTGTCCGTACCTGTTCTTTCAGCTCATCGATAGTTGCCTCGGCTAGTGTCATGTCCTCTTGGAGTTTCTCCTTCTGGCTCCTCACAGTGTCCAGCTCCACGTTCTTCTTCTCCGTCTGCTTCTGCAGCTTCACGTGCTCCTGCTTCTCTGACGAGGACAGGTCACGCGTCCTGTGAACATAACAGGGGGGTTAACAACTTACAATTAGAGATGTAACCGATACCATTTTTTCCCTTACCGATCCCCATAACTTGCGCATCTCATTTAAACAAATCTAGGACAGTGGTTCTCAAAGTGGGGTTCAGGGACCATCTGAGTTCCTTGAGGGGGTTCCAAGAGTATATAATTTGTACACTCTCAGGTAAATAGTACAAGTAAAAGTATAAAACAGTCATGCAACATCAATTGAAGAAATCAAAATATGAATGAAATATCATGTAATTTATGTGGTATCGGAATGTCATCCTCGCCAATACAGATGCCAGCATTTTAGGCAGTATCGGCAGCTTTTCCGATACAAGTATCGGTACAACTCTGCTTACAATTTGACAGGGAGGCAAAGCCATAACCAGACTATGTCTTGTTATTGTAAAAGTACAATGTGCGTGTGTCCGAAGCAGCAGAGGACACCTACATATCATTTAAGTCAAGTGGTTTATTTTTAAACCACTTGCTTTTGTGGATAATGGTTATTATGACTATCATGCTGTTGTCAAGTCATTCCTGATTGGAAACCATTTGGGTCAACTGCTGTTGTTTTTAAACAGATGTACACATTTTGACTGACCTGACCAAGGCCTCCTTCAGCCTGCCGTTCTGCTCCTCCAACTGTTTGACATGGTAGCTAGAGGCCGCGCCGTCTGTACCTGGAGGGACAGCGTGATGAGAGGAACCCGGTAGAGGTGGGAGAGAAAGATACACACAGGGAGATAGGGTTGATAGAGAGAGTGGCGTAGAGAGAGGAGTCAGAGAGAGAGAAAGAATGAGAGAGACAGCAAGGAACCATTGGACAGAGAGACAGGGGTGGATGGGTGAGAAAGAGAGACAGATACAAAACATTAAGAAACACGTGTACATAGATTTTTGAGCAGTGATTATCAACCTTTATCATTTTGAGGACCCCCAGTTTGTTTTGCATGAGGTCGCGGACCCCCATTTCATACGATTCTCATCTCTGGGAGCCCAATCTACATGGCAAGGCATCAGTCTGAGTGTGTAAATGGAACCAAATGGACCACTACGGGTCCATTTGGTTCCCGCTATAGACTCTGAGTTAAAGACCCATTAAGGGTCGATTTGGTTCCTAGCAATCAATCAAGCTGGGGACCCCCTGGAACCCCCCCAAGGACCCCTTCAAGTCTGGCCCTACAGGCCACTACATTTGGTGGCCAAGTATATTTAAGGAAATTGGAATGGAATTGCTTGCAGAGGGGCTCACTGAATCTCGCAATAATGTTGACATAAGTGTGATTAGCAAGAGAGGAATGTGTGTGGCAAGTGTAATGTAAAAAGCTCACATTAGATACGGAAGGATCCACACACCAACAAAGTTCTTCCTCAGACACTTTCTCTCTTTTACTTACATTGGGCGTATAGAAACAAAGATCATTTCAAAGTACAAAAATTTACCTGTGTGACATTTTAGGTTAGCCAGGACTGTATGGATGAGGCTATAAGGCTCCATGTTGATAAGCAACCGAACTCACCTTCAGGATTTGGGTCTTGGGGTGAACAAATCTCCAACACACCAAGGTCTGGTTTCTTTATAAAAAACTGAAACGCCTCCTCGTCAACTTCAGTGTTCAAGTCATCATAGACTTTTAAGTCTGAGGTACTAGGAATTTCAAATTTCTTGGCAACTGAAGACAAAACAAGATTGCACAAGCTTATTGATAAATCTGTTGTGCAATTGATTTAATTTGTATTAATGTGTCATAAAAATGGATTAAAATAGCCACAGAACATTCAATCATATGAGGAAGATTGACAGCCCTACTGAAGACATTGAATCACTCTATCCTAAATAAAATGGATTGTGCCTTCCTTGTACTGTACACCCAGCATGTTGTTGCATATGACAGTGGTTCTCAATTTTTCATGTCAAGGACCCCCCAAATTGACAATTAGCCCACAGACCCCCATTTGAAAAGATATGCCAGGGACCCCCTAAGAAGACTTTTACGGCTCTAGCAGTGATTCTCAACCATTTTAATATCAAGGACACCCATTTAATGGCATGTCTATCTCTGGGACCCCAATTTATATTGTAAAATCAATGTTAAGACAGTGTAAAAATGGAACCAAATGGACCCCAATCATTTGTACACCATCAATGGCATAGGGCATGCTGTGGAACAATGTTTCACTCACCACACTCCAGAAATGATGTAAAAGACAGTGGTCCCTCAAAGCAGATGTATTTCTGCCGGTCAAGATGTTTCACACGTACAGCATGCATGCTTTGATGGAGAAAACATAATAATGTTACTAAGACGATATAGGGTACACAACTCATGCAGTATGAGGAGTGTTACATTAGAAACTATTACAAAAGCACTATCTACAGGCAGGCTATCTAGCAGTGGTGTAAAGTAACTGTAAGTAAGTACTGTACTTAAGTACAATTTTGAGGTATTTGTCCTTTACTTGAGTATTTCAAATATACTATTGTAATTACTTTTACTCCACTACATCTCAGAGGCAAATATTGTACTTTTACTCCACTACAATTATTTGAAAGCCATTTTAGCCCTACTTTATAAATATGCTACTTGAAAATAGCAGATCTACTATCTGCTATTTTTCAAACATTCTAGTACTTTAAGTATATTTTATGTTTGAAGTTTAAACACAGAAACACGAGGAGACAAAGAGATGTTGAGCTCTCTCAGATGCCTCACCTGTCTTTAGCGACTTCTTTCTTCTCCTTCTCCTTGTCCTCTTCCTTGCCCTTGTCTTTGTCCTGGTCAGTGATGATGTCCGACACCAGCTTGAGGGCACGTTCTGTGATGGACACAATCTTCTGGATAGCTTGGAGTTCATTCTCTGAGGGATAAATGGCTGCATGCTTGGTCATTACGTAGCGATCGTCTGAAGAGTCGGGGCGACGAGGCGGCTAAAAGAGAAATGGTGGAAAGAAAACTATTCATTCACAGGACAAGAAAGGAATCGCAATGAGGTTTCAATTTAGTTCATGTAAGAGTATTCCAAAGAGTTACTATTCTCAGTAGGCAATTCTGTAACCAATTACTTTTTAATGACAAAGACATAGTTCTGCAACAAGTTACTTGATTAACTCAACGCAAAACTGCATTCAAATAGTAAAAAACACACCCAGTGTGAAGTGGGCGGTGTGGTCATCACAGTGGTCATCACAGTGATGGAAGCTCACTTAAAAAAAAAAGTTTTTTTTTAAAGTGCATAGTCCTATTTATAGGTTATTAATTTCATCATGTGTCTCGCTAGCCAATCACAGTGCTGAATAGAGTCAGCGGGGGTGTCCAGGGGCCACCCATTGTGGGTGGAAGGGGTGTTCAATGGGTAGCCAATCACAGTGCAGGGTTTGGGGGGTACAATGGGTGGCCAATCACAGTTCAGCAAATGTCAATGTCCCAACCTCACATATAGGGACGGCTACACCGCCCAAAAATCCACAGGTCCCTGAGGCTGAGGGATGGGCATGACAGGCCGGACCCCCAAGAGACCGGGCGGCCCAGGGGGCCCCTGAGGATAGCCTCCGTCGGGCATACGGCGTCTGTCAGCCCAGTGGTGCTCTTCTTCCATGCGTCTCCAGTACATGTCCTCTTCATAACGCCTGGAAAGTTTCAGCAGTTTGGGGAAGAAAAAAAAAACAGTGACCTGGGAGTTCAGCAGATTAGACATGGAGAATGTCCACTGATGAACCACTTAAACCCTATATACTTAGTCGACTGGGATCACCCAGCGGTCTATACTTGGTTCCCTCCCGTTTTCCCCTCTACATCAAATCTCCGTGGAAAATATATCTGCACTATTTTCGGCAGATGTTTTCCCCAGAATGGAGACGCAAGTTAAAAAAACAAAAAAACATCAGCTGGTCATCAAAGACCTCATCGTACCTCATTTCCATTCTCCAGCGCTCCTCTTCCTCTCTCCTCCTCCAGAACTCTTCTTTCTGCATCTGCTTCCTCATCTTCTCCTCCTGAATCTTACGGGCACGGATGCTAGGCTTCACCTCCACCTGAAGGTCAGGGTTCACCTTTTTCTAAAAGACCAGGTGAAGAGGAAATGTCAGGACAGATGACGGCATGATCAACTTATGACTTATTGTTTAACCATTCAAAATAGTTCAGTCTAGTGTCCTGGGTCGTGTAGATTATTCGCTTCGGTCTAAAAACCTGTCATGCTAAAAATAACGTTGTCCCAGCTAAAACATGACTTGAAGATCAGTTCTTATCAGCAAGCGACATCAGCCAAAGATAATACATTAGGCATAATAACACTTGTGCCTGCACCTATGAAAATGTATCAACCTTGTACTGCAGTCGATGCCTCCTTCCCTTCAGATGCATCTCCTTCGCGTTGGGATCGTTGAAACTGCATTCACACAGCTTGCAGTGGAAGGCAGCGGATGACTTTGCCTTCATCGTTGCGGACCTAAGGAGATGGGTAACACAAAATGTTCAATTCCCTCTATAGCAGTGTTTTTTAACTTGAACTCTTATAGGATCCAACAGCATGGCTCCAATGTGGAGTTAATTCTGTGTAGCGTGCATGCAAGTTTAGCACTGATCGGTACTGTGGTTTGT
This sequence comes from Gymnoscopelus microlampas, assembly GCF_963454915.1. Lineage (NCBI taxonomy): Eukaryota > Metazoa > Chordata > Actinopteri > Myctophiformes > Myctophidae > Gymnoscopelus > Gymnoscopelus microlampas. The sequence continues at coordinate 29,335,139 of NC_139951.1, read as the reverse complement.
GACACACAGACCCTCTCATAGACAGGTAGGGTATGGCCGAGCAACGCCGTAAAAATACAATTGTACGGCAGACTCAGAGCCAGTCTTCATTTTAACTCTTTTATACTTGTGTTTGATGGAGTGCAATATAGAACGATTACATCCCCACATCCACAGCACTGGCCTTCCCCTCTGGTTCATGGCCAGTGGGGTTTGTTAAACAAAAAACAGCTGTCTCCCTATTTGGGCTGCTGCAGTTGTGCACACTTTTTTGCCTTACTAAAAAAAAAGGACAATTTAACAATATAATTTATACTCACAAAAATAACTGATCTACAAGCTAACAATGTGTCGTGATGCGACGTGTTAGCATGTAGATCTTTAGTCTCAGACCATTGCTATTGGGCACAAACACTCTTCCAATATTTCATAAATTGCCTATTTAGTGGCGAAAATAGGCGATGCAAGGTGTTGTGAGTTTGCAGATGGCATTGGATGAAGTGAACAGCCAACAAATACGATAAAACCCGAAATTGTGTCTACTAATGACTTCATCCTTACTGCTCCAAAAGACCACAGCTAGAGAAGTTATTATTTGTAGCAGGGCCTTATTTTTCAATCAAAAGTTACCGTAAACTTACCATAGACATTAGTGAACACCCAACCTCTAATCGTAAATACACACAAAAAATGAATTGATTAACTGATAAGAATTTGCAAATCAAAATTTTTATCATGCAAAAACAAACAAAACATCACTATTAACACACAATCCCATTCAAAGATTCTTAGTATTGGTTTACTTAAAACTGTGACATTCCATTTTACATTTTACTGAGGAGTCACTAGTCCACAGATGCTTTGACTAATGGACAGCATACAAATGCAATAAATCACAATAATTTAATTTAAAAAAAAAAAGGAAAACAATGACCGTTTCCATTTGCAAGGGCCAGGAGTGAACTAATGGTCATTTGACTGCATGGTTAAACTAGGTTATACACTTGTTATTCTACAAGGCACAGAACTTCAAGAAATGTTAGGTTTGGAAACGCACGCCTGGTCGACGTCCATCACTACACAAGTTGGCAGAGACTTTGCGTGCAAAGCACGCTCTGTGAAACCAGCTTCACTCTTTATTAGTGATGAGTGTTTGAACCACTTTCAACCTGGTGTCCCTATTTTGGGCACGTCATAGGTGCAAATTGTCAAAAAAAAAAAGTTTCATAATTTTTAAAGTGAAAATGGAAGTCGTTTTCTTTATTCATTGTGTGATAAGTACATAGGGGTTCAATGACTTAAACCCTATATACTTAGATGGGTGTGCAAGGGGTCTGTAATTGGCCCCGTCCTTTTCTATCACTCATCAATCTCTGCCGATCTACAAGCTCACACAATGCCTTGTGACGTGTAGTGAGACGATTTTTGTTTTCACTGAATGTTTGCCTATTACGACAAGCCCTGAATAGGGACGCTAGGATTCATGTGGTTGAACTGGTTAAATGCAGAGCTATACTAATCAAACAGGAATACAGCAAAAACACAGTACAGAGCATAATGGCAACAAGGTGAAGAATGAAGTCATTGTCAAACACCGCCAGGAGACGTCAACATTCAAAGGGGCCTACTGACCAACAGAGTTGATCTTGGGGGCGGAGGCCTTCTTGACGGGGGCGGTGGAGTTGGCAGACGACAGACTGTTGCCGAGCGCCCCCCCATCACTGTTTATTCGCCATCCTAGGCAGCATGATAGCAAGCCATGTTCAGCCATTGCTTGAGCATCATGCAAATTGCTGTGTGGCTTTGATTGATTGAATTCTTTATCAGCAGTTTGCAAAAAGTACAGAGGCACAGTAAGGCCTACACAATAATGCTAAAAGGATAACACAAAAATCCCTGAGGGCTTGTTTCCATTGTGGTCCTGCGTATTCAATTCATAAAGGCCGAGTTCTGTAGGTGGACACATGTTTTTTTTCTAAAATGAAATTATAGCTATTCCATAAAGGCTTTACCTTCAAGAAGGATTTCCCCTTTTCTTTTCAATTGAAAAAAATGTATTGTACATCATGCTGAATATCAGTATTGTGGTAAGATCTAAAAACACTGCAGCATGATTTAATACCACAACACAGTCACAGACAAACGTTGGTAATCATTCCAGCGTGCGTCAGTACGGCCAATGCTCTCATATCATAAATCTCATATTTGGGAACACACCTGTTGACATCTTTGCTTTAATTGCCAAAACACGTCAAAGCTAAAGTTCCCCTTATGACTTATGAAGCTGTAAAAGGATTGGCTTATGTCTTTATTAAACCAGATATGCAAATATGTTCTGTTTTTTTTGTCCTTCCAAACACCTGAACCAAGCATAGAACTTGCGTACCGGTCATATATGCATACATCTGTGCCAAATATACACAGTATAGAGACAAGTACACAACGTCCAGTAAGCCTGCCTGTATGTGGGCGTGTGTATATTGAATGAGGGTTAATATCTTTTGAGACCGTTTACAATCCATTATGTTCCTAAATAATGTGTTTATCGGTGTCAGCCAGGGGTCTATAATGGGCCCCCTCCTTTTTTACCCCTTTACAAATATCTACAGTCTCACAGTGCGACACGTTGAAAGATTGTAGTCAGATTAATGTAGTTAACCACATTAATCCTGGTTTACCCATTTTGGGCATGCCATTATAGGCAAAGGTTTAAAGACTTAAAAAATATGTTTATCAAAGTTCTCAAATTTTGAAAAATAGTCAATGTATAAAACTTCATAAAACAAGCTGTGAGCTTGTATCCCAAAGTACAAATTAGTGCTTACGTGGTTAAGCCTAATCCATAGGTAAAATGGTGTCGCTGGTCAAAAAGAACTGATCTATGCGAGCAAGTGACACATGATGGTAATACATGGTAGCATAAAATAAATACATTACCTTCTGATGCTTGGCCACACGGATATGAGCGGCGTAAGCGTCGGCTCCGGTGCAGGAGACGTCACACAGCTCACAGCGGAGCTGGTTCTGGACGCCGCGGGCAGAGCTGCTGGTTCCTCCACTGCTGCTGCTGCTGCTACTGCTGCTCTGAGACACCTTGAGAGCCGCTTCCTTCTTCTTGTGCTTCTGGCCCTCTAGGTGCTCCTTGTATGTCTGGTTGGAGAGGAAGGGGGGTTACTATTCCTTCATTTGAGACACCATTTGCTTCAAATGTAGGACGTATAATGCAAGCCAAGCATGGCGTTTCAGCATAAAATCTAATCATGTATTAAGTCGGACAAACCTGCAAAGTTTGTTAAACTAATTTGATCAGTGTAAATGTAGAATTGATATACAGCTTTTCAAGGTACTCAAACAAGCTTGTAGATCAGGTTTGTTTTTGGTCTATAACAACATGCCCAAAATAGGGAGGCGAGGTTCAAAGTGATCCCCACCAGTCTTTAGGCTTCAAAGACCACTTGAGAAAGAGGTACTCTAACCCACCGTTTCCCAATAACTTCTTTCAATCTGTCTTCTGACTGGAAAAGCACTACTTCTTAAATCAAGTCTAACACTGGCATGAAGCAACCAATAGATTACATCGTGATCCCTGCCCACTTTCCACAATTCTGTCCTTCTAAGTTGGAGCAGGAAGGGACAAATATTTAGACTAAAATAAAGTCTTGATGTGGGCATAGATTTGCAAGTAAGTCAGGTCAGTGTTCTAGTTAACCAAAGTTATTCATGGATATAAATGTGAATATTAATTCCTATTCATGAAAATTTTATAAAACCTATTTGCCTACAATTTTGAGGTATTTCTACTTTACTTGAGTATTTCCAATTTCCAATACTTTTACTTCTACTCCACTACATCTCAGAGGCAAATATTGTACTTTTACTCCACTACAATTATTTGAAAACTTTAGTTACTAGTTACTTTTAAGATATAAATTATTACATTATAAAACATACCTTAACCACTTTAGCCTTATTTTATACATAGTCTATTTGAAAATAGCCGATCTACAATCTCACAACGCGTTGTGAGCTTGTAGATCTGCTATTTTCGACGTGTGCGACAGTGAAACGTGTCTGGGCGGAAACAATTGCTTGACAGTTTGGTTCCGCATCGACAGTTTCTCCACAATTTAGAGACAAATGTGGGCACATAATCATAAATATGATGATCCTAATATACAATTGAGAGTGGCGCGCATGCGCGACCGACACGGTACGACCGACCGTGTACCGTCTACTGTCACTACGGTCCTTTTCAACCCCAAAACAAGCCCCAAAAGAAGCGCGACCATCCGCTTACAATAAGCGGACATGGCAGTTGCCAGGTTCAGAGAAACAAGCAACCAGGTTAATGAAAACAACCGCAAAGCCACGGCGTCCTCTAACATTAGTCAACCCAGTACAATGCTCGGTGCAGATAAACACTTGTTGAACCAAACAGTGCGTCAAATGAATGTCTATTTACTGCTAGTAAAACAGTCAAATTACAGCAGCATCTCCTTCTAGCGTTAAACTCGTGTTACTCCAGTGGTTCTCAAACTTTTTCATGTCAAGGACCCCCAAATAGACGCTTATTACCCCACGGACCCCCATTTGAAAAGATAAGCCAGGGACCCCAATAAGAGAAGGTTTTTACGGCTCTCTAGCAGTGATTCTCAACCATTTTAACTTCAAAGGACCCCCAGTTTGACATCCATTAGGCTATTGACCCCCATTTAATGGCATTTATATCTCTGGGACCCCAATTTATATTGTAAAATCAATGTTAATTTAACTCTGAGTGTCCCCAAATGGAACCAAATGGACCCGTTAGGGTCCATTTGGTTCCATTTGGACACTCTCAGAGTTACAGACCCATAAGGGTCCATTTGGTTCCTATCCATCATTTAGCTGGGGACCCCCTGGAACCCCCTCAAGTACCCCTGGGGGTCCCCGGACCCCACTTTGAGAACCAATGAGTTATATCACCACTTTTAACAGCCTGCTCAGGGACTACAGATGAAAGCTAGCTTCTGGCTAACTCTGGTTCATTACACGGATGTGAAAACCAACATGTTGATTAATGTGCACTGTGTCCCTGGTAAATAAATAAACATGATAGCAATACTGTTGATAATGTAATCATTTAAAACGTCACTGCCATGCAGAAGTTGTAGGCATACTTTTATAGCCGTTAGCACTGGTTAGCCTAGGTTGTTTTTAACCCAGTTTCAGAGGCTGCTTAAAGTTAGTTTTAGCAGATCTACAAGCTCAATTTTAACAGACAAGATATAACAAATGCAATGTTGATTAAAAGCTGCATTCTGCGTTGTATAATGAATTGTTATGGACAGGTCGATTGTGACATAAGTTTATGAAAACAAACCAACAGAGTCCTGGGGCCTGAAACAAACGTAACCTGGCGTTTGCACTTAATTCATTTAAGGCCCGTACATGTACATAAACGTTCAAATTTCAAATATAAAGTTCTTACCTCATGGCCACGGATGTGACAATTCTGTTCGAGCCCTCAGAAGTAACCGTATCTTCAGTATTGTTCAATAAAAAGCATTTTAATCCGATCGGTGGCCATTTTCTCAGCATGTCCGCCATGCTTTCAACTGCATTACCCATCGGTTGGTAGGTGTACTGCACTCTGATAGACTGTGCCAGCTATGAGCAAATGGCCACCGATCGGATTAAGATGCGTTTTTATTGAACAATACGGAAGATACGGCTACTTCTGAGGGCCCGTACATAATTATAACATCCGTGGCCATGGGGTAAAAACTGTGTTTGAAATCTGAACGTTCATGTAGTCCAAAAAAGGCGGGAAAAAATACAAATAAAGTAATAAAGGCGGGAAAATAAGTAATATTACTCACCTCAGACAAAAGACGACGAAATGAAAGTAGATCAGTGATATATGAACCGAAATCAAGTAGAACAGTTTCCATAGTAATCTATCATCGACCGGAGAGACCTAGTATCGAGCGACCTAGCATCCGCTGGAAACCTTGAGAAGTGAGCCGAGCTCTGCGGGAACGGTGGATTTAAGGGGCGGGACAAACCAACAAGGGCTGTAATTGGTCTGACAAGCAGACATGCGTACATGCAAGAGGGCATCCCCGGGAATGCCCTCTCACGTGTACGCAAGCACAGCCCCCCCCCCCCCCGCCCACACCCACACACACGCTGTTACACGCACGCACATGCGCACGCACCCAAACAACTCTATGACGTGCACACACAAACACGACACGAACACGACACAAGCCCCGCCCCCCTTCCCCACACACACACAGACACACACACACACACACACACACACACACACACACACACACACACACACACACACACACACACACACACACACACACACACACACACACACACACTCTATTACAAGCACGCTCATGCGCACGAACCAAAAATAGATACATTTGTTTTCAATGCAAACGTCATTTCACTAATTTAAAAGTTAAAGAGAAGAAGTTAGCGAAATATATAACAGCAATAATAATAATAATAATAATAATTAATATTGATAATAATAACATTATATATATTGTTTTAAATAAGAAATACATCAACTCTAAATTAGAATTAACAATGCAAGGAATAAATATAATAGCAACAGAATAAGAATAATAAAAACAACAAAGCTAAAAAAACAAAACAACTGGGGAGCAATTAATCTTTGGAATTATTCAGTAGTAGTATTATCTGATTATATGATTGAATATTATTGAATAAACACTGGTTATTGTGTTCAATCATTTTAAACAGGGCAGTCATGTTAAAAAACATCAACAGTGGTGGAACAAGTACTCAACTGTTTTGCTTAAGTAAAAGTATCAATACTGCAAAGTAAAAGTACTCTGTTATAAAAATATGTGCTGACCGATTGTGAGAGACCACTGTTGTTATCAATACTGTACAATCAATTGAAAAAATAGCATACAGATGTGTCTACAGTGCCACAACTGTACAGTTAAGCCAGATCAAAGTGAAAGTATCAGTAGTTAAACCACTGTGCACAGTAGTTGAGATTTAGACCCAAGACCTGATCTGTGTGTGTGTGTGTGTGTGTGTGTGTGTGTGTGTGTGTGTGTGTGTGTGTGTGTGTGTGTGTGTGTGTGTGTGTGTGTGTGTGTGTGTGTGTACATCTCTCACAGACAGACATCTCACTCATTGTTTTTAATCAGTAATAGGCTCTATGCAGAGCAGCCATATTGGGAATGAATTGGGCCCCTTCCTTACTTCCTTCACAGGTGTTACCAATAATACTAATTAAGGCTCTGTTCCATTTAGTGTAGCACAGTGGTTGTCTTATTTTCAAGGACCCCCATAACTCTGAGAGTGTACAAATGGAACCAAATGGACCCATTTGGTTCCATTTGTACACTCTCAGAGTTACACACCCACCATAAGGGGCCATTTGGGAACCAAAATGGAGTGTTTCTAGTGAGCCAACATGCACGATATCAGCACCCTGACCAGAATGGAACAGAGCCTTCATTAGCATCATTGGTAACACCTGTGAAGGAAGTAAGAAGAGGCCCAATTTCTTTCCAATATGGCTGCTGTGCATAGAGCCTATTGTGCAATAGTCTGTGTTCTTATCTCTCTCTCTCTCTCTCTCTCTCTCTCTGAGCCCCCCCCCCTCTCTGAACCCCACACCTCCCATTGTTTGAACAAACCTCTAATTTGCATGTGTAAGGAACATTCCCTAGCAGAGAAAAGAGAGACGTCCAGGTATCTTAATGGCATTTAAAGGTAAACAGTCCTCTCCCGCATTCATTGAAAAACTCCCACCAATCATTTATGTTAGGTGGGTTTATGCCTTGCCCATGTATCCAGGTATATCACCTTTTTCACCCAGTACTTCTTCACAGCTTGTTCTCAGCAACCAAAACAAAACCATCTGGAAGGAAGTGAAAATTACAGAACAGGAAGCAGTTGCTGAATATATAGAGAAAAGTGTATTGCGCCGGTGGGAACAACATGCTACAACACCTCTAAAGTTTCCAGTAGCCCTATGACTCATATGGGTATAAATGACCATAACAATGATAAGATCAGAAAATCAGAATATAGAGCTTTAACGTACGGTAGGGTTAAAACAAAAGGTTTTTTGTTAAAAGGTTAAAGCACCATATTCTGATAGTAATCATTACTATAGAGCTTTGTTCAGTTACAGGAGTCTCCATGTCTCTCCAGCTCTTTATTAAACAGAAAATACAATATCAGGTAGGTGACAAATTCAGCCAATCAGGAGAAAGTACCCATTTAATCAGCTTAATTTTTATAGCGTTCCAGTTCCAATTCTGTCTGCTCATTTCTTTGTCTCACCACTTCCAATTGTTTAATCTATATCCTGTCTTAGTTCTCCATCCTGATTGGATACAATTGGTATCCTGACCTGAACATTTCTAAGTGAATAAGTGTACATCTGGATACAGTGTCTTGAAGTAGGGCGTTAATTTATGAAAAAACACCAAAAGTTGAAATATAAGAGATAAGAGGTTTCGGCCCCCGACAGCAACGATATCTAAAACCAACATTAAAGGTTCTATGACATTCATCTTCACTTTTTTTTATTTTTTATGTTTTTTGGGGGGTTTTATGACCTCAATTACACCCAAAGAATCTGAACTTTGAACATTCAGTGGATTTTCTGTGGTCTAGGGTTTTCTGAATAATTAGGCTGAAAAGTAATCTGAGCTTGGCCCTTCGGCAGTGAGGTCACAGCCCATTAATCCCGCCCACTCTCCTCCTCGCCCCTCCCCTCCCCTATCCTTTCCTTTGGGGGGGGGGCGGAGCAGAGGCGATGATTGACAGGCAAAATCCCTCACCAGCGACACGCAGGCAAAGAGCGTCTCAGAGCAGAGCTTCTCAGAGCAGAGCAGTCTCAGAGCGGAGCGTCTCAGAGCAGAGCGTCTCAGAGCAGAGCGTCTCAGAGCAGAGCAGTCTCAGAGCAGAGCGGAGCGTCTCAGAGCGGAGCAGCCTCAGAGTGGAGCATCTCAGAGCAGAGCGTCTCAGAGCAGAGCAGTCTCAGAGCAGAGCGGAGCGTCGCAGAGCGGAGCGTCTCAGAGAGGAGCAGTCTCAGAGCAGAGCGTCTCAGAGCAGAGCGGTCTCGGAGCAGAGCGGTCTCGGAGCAGAGCGGTCTCGGAGCAGAGCGTCTCGGAGCAGAGCGTCTCGGAGCAGAGCAGTCTCAGAGCAGAGCAGAGCGGAGCGTTGCAGAGCGGAGCGTCTCAGAGCGGAGCAGTCTCAGAGCGGAGCGTCTCAGAGCGGAGCGTCTCAGAGCAGAGCGTCTCAGAGCAGAGCGGTCTCAGAGCAGAGCGGTCTCAGAGCAGAGCGTCTCAGAGCAGAGCGTCTCAGAGCAGAGCAGTCTCAGAGCGGAGCGTCTCATAGCGGAGCGGAGCGGAGCGGAGCGGAGCAGAGCGTCTTAGAACAGAGCGGAGCATCTCAGAGCGGAGCGGAGCAGAGCGGAGCATCTCAGAGCGGAGCGGAGCAGAGCGTCTCAGAGCAGAGCGGAGCGTCTCAGAGCGGAGCGTCTCAGAGCGGAGCGTCTCAGAGCAGAGCGTCTCAGGGCAGAGCAGTCTCAGAGCAGAGCGTCTCAGAGCAGAGCGGAGCAGAGCGTCTCAGAGCAGAGCGTCTCAGAGCGGAGCACTCTCAGAGCGGAGCGTCTCAGAGCAGCGGAGCAGAGCGGAGCGTCTCAGAGCGGAGCGGAACAGAGCGTCTCAGAGCGGAGCAGTCTCAGAGCGGAGCGTCTCAGAGCAGAGCGTCTCAGAGCGGAGCAGAGCGTCTCAGAGCGGAGCGTCTCAGAGCGGAGCGGAGCATCTCAGAGCGGAGCGTCTCAGAGCGGAGCGTCTCAGAGCGGAGCAGAGCGTCTCAGAGCGGAGCGGAGCATCTCAGAGCGGAGCGTCTCAGAGCAGAGCGTCTCAGAGCGGAGCGGAGCAGAGCGTCTCAGAGCGGAGCGGAGCGGAGCGGAGCGGAGCGGAGCATCTCAGAGCGGAGAAGAGCGTCTCAGAGCAGAGTGTCTCAGAGCGGAGCGTCTCAGAGCAGAGCGTCTCAGAGCAGAGCGTCTCAGAGCAGAGCGGAGCAGAGCGGAGCAGAGCGGAGCGGAGCAGAGCGTCTCAGAGCGGAGCGGAGCGGAGCGGAGCAGAGCGTCTCAGAGCGGAGCGTCTCAGAGCGGAGCGGAGCAGAGCGTCTCAGAGCGGAGCGGAGCAGAGCGTCTCAGAGCAGAGCGTCTCAGAGCAGAGCGTCTCAGAGCGGAGCAGAGCGTCTCAGAGCGGAGCAGTCTCAGAGCGGAGCGTCTCAGAGCGGAGCGGAGCAGAGTGTCTCAGAGCAGAGCGTCTCAGACCGGAGCGGAGCAGAGCGTCTCAGAGCAGAGCGGAGCGTCTCAGAGCGGAGCGTCTCAGAGCAGAGCGTCTCAGGGCAGAGCAGTCTCAGAGCAGAGCAGTCTCAGAGCAGAGCGTCTCAGAGCGGAGCAGTCTCAGAGCAGAGCGTCTCAGAGCGGAGCGTCTCAGAGCGGAGCGTCTCAGAGCGGAGCGTCTCAGAGCGGAGCAGTCTCAGAGCGGAGCAGTCTCAGAGCAGAGCGTCTCAGAGCAGAGCGTCTCAGAGCAGAGCAGTCTCAGAGCAGAGCGGAGCAGTCTCAGAGCGGAGCGTCTCAGAGCGGAGCGTCTCAGAGCAGAGCGTCTCAGAGCAGAGCAGTCTCAGAGCAGAGCGTCTCAGAGCAGAGCAGTCTCAGAGCGGAGCGTCTCATAGCGGAGCGGAGCAGAGCGGAGCGGAGCAGAGCGTCTCAGAGCAGAGCGGAGCATCTCAGAGCGGAGCGTCTCAGAGCGGAGCGTCTCAGAGCGGAGCGGAGCGGAGCAGAGCGTCTCAGAGCAGAGCGGAGCGTCTCAGAGCGGAGCGTCTCAGAGTGGAGCGTCTCAGAGCAGAGCGTCTCAGGGCAGAGCAGTCTCAGAGCAGAGCGTCTCAGAGCAGAGCGGAGCAGAGCGGAGCAGAGCGTCTCAGAATAGAGCGTCTCAGAGCGGAGCAATCTCAGAGCGGAGCGTCTCAGTCTCAGTCTCAGAGCAGAGCGTCTCAGAGCAGAGCAGTCTCAGAGCAGAGCGTCTCAGAGCAGAGCGTCTCAGAGCAGAGCAGTCTCAGAGCAGAGCGTCTCAGAGCGGAGCAGTCTCAGAGCAGAGCGTCTCAGAGCAGAGCAGTCTCAGAGCAGAGCGTCTCAGAGCAGAGCAGTCTCAGAGCAGAGCGTCTCAGAGCGGAGCAGTCTCAGAGCAGAGCGTCTCAGAGCGGAGCGTCTCAGAGCGGAGCGTCTCAGAGCGGAGCGTCTCAGAGCGGAGCGTCTCAGAGCGGAGCAGTCTCAGAGCGGAGCAGTCTCAGAGCAGAGCGTCTCAGAGCAGAGCGTCTCAGAGCAGAGCAGTCTCAGAGCAGAGCGGAGCAGTCTCAGAGCGGAGCGTCTCAGAGCGGAGCGTCTCAGAGCAGAGCGTCTCAGAGCAGAGCAGTCTCAGAGCAGAGCGTCTCAGAGCAGAGCAGTCTCAGAGCGGAGCGTCTCATAGCGGAGCGGAGCGGAGCGGAGCGGAGCGGAGCAGAGCGGAGCGGAGCAGAGCGTCTCAGAGCAGAGCGGAGCATCTCAGAGCGGAGCGTCTCAGAGCGGAGCGTCTCAGAGCGGAGCGTCTCAGAGCGGAGCGTCTCAGAGCAGAGCGGAGCGTCTCAGAGCGGAGCATCTCAGAGTGGAGCGTCTCAGAGCAGAGCGTCTCAGGGCAGAGCAGTCTCAGAGCAGAGCGTCTCAGAGCAGAGCGGAGCAGAGCGTCCCAGAGCAGAGCGTCTCAGAGCGGAGCACTCTCAGAGCGGAGCGTCTCAGAGCAGCGGAGCAGAGCGGAGCGTCTCAGAGCGGAGCGGAGCAGAGCGTCTCAGAGCGGAGCAGTCTCAGAGCGGAGCGTCTCAGAGCGGAGCGTCTCAGAGCGGAGCAGAGCGGAGCAGAGCGGAGCAGAGCGGAGCGGAGCAGAGCGGAGCGGAGCATCTCAGAGCGGAGCAGAGCGGAGCAGAGCGTCTCAGAGCGGAGCGGAGCAGAGCGGAGCGGAGCATCTCAGAGCGGAGCGTCTCAGAGCGGAGCGTCTCAGAGCGGAGCGGAGCGTCTCAGAGCGGAGCGGAGCATCTCAGAGCGGAGCGTCTCAGAGCAGAGCGTCTCAGAGCGGAGCGGAGCAGAGCGTCTCAGAGCGGAGCGGAGCGGAGCATCTCAGAGCGGAGAAGAGCGTCTCAGAGCAGAGTGTCTCAGAGCGGAGCGTCTCAGAGCGGAGCGGAGCAGAGCAGAGCGTCTCAGAGCAGAAAGTCTCAGAGCGGAGCGTCTCAGAGCGGAGCGGAGCAGAGCAGAGCGGAGCAGAGCGTCTCAGAGCGGAGCGTCTCAGAGCGGAGCGTCTCAGAGCGGAGCGTCTCAGAGCGGAGCACTCTCAGAGCGGAGCGTCTCAGAGCGGAGCGTCTCAGAGCAGAGCGTCTCAGAGCAGAGCGTCTCAGAGCAGAGCAGTCTCAGAGCAGAGCGGAGCAGTCTCAGAGCGGAGCGTCTCAGAGCGGAGCGTCTCAGAGCGGAGCAGTCTCAGAGCAGAGCAGTCTCAGAGCAGAGCGTCTCAGAGCAGAGCGTCTCAGGGCAGAGCAGTCTCAGAGCAGACCTAACCCTCACACTGCCACCTAGTGACCAAACTGTTTCACTTTTATGTGGAACCAAGAATGGAAATAAAACGGTTATGGTTTGTTTAAAGGGGGATATAAAATGACTATCAAATCTAAATAAATTGCTCAAAGCAAAAATAATTACGTACACTAATGTGATCACTCTTTATTGGGCATCATATTTGCCCTTTGTACCTGTCATGTTGGCATCATATTTGCCTTTTGTACCTGTCATGTTTGATCTATTGATGTTATTGATTTGTTGATTCCTGATTGATGACTTACTGTGTTTATGCTTTTGTTTCCACGGTGTGTTTATATCAATAAAGAAACCTTCTAAACCATCAGTCGCCTTCAACTCCAGAGGACCTAGGGGAGACGCCCAGGAAGCATCTATGATGCAGACGTTCAGCGTAGCAGAAACATCTCATATCTCCTTGTCTCCAACAGCTGTCACCCTGGCAACTCCAGTAAGAGTTTACGTACAGCAGCCTTATGGTTCATCAAAAGGACATCACCATGAACTCAACAATAGGGCTGCAATTAACGATTATTTTCATGATCGATTTATCGGCCGATTATCGAAGCGGTAGATCGGATTGTGGCTCTTATTTAGCTATTACTTTTAATTTATTACAGGGCCAGGCTTGCAAGCATGGCTCTGTTTTAATATTGGCATTATTCTTCTACCACTTTTCGCAGTTCTGGCTGAACCGTGCATACGCTTTTTACGAAACTCGGCCATATGGTAGAGGGTCATAAAAAACCATCAAGAAATAATTCTCACAATCTTTTGTCAAAAGGTGGCGCTATAGCACTCAATTGAAAATGCCAACTTTGAACAGGTAAAACTCATGCCCTGTTTGACCTACAGCCATGAAACTTCGATACACACATGCGTCTCCTCATGCTGAACAACTTTCACACTCTGACTTTTGACCTCTGACCTTTAGATCTCCCACCATTTTGAATTATATGAAAAACAGTCATTGGCTCTTAACATCTGCATTTTTGTTTTTTTTTACATTTCCAACAAAAAGACATTTCCAACAAAAATACTTATTGATCCCATGAGGAAAACTCAAAACACTACTGTAGATACAGCAAAATAGATATATATCAATGTCTATATGAAATGCACTCAAAAGAAATGTGAACACAATTTACAATGGCAACAATTCTTGCGTATCCTTACTGAAATAAACCGTTACCCCAGAGCTAATTAGTCTGTTCAGAGAAGGATTAACAAGAGCTTCCAGAATATATGATTAGAATGAACAAGAATTCTTTAGATACCCACAACTATGGGACTATTATACCAAGGAAATTAAAGTCGTCTCCAAAAGTGAATGTGTGATTAAAATGGCTTTCCACACCAGTATCTTTCCTTAACACATCCACGTAGGTAGGTGGGTTAGATGTGGACAATTCACATATTCTGGAAATATCACAAAGTATTGTTTTTTTAAATGATACACAAGATGCTACAAAAGAAAAGGGGATATGTTCCTATGAGGTACCTTTTACTCTATGTTTTATCGTACAGAGGAAAATACAAATACGGGATAGTTCTCTTGTCAAAATACTATTTGCAGCTAGTAAAAAGCCATCAGAAGGAAAACGGGAAAACATAAACATAAATCTATATAATGATAAAACTGATGCATCATTTGACATTGGGGTTGTAATAACACTTAATTGAACAAATCGATTATAAAAAAACATAAAACAATCGATTAATAATGAGTTCTGGGTATGTCATTAGGCAAACAAAAAAAACGTTCAAAAGCCTTCACAGCTCACGCGTTGAGCATACCTTCACGTACATTCCTTCTAAGGGGTGGTTCTGGTTACAATAGAAACACAAACAAGACAAAAAAACGTTACTGTAACGTTTCATGTTACGGAAGGTAACATGTGTAGGCGACAGCATTACAGCTACAAAGTCAGTAGCGGTGTTGAGTGCTGGATTACAGGTAGAAGAGGTAGTCGTCAGGTAGAAGAGGTGGTCGTCAGGGTTACAGGTAGAAGGGTTACAGGTGGAAGAGGTAGTCATCAGGGTTACAGGTGGAAGAGGTAGTCATCAGGGTTACAGGTAGAAGAGGATGATCCCATCATCAGGGCTGTCGGGTCAGGTACCGCTTCAATTCAATGATGTTCCTGTCCAGTTTATCAAGTTCGGTCTGAAGATTCGTCTTCTCACCTTCAAGCACTGCATTAATTGTGTGGAAAGCCTCGCTTGACCGTTTCTGTGTTCGGCGAACCCTGCCCAAAACAATAAATTGCAGGCTATCCAGCTTCTTCCTTATTTCCTTGCACCTTAACCTCCACGAATAGATGAGGCTTTCCGCCACCTGCCGATGATAGTTGAGGCGCATTTCCATGTTCTCCTCTGGCGCCTGCTTCCCTCTACCATCCTCTTTTGTTACGTTGTCGCCGATGATGCTGTTTTGGAAGGACATGAATAGTTTGGCTACTCCTTTGATGGTTCCAAACTGGCGATCATTGAGGTTCTCATCGGCAAGCACGCTGATATAGGGTCCGACTCTGGTCTTCACCTTCTTCGCTTGAAGTGCAACGTCGCCTTTGGTGGCGGGACTGAGAATCAGCAAATCTTCCCCCATTGGGAGAAGGACTAGTTTGGAATGTTGGGATTTCTCACATAGCTGCTCGAGCGCCACTTCAGCTCTCTCAGGGGTCCTGAACTGAAGCAACCAGGATTTTCCATTTATGTTCTGGAGCAATAATTCCTCCTCAACGAACCCTCCAAACAGGGAGAGGTAAAGAACTATAACATCACCTTCGCTGAAACTGTCATTGCCGGTCTTAATTTGCAGCACGCCTGTAATAATACATGCTCACAGTCTCACAGATGTTACAATTGTGTATACGGCCCTCAGAAGTATCCATATATTTGATATTGTACATTTATTTGTTTTTCATTTGTTATAAACCATTAGTGAATCATACTGCAATGTACAAAATAAAACAAATCACTAGTTCTTAAAACAGTGAACATTCTTATTCAAAGTCCAGTTTATGTTGAACAATCAATCAACCCATCCATATACAAATTAACATTTTACGTGAGGCCAGGGAGCCCTCTGCTGGCCAACACAGAAACCAGTCAAATGCAGTATAAATGAAAATGTCATCAATGTAATATTTAGAGACAAACAATCTAACGATGCATTTTGGATATATATTGATCCCAGCATGAATAAGAGATGCATTTTACACTGACGTGGCTATAGGATTCCTATAGGTTTTGGGCCTTCAGCATTCAATACATTGCAACATTTTTGCAAACAGGACTAAAGCTGTGGTTTGTTGAAAATATATAAAGCCTTTTATAGAAATGAGTTACAGCCTCAGGTTCATATTTCAGTACCATATGCTATTTCATATTAACTAGACCATACCCGTCGGCGCAGCGCATCCGTGGGGGGATGTGCGCACATGATCTGGCAACCCGGGAGGCAGTTCGTCCCATAGCTGGGCAGGCCCGTAACCATGGCGACAGTGTTTGACAGAAAAACGCTAATAAGAAGCTGAGATTTGATGAAATTGAAAAACGGGCTTCACAGTTGCGTTCAGATGGTAATGGTCAATGGCTGTGTGCAAAATCAGAGCAATTGGTCCTGCCAGTGAGGAGAACCGGGTGTCTTCACTCACGTACTCACCACCACTACAGAGGTTACTAGAATTATAGTATGATATGATGTTTGCATCGGTATCTGATTTGATTTGTCATCAACTTAACTCATTGTATTTTGAACATTTAGTTATGGATCAGCTTTGTTTATTATCCACAACGTTTAGAAAGGGTTTTGTTGGTTGTGTTGTTTTGTGTGCTTCTGTGCACAGAATTTGTATATTGAGAAACATCTGCCTGCTGGTTCATTCTTCGTCTCATTTAACTCTTTATTATAGCTTAATTTCCCCCCATATTACTTTTTTCCAGTCACGCCTTATACATTTTTAATATTTTTAATATTGTTTGAGCTGCTACATATCCATCATATTTAATAATAATAATAATAATAACCTTTATTTGTATAGCACCTTTCATGACATGAAATGCAGCGCAAAGTGCTTTACAGAGCAAAAATACAGTTACAGTTACAACCAATTTAACAATAAAGCAAACGAAAAATAAAATAAAATAAAAGCAAAAGCATAAAACATTAAAATAGGCAATACAGTGAGGACTTAAAAATCAACCAAAGAGTCAGCTAAAACTAAATTTAACTAAATTACTGATCATTCAAAACTCAAAGGTTTATGAGAATGATTGTATGAGCTATTTATTAAATATTCATTATTGTCTATAGATGAGGCAAATGTTTTTCAATTCTGTTTATGTTCAAAAAAAAAAATGCAAACAGACATTCCCTATTATTTTCATAAATTGTTTTCTGACATTCACTCAAGAAATTATTTTAATTTATCCTTCTAAACATCATTTTTTCATCAAATTTAGAGGACCTCAGTTGTGGACCTCTCTAGACACATCTCTTAAGTCATCACTATCCTTGCCAATATTTAAGAAACATAAGAAACATCTTCCTCACCAGTAGTTCATATGATTTAGTTCTGATGTGTAATTTAAAAAAAAAAAGTGTTTCTGTCTTTTTCTTTTGTGCAGTTTGTGTTTTTATTTATTGCATGCTGCTCCCCTTATAAACTTGTATTCTTTTGTATTGTTCTTATTGAACTTATAATGAATGCTGTTTTATGACCTCTTCCATTAAGGAAAGGATTCCAAATAAGCCTGCTGTCTTCTTCCTTTTTCTTGCACACTAACGTGTTTTCTTTTGATATGTATAGTTTCTATTTTATATTACAATGTGCTAATAAACTAAACTAAATTACATTCTGATTCAATGTGTTGTTGGAGTTCTACTCTCTCAAGACAGATTCAGAGCTCCACAGCTGAATCTGTCAGAAATCACGCCACTGACTCATCCAATGACCCACTCACTGACGTCATAGATGTTTTGCCAGGCATGTTATTTGAGAAGAGCCATTAAACTATCAATTTCCTACTAATAGGCTCGACTCGTACAGTCACATTTGAAAATCAAAACAGGCATATGTAAATTGCAAGTTATGTATTTTATGTATCTATTTTGGCACAGAAATGCATCTAAATTTAAAAAAGAAATAACTTGGTGTTTTGTTCTAAATGCTCTTTATATACAGTATATATTTATTTATTTACTCATTCCATGAGCTTTTTACCAACGACAAACCAGTGGTGGAAAGTAACTAAGTACATTTACTCAAGTGCTGTACTTCAGTAAAATTTTGAGGCATTTTTGCTTTACGGTAGGATTTCAAATTCTCAGTACTTTTACTTGTACTTTGTTACTAGTTACTTTGTAGATGTAGATTATTACAAAACATATATTAACCACTTCAGCCCTATATACATTTCAGCCATTTTGAAAATAGGCAATAGCTGATCTAAGCTCATGCACATTATACCTTTTATACATTTGAAAACTTCATTGTGAAATGGGACATTCTGCATGAGTACATCCAAGGGGTCATTGCCATGTTGGCTTGTGGTGGACATTTGTCAAAATATTTTTGTTGCCACAGACATACAAAATGGGCAGACAATAATACATTATATATACAATGCAATACCAGAAACACATAGAGATAGCCCTGAATGACCACAACAGGTATGTACAAATGGAACCAAATGGACCCTACGGGTCCATTTGGTTCCATTTGTGCACTCGAGTTTGAGAACCACTAGTACTAGTGGACTCATAATGTGTCATAGTAAATAAGTGTCAACCATGACTTGGCATGCAGTAATTGGGTATTATGATCAAAATAAGAACATGGTGTGTATGGTTTGGTACTTTAGTAGCTCCGACGGAACCTCTCCCTCCGCTGTATAGCTCCGAGATGAGGTTCCTCGTTAGTTACTGCCGTCTGTTTTCGAAATGGTCGCACGTCGTCCACTTTACATGTTTCTTACCCCTTTCTGCACATCGTATCCAAAAAGTAAAGCATTTCCGCCACTCTCTCAGATGTTTGAAGTTTTAACGCGCCATAAAAGCCATCCAACGGGTTGAAGAAAGTATTTAATTTGCCTCGGTTTTCATCCGGTTACATGGTTTTTAAGACATTGCGCAAGAGTTGCGCCCGTAGAGATAACATTACTGCTTACCCTACTGGTCAAATGTTGAATTGCATCTTCTAATGCAAAATATTATGGAGCCGGATGAAAACCGAGGCAAATTAAATACTTTCTTCAACCCGTTGGATAGCTTTTATGGCGCGTTAAAACTTCAAACATCTGAGAGAGTGGCGGAAATGCTTTACTTTTTGGATACGATGTGCAGAAAGGGGTAAGAAACATGTAAAGTGGACGACGTGCGACCATTTCGAAAACAGACGGCAGTAACTAACGAGGGACCTCATCTCGGAGCTATACAGTACAGCGGAGGGAGAGGTTCCGTAGGGGCTAGTACTTTAGGTACATTTTGATACCAACACGTTTGTACTTTTACTCAAGTAAATTTTGAATTCCTGTTTTTTACTTGAAACAGATTATTTCTACATTGAAGTAATGATACTTTTACTTAAGTAAAACAAAAATGGAGTACTTTTTCCACCACTGCGACAAACAAGAGAGGAACTCAAGATGCAAGGTATAAGGTTTCCAATTTCAAAACAGAGCTGTAGAATTTGTCAGGGGGAGAATACGATCTCTCCCCCTCGTATACACCAATCAGAACAGAGTAAACCTCCACTCTCTCCCCTCTCGTAACCACCAATCAGAACAGAGTAAACCTCCGATCCGTCCAATGAGAGCACCGTAACACTTCTTTGCGTCAGCACAACGCCCCGCCCCGCCCTGTAGGTTGCATGGTTGCCAGTGTTGCCATGTTCGCTTATTATAAGAGACTTTGGGCGTGTTTTTCTGTAAAGTCGCTTGTAAATATTGGTAGTTTTCGGGTTGCGTTTTTTTGGGGCTTATTTCTAAAGTGTAGTTGCTTATTTGGGCTTGTTGTTTCCTATTGTTGTTTAAACCAGATTAATATGTAATTTTCCACTCAAAAATAGATCGTCTGTTTTCAAATAATCGATACATGTTTAAAAGTGCTCATGTCATGTGGCTTCTTTTAAGATTGTTATCAATCCGTGCACCAAAATAAATGATTATTAATAAAATGGTTATTATCTATTACTGGTGTGAACTGCTAACCGTAAATCTCATTTGCATTTGATTTCACAGTGAAATCAAATGCAAATGAGATTTCGGGAGGGGGGTTTACCAGGCTAGTGACTCCTTTTCCTAGACCTGGTTGCGCGTTTCTCTCTCAAAACCTGGCAACGTTGTTTGGTTTCTCAACTTAACATGGCTGTTCCGTGGGGAAGCTTCAGGCTGAGTGGTGGATGTCCGAGATACAAGTGAACGTTAAAGGACATTTAATTTCCCCATTAAGCAACAACACTAATCTGCTGGTGAGTGCGAAGCCATGTTATTACATATAACTCGAGTTATTTATGACAAAAATGAGTCTCATTTTGCAGCCCACACGACGCAGCATCTGCTTTTGACACCGAGAGAGTCGTCTGGCTGGGAACCGGAAGACTCGCCCCAAAACACGCTCGCCCTCATTTCTTTAGCGGACCAGTGGTTCTTGTATTATTGTATTTGTTTTACTGAGGAATGAGGGTAAAGTTGGAAATACGTTTAGAGTTAGGCATAGTGTTACTGAGGTTAAGTTTAGGAATAAAGTTTAGGTTTTGGCACCGTTTTACTGAGGTTACGGTCAGGAACAAGGTTAGGTTTAGTTTAGGCATAGTTTACTGTGGTTACGTCGGATTTGCCCCGGGGTAACTGTGTTTTGGGGCGAGTGTTTTGGTATTCATCTGGCTAGCTTGTGCAAATAAAAAAGGCTACTAGCAAAATACTGAGCAGTGTTCACAGTTTCAGTTGCTTCGACTGCCTCTGGCTTAAAGTGGCTGACAGCTGTGTTGTTGTATCATCTAATGTGATATTGTTGGGTCAATTAGAGATACACAGCATCGCGCTGTCAGCCTTTCAAAGTTGGGTCAAATCACTCAAAACTGGGGTCAGAAATCATTGGGTTTCCTCGAGACCAACTCGCTAGCTAAAGCTGACAGCACAGCTAAAGTAAAGTGGTGGTGGTTATATGCAGCTAGAGGGAAAGTGACACCTCGCCTCAGACATACACAATAATACACAATAATGGTGTGAAGTAACTAAGTAGTAAGTACTTAAGTACAATTTTGAGGTATTTCTTACTTTACTGGAGTGTTTACAATTTTCAATAGAGAGAGAGACATATTGTGTTTTTTACTCCACTACAATTATTTGAAAACTTTAGTTACCAGTTACTTTGTAGATTTTGATTATTATTACAAAACATACATTAACCACTTTATCCCTATGCCAATACTTTTGTACTTTTACTCAAGTAAAATTTGAATACCAGACTTGTAACAGATTGTCTCTACATTGCAGTATTGGTACTTTTACTTAAGTAAAACATGTGATTACCTTTTCCACCACTGCTAGCTAAAGCTTGCAGGACAGCTAAAGTAAAGCTATGGTGGTTGTAAACTATGCACATTGATCCTAGAGGGAAAGTGACACCACGCCTCAGACAGTCACAATAATATCACTGTCAGCCAGCAGAAGATTAAAGCATGTCAGTGTGACGAAGTTAGCAGCAGTTTCCTGCAGAATAATAACTATTATTTGGACGCCTTAACTGTTTTAAATGTGGTTTCGTAGAAATGTATTTTCAAGTTGTGCAATAGGGCATTATACAGGCAACACAAATAGGATTATGTTGCCTTATTACAGATACTGCCTCCCTACTGCCTTATTACTGTCAATAGTCGTGTGCAAAATATTTCATAATTTCTTTGCAGAATCTCCTTTGTTCTTAGCCTTGGATCAAGACTATCATAGATGTATTTTATCCAGTCTGACTTTTACTTTCGTATCTATATGCAAATGTCAAAATCGATAAAATACATATATGATAGTCTTGATACAAGCCTACTTTGTTCTCATGTTTCTGTCTGGTGGTCTTTTTTTTCTCCTCTCTGTTTGGCTGAGCACTGTCATCTCTGAGCCAATGGAGACTGCTGACTCTGGGGTTCAGTGAGTGTTTTGTGTCAGAGAGGAAGCTGCTTATGTGGTCAGTCAGTGAGGCTACCATCAGTAGATTCTGGGCCCCTTGATACCCTTTCAATGCAACTATTATGTTGCCACCTGGGCTCGCCTGGAGTCTCTTGTTATGTCAAGACAGCCTGAATGTGCTATAGAAGTAGATCAGACTGGTTTGACAAAGGTGTGGAATTCAACCCAGCGGCAAAAAGACATGACATGTGCATTAACCTGGCCCACATTTCAAGGTTCTGGCCTGGGTGCGGGACTGCGGGTGTCTGTGTGCCTCTCTCTAGTTATGCTTACTGTGTATATATGTAATAATTTGCACTCTATATTTACCCCTTTCATCCACAGATCCATAAATGCACGTAATGAAGAGGACACCCACACTTTGGCCAGACCTGAACTACAGTTAATCTCCCAAGGAAGGATCTCATCTCCCACAGTTCCTCGGTTCTCTGTGGCCGGTTCCTGCACGGTCAGGGTGTTCCTCCCATCAGACTGGCAGAGCAGGCTGGGAGAGAGGTGGTGCTGCCAGCCAGGACCGAGGCTGCTCTGTCTTCCTCTGTCCTCGGCTGGGGGACTCGTGCAGTGGCTGTCGGAGACGGACGTTCAAGGAGGACCGCCCGGGACGGTTCCGTGTGCAGTGCCCAGCTCAGAGAGTGAGGGCTCTGCCTTGGTGTCACTGGCCGCTAGAGGAGCGGAGTATGTGGAGTGCTTCTGGTCGCCATGGAGCCGCAGGATAAGAAGCAGGTGCGTGTGTTCTGCGTTTGGCTGCTGAGCATCTGCTAATGATAACTGCCTGTCCCTGGGGCGGCCGGGTGTTTATATGAAACAGGTCTTGGCCCTTGGGGTTTTAGACCAACCTGAGGAGTATACTCAGCTAATCAGCACATAGCGCAAGGGAACAGTGCTTGGCAATATATCAATAGCCACAGAGATTCTTAAAACGATGATTTATTTATTGACATCGTACAAAGTACATCTGTCGTTTTTATACAAGATACAAGCAAAAAGAAACACAATTTAGGCAGTAGTTAGTTGGTAATAAGGAAGCATAAGACATTAGGGAGTCCGTAGTAACACTGCATAAGGTAGTAGGTAGTCAGTAATAAAGGAGCATAACGCACAAAACCCACAGGAGTATAAGTACACAGACGCTGCTTTTCTTCAGCCCCATGTTAATGCATGTAGCCCCACACGGACACTCCGCTTGCGCGCACTCTGGGCGGGGGAAAAAAAGCTATTCTCATATTAGAAATACATTGTATGTAGGATGACCAGACGTCATCAATAGTCGCATGCAATAAAGCGTGTCAAACCAGAAACAGGATTGTGTCCAACCTAGACACAGGATCTAAATGTCTCAATTGAACAGCAGGGAGACCAAATACCACCCCAATTCTATTATATTTTTGGTGGATTCGGTGCGTAAGGCAGTAGGGAGACAGTAATAAGGCAGTAGGGAGTCAGTAATAAGGGAGCATAAGGCGGTATCTGTAATAAGGCAACATCATCCTATTTGTGATTGGTATGAGATTGGCATTATTTTCAGATAACCACGGCTTTGATGTAGTAGGCTCATCACCGTTCAAAATTCATAATAATAATAAAATTGTTTCAAAGATCGTGTCCAACCTAGACACATGATCTAAATGTCTCAATAGAGCAGCAGGGAGACCATATACTGTACAACCACCCCAATTGTATAAGTTATATTGTATTATTAACATTTGTGCACGTGTTCATGGTATAAGCAAGATAAGCCCAAGGGGTTATTGATATATAATGCAAGGGATAGAGTCCCACATTGCACAGAGACGATTAACGTTTTGAGAAAATGTGACAATATTGAGAAATATCTTCCTGTGGTCTGTAAATTATTGTGATATCACAATAGTCTAATCAGCTAGCACTATATCGTTTTGTTTTTTTGTCCCAATCCTACTACTGTACACACACATGGATACAATGACACAATAAGTGTACTGGGTGATGCAGATCTAGGTCAGGTCTTGTTTAAAGAGTAAAGACTTATGTTTATTGTTTAGATGACCAAGAGGAAGGTCATCATGAAGTTGTTGTTATGCTCTTGCTTCGTCCTTCACACAAGTTTAAAGTCAAAAGTGTCAATTACGACCCCAGCGCTACAATCTCCATCCCATACATTTATCACTGCATCTGTCACCCTCCCTCCTCCGTTTCTGGCATTTCAGATTAGTCATATAGAAGGATCAGTTAATCAAACCATTCTATAGTTAAACATAGATATTATGTAGGAGAACCTCACTGAGTCAGCACGCCATCTGCACAGGAATGGAAAATGGCCAGCCCTTGGCCAGTTATTGAATAAGTTCAACAATGAGGCCATCTATTTTTCCTCTCTGTGTTCCACACCTGTATGTAGCTTTCCATTTATGTAATCATTAACTCTTAGCAGTACAAGCTAGAACATGTTGCCAGTGTTGCCACTGGCTCTCTTCCTCAGGGAAACATGAATGTCCTAGAAGTCGTTGAGGTAGAGTAGAAGCTCTTCTTACACTTTCCATGTGTAAATGACTTTTTAAGTATGTGTTTGTGTGTTTGTCAAATCTATTTAGATTACTGGACATGTGTTGGACATACTGGACCATCATCATATTGCATAATAGTTTCATGTGTCGGAGAGCAAGTGTGCAGAATGATGTTATGATCATGGAGCAAGTAGCTTGAATGTCTTTCTTCAGCATTAGCAGGCAATTATTTCTGCATTATGGTTATGTGATCCTGGCAGAGTGAAGTTGTGAAGAGTTTGATTGAGGTTAAGTGCAGAGAATCTGTACTTTTCTCCAGGCTCTTGCCTGCAGCTTCTTATATTCATGCTCTTCTTGCCCTTCTCTTGTTTGCCATCTTTCATTCATTCTCTCTCTTACATGGAATTTCCCTCCCTCTTCACTGGACTTTCGTTCTGCATCCCTTCCTCTCACTGCAGAATGCGCTTTGCTGGCAAAAGTGGAACAAAGCCCTACTAGGGTAATACGGGCCAGGTTGGCAATGGTCCTCTTGTGTAAAGAGCCTCTTTCGCTTTCTCTCCCTCTTCTCTGTCCATCCTGCTTTTTCTATTTCAGCTCCTCTCCTCTCTCGCGCCCCCCCCCTGCTCTCCCTCTCTCTCTCTCTCTCTCTGTCTCTCTGAGCCAGCTGCTGAGCTGAACTGAAATGAACTGGGGGGGTTTGTTTGGCTGCTGGATTTGGCTACCTAGGCAGGCACCACTATATGGGGCCCAGAGAGGAGAGGGAATTGGGTGAGGTTTAAAGCATCTTTGGCTGGTTCCCGTCTATCGAAATTAGTCAAATGAAATGACCAAGCAATTTTTCTTACAGGGACACTGTTTTTTAAATGTAGTCCCTAGAATACATACATATTCTCCTGACACACTGTGGCTGCTTTTATAGACCGTCCTTTTTAGCTCTGACTGGTGGTAGTAATAGTGTTGAGAGAGAGAGAGATAGAGAGAGGCAGAGAAAGAAGGTTGTCATGGTGCTGAAGATGGGAGGCGGTTTCTTTGTCAGGAGGAAGAGGACAGTAAGTTGGTCGTCTTATATGATGTTTCCTCGCTGCATCTGTCAGCCTATTGGTGATTTGTGTAGGCGTGTCCGAGAAATGAGGCTGAGGTAAGCCTCTAGGCGCTAAGTGCGTTTGTGTGCGTGTGTGTATGTGCCTGTATAATCCGCACGAGGCACGTGTTTGTGTTTGGGTGTCCGAGGTCAGGTAGTGGGTGTGCCCTGTTATACTAAGACGGCTTAGGTTTCCTGTGTGTGTGTCTGTCTTTAAGTCAGTCTTGAGGATTTTCTTGATGCTTTGTTCCTCTGGGGGAATGGGCAGTTATTAATAGTGTAGCTGTGTGGGATGTGACGTTTGAAAGCTGAACCCTGAGAATGTGTGTGTACATCAATGCGTTCATATGTGTATGTGTGTTCATGTTTCTATGTGGATACTCGTCATAGACAGAGGAGCATGTGGTAGAGGAGACTGTGGGAAAGTCCCGCTTTTCTATTTACATTAGATAAGTATTTATCCAATATGTAATCACTTAATTTCAGGCTAAACTATTTTCCCGGCATGGATAGATAATAGCCAGCCAGCCACATATCAGCATCTGTGACGACAGATCTCTGACAACTCCCTAGGGGTCCCAGACCCCCTGTTGAAGACCCCTGCCATAAGACTTTCCGACATACAATTAACTAGAAAAACGACTCCGTATTTCCAGTATCCCAAAGTGCATCCTGGAAAATATGCAAATATAGCCAGAACTATTTTTGGAACGTAATTTTCAAAACGTGGCATTAAAAAAAACAACTTTAATATTTGGCTTGTTTGTTAATAACTTATTATTCTGTGATGTGAACATTTTAGAATACACATACTTTACACACATACACATACTTTACAGGGTCTTAAGTAAACAGTGTTGACGGTGTGTTGCAGGAGGAGGGAGCTGTGATTCGAGGCCTGTCTACAGGCCAGGCACTGACCACGCTCAGGGATCAGCTGACCAGTCTGCTGGAACAGGATCAGAAGACCACATGCAGACGACTCTCCTTACAGGTACATGCACACACACGCACGCACGCACGCACGCACGCACGCACACACGCACACGCAGACCTCTTCATCCAAATTCTTAAAACAAAGTTTTATGTGTTATGTCAGATGTATTTCATAAGTTGCTGCAAATCATAGTTTTCTGTTGTTTGTGTAACCATAGGAACGCTGGCTGAAGAGCTTCCTTTACCATGGCAACCGTCCCTCCTGTCTCCATTGGCCAGGAGCTGCCCTCACTCTATTGGTGGTACTGGGACTGGTCTGTTGCCCTGGCAGCCAGCCACAGGGCAGGTGGGTCACCTGAATGGAAATGTTTTTTTTTGCATTGAATATCTATGAAAGATGTGTCCCGGCTAAGACTCATCCGTGTGAATACATGGGGTAGCAGGTTGGCCTTGACCTAGGGAGCCCGACCAGTGACTCAGAGGTCTCTGGTTAGAGAACACAAGAGGGTGTATTCCATCTGTATAATGGTTGACTTCGGTTTTGCGTCATTGCATGCGTTGCGTATGCAAAATGATGCGTTTGACTTCATCACACAGACAGATTGCCTTGTGTGAATTGACAAATTGATCTTCTGAATTCTGTCATATTCATCTGCGGCTCTTCTGTTCTCAGTACTGGCATGGAGCTGATGAATGCTGCCGCTCTTCTCCTGCTCCTCATCCTCAACCTGCTGCTGGTTGGCCGACAGGAGAAGCTCAAGAGGAGCGAGATGGTCAGACGCCTCAAGTTCATCATTGCACAGCTCAATGGTGAGAAATCAACTTGAGTAGATTTTGATCAACAGTTTTTAGGTTGTTGCCCCCCAATTTTCTTCCCAATTTAGTCATTGCCAAATGCCAATACCCCACATGTTCGTGTAGTGCCTGTCACTGCCAACCCCTACTGTTTGGTCAGGGGACTGAGGGGAGGGTGTAGACAACCATGGAAACGTATGGAGTCGCCAGCCTCTTCTTTTCACCTGACGGGGAGGAGTTTCACTGGTGGGAGAGAGTGTGGAGGAACACACACTATCCCTCCCAGTTCCACTCCATGCTGATCAGGTGCCCCAACCAACCTTGTAGTAGGAGTTGCTAGTCCAGTGACGGAACACCCTCTGTCACTGGACCCACCGCCGGCTTCCCACCCATGAACACGGTCAGTTGTGCTCGTTGGAGTGCCCGGCCAGGTCGGAGGCACCGTGGAGGTGTCAAACCCCAGTCTACATAGTGGTGGACTGGAACCATACCCCTGCGTCTGAGATTTAACCCCCTCCTTTGATCTCACTCTTCTTTGAATTTCTCACCATCTCCTCATTGAAACGCTTTAACGTTGTCTTATTATATCTTCCACACCCTCCCTCTTTTGTCTCTTTGCCCCCCTTCCTCACTTCCCCACTAAAGACTATACTTCAGGGTGTGAAGTTGAGGCGATACGGTGGTCTCCGTCTCTCTACCCTGACCTGTACACTCCCTCGTCTCCGTCCTGGTCGCTCCACTGGACGTACCGAGACTCCCAACTGGTCAACCTGCCCGTCAGTCTGCTTGTGGAAGGGGACGTTATAGCTTTAAGACCCGGACAAGAGGCGTTTGCTTCCCTCAGGGGGATCAAGGTTCGAACGTGTATTGATACTGTACACACACGCACGCACACATGCACTCTCTCTCTCTCCCTTTGTGTGAACTACACAGATCTATACAGACCACAGATCTACAAGCTCACATCACATTGCACTGCAATGCGTTGTTGCTATTGTTGTGGCGTTGTGGCTATTTTCAGTGCACAACTAAGAATAACTCAGGCTTTACTTGTCTCCTCTGTGTCTACTCGTCCCCAGGATGACGAGCACATCGTTTTGGAGCCAGGAGACGTGTTCCCCCCAGTCTCCCCTCCTCCCTCACCGCTGGCCAATGAAAAGAGAGGCCCTCAGAGCCCCCAACAGCACCGGCTGTTCAGAGTTGTCCGCACACCAGTCCTGGACATTGTCAGGTCGGTGACTCGGCTATGTTGGGCTAGTGCGCTGGTTCTCAAACCTTTTCATTTTAAGGACCCCCATAACTATTGTGCTAGGCGCATTTTTGCGTCGTGCAAATACCATCATTGTGCTGGACGCACCCCCATGATGCAATTTAAGACCATGGTTAAGACCTAGCGGCGGGTGTTAATTAACGTCCTCAAAATAGGTCCCTCAGAGTTAAAGATACTGTAAGGGTCCATTTGGAACCCCCTCAAGGAACCCTGAGGATCCCTGGACCCCACTTTAAGAACTACTGGGCTAGTGGTGGGTTTGTGTTTTGTTACTGTTTGTTCTTGACTTTTCTCTTCAGCGTATACTATACATGGATAGCATAGGATAAAGAAAGGTCGGACTGAGCTGACAGTGTGTTGGTTGGTAGAAAGTGTTAATTATTTCTCAGAAGTAATGCTTTTGGGTAAATGTTTTTTCACATCATCCAAATGATTCTCCAGACTTTGTTTTGCCAAATCAAAGTGGTCAATGATTGTGGTTTCTTTTTTTTATCGTAAATCGTCCATTTACAGTGAGGATTTACAAGTCTGACCTAACTGGTGCACACACACTGGAATATGTCTCATTGTACTTTGAACAATCACTGGAAAAAGGCATTAAGTATTTATACTGTACATACCCATAGTATATCTTGCAGATCTAGTACGGTACAGTGCTCACACCCGTACAGACACTGAAAAGGGGGGTTAATGTATTGTGCACCTAGGCTGCAGAATTACTTAAAGTCCCCCCCCCCCCATCATGTTTTTTGTTTTCATAATGTCTTTTTGAAGCTTAACCGTGAAAATCCTGGTAGTTTCTTGCACTCTGCATATCTCCAATGCATAATGTAGTGTTTTACAACAAAAATGTGGTCTTCAGACATGGCACTCACTGGCACGCCACTCAGACAGCGTGTGATGTCACATGCCAAACACCAACCTCACTAAAGACAGGAATCAATGAGGAAGAAGTAATTGGTTTAAACAATCTTCTTTCCTTGCCATCTTTTTCTTTCAACAGGAAAAGTTTGGAGATGGCCCTGATTCGGCCCATCACGGCTCTGGATAATGAGAGGTTCACTGTGCAGTCAGTTATGACCAAGATAACCTGTCCTGTTGTGCTGGTGAGCACTTAGATGAGTTTGAAAAATGTTCCTTCTGTTAATTGGCATTGCGTGTTCTACCCGTTTTTAAAACAATCATTTTGGTTTACTGTAGGTGGCGTTTTTACTGGTGAATACTGTCCGTTACTTCTGTGATGCACCCAACCTCACCCCTGGCTGCTTCAACTTTTTCCAGTTGCAGGTACAGACTGTGTGTGTGTGTGTGTGTGTGTGTGTGTGTGTGTGTGTGTGTGTGTGTGTGTGTGTGTGTGTGTGTGTGTCTATATATATTACTGTAAGTACTCAGTTTCAAATTAAGATTAAAAAGAAGTTGAATGAGATGTAATTGTTTTTCCAGTTGATGGGTGTTTTGCCGATCCTGCCTCTGGTCTTCCCTTTTATGTGGGTGCTGGTCAATGCTTATGGAGAGGCCCGCGTTCTTGCCGAGTCCAGCCGCGCCTCACCCACGGGCCTGGTGAGACAAAAATACACTTAAAACACACACACACACACACACACACACACACACACACACACACACACACACACACACACACACACACACACAATCCCTTGTAACCTTGTGTGCATTAACAGTGAGTTACAGTACAGCTCCTAACAGAGAGAGGGTACATGCCCTTGTGTCGTATGTTGTAACGAACGTCTACACAAACACAACACACACGGAGGAGACGCAGAGAGGGTCTCCCTCTGTGTTTTAACTAGACTCTTCTCTTGCCCCAGCTTGCTAAGTTCTCTGAGGATACCCTAAGCAGCTACACGGAAGTGGTGTCCTCCCAGGTATAACCCCTCACTGTCTCCCTTCCTCCGCTCGCTCGCTCCCCCGCTCGCTCGCTCGCTCCC
The DNA here is from genome assembly GCF_963454915.1 of Gymnoscopelus microlampas. Classification (NCBI taxonomy): domain Eukaryota; kingdom Metazoa; phylum Chordata; class Actinopteri; order Myctophiformes; family Myctophidae; genus Gymnoscopelus; species Gymnoscopelus microlampas. The sequence continues at coordinate 29,304,790 of NC_139951.1, read as the reverse complement.
ACTCGCTCGCTGCCCTCACCCCTGCACCCCCCCTCCTCTGTGGAACCCTGTACACAGCTCTCACTATACCCTTTCCTCCATCCTAATGACTTATGGAAACCTTCATGGACATCTTTGATTATGATCACTTCTTTGATTGTTCATCTGTCTATCCTCTCGTCTAGTTTTAAAAAAAATATATATATATCTTTTATACGTTTTCTTCATCTTGCACGGCCAGTTATTTCCTTTCACTTTGGTCATTCTCATTCTTCATATTATGGACTATCAACACTCTTCGACCATGAACTTTTGGATGTCTGATTGCACAAATGATTCCTATCATCTTTGTCATGTTATTTTGACAATCAGTCCTGCCATTTCCACACTTTTTAAACTCGCCACAGTCTCAGATTTTTACTGAGCAAACCCAGTCTGTAATCCCTTTCCCCCTTGCCTGCTGATCTTTGGTAATCAGAGAAAAGCTGAAATCAATACAGTAAATCCCATTCTCTCTGTTGTGTCTGGTTATTGTATTGTTGCTACAGAACAATAAACGGGTAAGTGGCAGGCTAGAATTAATAAACCAAGGATTGGACAGTGATGTCACAATTGGAAGTGTGTGTAGCCTGTAGTTACACAGCCCACACAAGTATCACTCGATGATCTTTCTTTTTTTTTTGTCAAGCAAAATAATTCACCCATCGTGTGACAACATTGTGGTTTTGAGGTCAAGCAAAGGGCCCTATGAGTCTGAAGCATTTCTGCTTTATGACGCTTAGTGGTGACGTTACTGACCTGTCCTTGGTATCTTTAAACACACAACTCTGGTGTACTTAGTTTAGTCAAGTGTTCCAAAATATATAAAAAACATTATTTTATTTTATTTTTTTAAAATAGCGAAACGCAATGAGAACATATTTGTCATATGACAAAGTACACAGTATAGGCCAGTTAAACGGTACGGTAATGGGTGTTTCTAAGAAGGGCTTAAGTGCATGCCCTTCCAGCTCTGTCCACGTCTGCCTGCTCTGCATGACTGGAAATGACCCTCAATGAGGCACCCACACCATTAATCCTGTGGGGTTTCCTTTCCTTGTGTCCTTTCCTCATCTCCTTCTTTGGGATTAATTAATTTGCCTTGTTTGTTAAAAAAGGAGAGGTAACAAGGAAGGGAACCGTGGTTCTGAAATAATCACGGAGCTGCACTCGACTGTGTCAGGACTGAGCAGTGATGTCATCGGGATTGTTTTGTCCCCTGCTGTCTGTGCTGGCCATCATGGACTCCCATCACACAAAGCCAAGGAGAGCATGGAAATTCACACATTAGGCTTTGCCTCCTTCTCATGTAACAGTAGCACTTTTTTACATTTAGAAACAGCCGTTTCTTTTTTTATGTCGGCCATAAAGCTCATATAGGCCTATTTATTTGCTTTAAAAAAGTTATATACTTTTCAGTCTAATCTTTTACAGTAACTCCGCTCACTCCACAACTTGACGCCACAGCAGGCTAGCTTAAATATCAAAAAAATGTTTGATTTGTTGCTTTAGCATTATCAAAAATACCACTTGAGGGCTTTTGAATGTATTTTTGAGGAGTGTTGTTTTGAACAGAGAGCGGCGGTCTAACTGTTTGTGGATGTGTGTGCATGTATAGGAAATGCTGCGTTCCGTGTGGAGACATCTGGTGGGCGTCTTGAAGGGAGAATCTCAGACACTCTGCTACACCTCCAGCCTACTACACATCCTAGGATCTGTCACTGTGAGTAGTGTGTGTGTAATTCACTCTGAAGCATATGTATATCCTCACTGACAGGAAGAATAATTGCATCTCTAGATTGAATGTCGTAGGATCTAGTCTGTCTGTGGGTGGCTTTTATAAATATTTAACCAATATTATTTAACCAGGTATTAACAAGAGCTTGTGACTACATAAAAATACATTGGACCCATTGGAACACAGGTTCATTTTTCCATTTCCTGAAAAGTTATGGTTTTGGACAGGTTTCTGAATGACAGCGAAGATAATGTATATATACCAGTGGCGCCGGAGCCTGTTTAATTAAAGGACACTGTGCCGCCCCACTATTCAGTTTATTTATTTTTTAAATAAATAATAAAATCTGTCCAGTCCCCCGCACCTCGCGACCACCGCGAGCGCGAGGCGAACCGAATTAACCGAAATAACCGCATTATCCCCCCCAAAAATCAACAAACCCACCCGAAATAACCGCAAAATGTTCGCGCACGCACGGACGGTCCACGTCATATTCCGTTCCGGCGCCCCTGATATATACAGTAGTTATATAAATTAATTAGTACAGTCAAAATGTGAGCCTACTTACATACTGTACATATTATGGGTCTGTAGGTGCTGTGCTGTGTAGACAAGCAGGGCATTCTATCATGGCCAAACCCCAGTCCGGAGACGGTGCTCTTTTTCAGCGGCCGAGTAGAACCTTCTCATGACAGCCAAGACGACCTTCAAGATGACCTGTCCATCAACTCCTTCTGCCGCATGGAAGGTGATGATGACAGGGATGAGGTAATGTATGTGTGAGTGTACTGTGTGTGTGTGACACTGTGTGTGTGTGTGTGTGTGTGTGTGTGTGTGTGCGTTGGGTGTCTTCCTTATGAGAAGACGAGTATAGCTTATTCACTCTTCATCATTACTAGGGCTGGGCAATATACAGTATCAATATTATATCCATATCGTGATATGAGACTAGATATCGTGACATGGCATAAGTATGGTCTTTTGCTGGTTTTAATCACTTAAGCCTGATTTTATACTTTAAAAAATGGTCCAAAAAGTACAAAAAAGCTTTAATTGTGATAGTCTTGAAATTGCTATTTTTGCATGAGTCTTTGTTTGTTATCAATTATTCAAATCTTAAATTTTCATTCATCAGTTCCACCTTTTTTCAGTTTTCTGTCTCACTCTCATTATACATATTTTGTTCCTTTTGTCCTTCACAATACAAATATTTATTCAGTCATCCTGGCTGCTGCCCATTTATGTAAGTGGCATGTAGTTACTTATCTAGTCTCTCAAGCCAGAAGACAATCTTAGAATGCTACATAGTCTGTAACTTCACCCTTCACCCTTAAAGTGGTGCCAAGCAAATTGTCAACGTAGTTGCTTTGAGGACTCCCTAGGGGTCCTGGACCCCCTGTTGAAGACCCCTGACTTAGTCAATCCCTATGAATTCCACATTTGGTATTTTGAAGTTGTCGAATCGTACTGATTGTTTATCCCTCCTGTCCGTACAGGTCCAGGAAGCAGACGCCCTCCTCTGTCTGCCGATGGAGTCTTCCATGCAGCTGGGGGAGGGGCCCGAGCCCAGCGAAACATCCCATGACACGGCTCGCTCGTCTGATGTGCTGCGTCCGCGGCTGGCAGCCCAGCACATCCACACACGCACCAAACACCACTCAGGATCCAACGTCAGCTTTAGCCACGACACAGAGGGAGGGGAGGAGGACCAGGAACAGGTAGCTCACGCACGCACACACACACACTCACTCACTCACTCACTCACTCACTCACTCACTCACTCGTATTTGTATCCTTGTGGGTATGTCAAAAGCAAGTACCGGTATTCATTAAAAATGTCATTTGACTTTTTGACCCAAACTAATAGTGATGTTTTTTTTGGGGACAAAAAACATCAATGATTTTACTCGGAATCGCCTAAAGCAGTGGTTTTCAACCAGTGATCCGGGGACCACCAGTGGTCCTTGGGGGAGTACCAGGGGGTCCCAAGCGAAATTAGTTAACATAGCGTCACAATCGTTTTAACCACTTAGCTTTGGCTATTCAAAAATAGCAGATATACATAGCAGATATATCGGAATGTGAAGCTTTAACCTTTAACACAAACCTATTTGTTTGACTAAAAAACTAAAATCACTTGCACTACCTTTCACACACAACCCTTACTGCAAAATCTCTCTCCCTAGCCCTCAAACTAACTCTAACCGTAGCTCCTCATCCTAACCCTAAACCTAAACCCTAATTGTCTGAACCCAGTACTTGCCTATGTGCCTTATTAATTGTAACCTTAACTGTAAAAGAACATCTTAAATATAAAAATGATTCTTTGCCTCATGGGCTCCAGAGGACTGTCAGTTTTAACTGGTATTACTATATCGGGACCAAAGCAACAAACCCCTGCCACAAGCGTAGTAAGACATAAATCACTCCTTTCTGTACTTGTGAGCTTTGCATTAGTTGCTCTCTAACTTTTTTGTCCTTTTCTTCTCTCGTTAATTCCTCCATTGTCTTCCAGGACCTCGGCTGCCCGGAGGCAGATGACTTTGTGTGCGACTACCACTTGGAGATGCTCAGCCTGTCGCAGGACCAGCAGAACCCTGTCAGCATCCAGTTTGATGACCTCTCCTGGCAGTGCCACCTGCCCTCACTCAAGCCGCTGGGCCTCAACATCATGCTCAACCTGTGCAATGCCAGCGTCACGCAGCAGCTGTGTCGCTTCTCTGACCACCTGTCCAACCTGGCGCTGCAGGAGAGCCATGGCGCCGTGCTGCCCGTGCACGTGCCCTGGGGGCTCTGCGAGCTGTCCCGGCTCATAGGTGAGGATGGCACGGTTGCTCACAGAGGGGAAAATGTTTGTGCTCAAATAGTGCTGTAACTCAGTGGTTCTAAATCTGTGGGTCGGTCGGGACCCCCAGGGGGTTCCCCAGATGATTTTGGGGGGTTCCCCACAGGACAGTGAAGTGACAATTTAAGGACTTTTAAGAACTTTTTAATACAAAAAAAAAAAACAATACAGCATCAACAGTCATCAACAAACTATACTATAAAAATTGGTCAAACATTGGCCAAATTGTCAAATATAATACATATTTGAAAATAGCCCATCTACAAGCTCACAGCGCTTGTAGATCTGCTATTTTCACAATATTTATCTGTGGAACCAAGTCCAATGTCATGCCTCAACTCCTACAATTCCAAGTGCTTGTCAGGGTGGTGGGGGGGGGGGTCCCCAGTTCAAATATGATTATTTTAGGGGGTCCCTAGTTCAAATAAGATTATTTTAGGGGGTCCCTAGTTCAAATATGATGATTTGGGGGGGTCGCGGCCTGAAAAGGTTGAGAACCACTGCTGTAACTAACAGTCTTTATTTCGTAGTAGTTAGTTTTCTGTGGAAAGTCCCCCTCCAGGGAATTGCACTTCCTGCTTTCCCCCCATTTCAATCACTTTCACATGCACTTTCCTCCCCGCTTGGTAGCTCAATATAAACTCTTAGTCACAGTAGGAAATGAGCGTGTACTTTGACTTGCAAGCTAAGAGCTGCAGTCCGACACTGTTGCGTTTATTTTAGCTGTGTGACAGACTGTTAGATCTATCCATATTGAGTATTAATGTCCATAGCTTATCTTCGTCATTGACGTACATTTTATCGCGATCAACTATCAAGATTGTTTGATCGCCCAGCCCTAATGGTACGGCACTTTTTGCCAAGCATAGTTTCAAGAGGAGCTTAAGTACAACTTCATTCTCTGCAGAGGATGAAACTTACTGCCCCCCCCCCCTTCTCTATTGCCTCCCTCTGTGAATTAAATATTAAATACACCACCCCAACACACCCAATTCTGCCTCTTTACAACAACAATATGTTATTTGTATTATTTATTAGCCCCACTAGTGGCTTTAAGGATGGTTAAGTTTAAATGTCTTTGGTCTGGTTGGCACAGCACAGCTTTTATACTTAGTCTTGTTACATGATACCTCGTTATTCATACGATTTTGACAATTAATCAATACATTAGTAATTAATCGTTTAACTCCTACACACAAACTAAACACATTCTCTTTCTCACACAGATACACGCATGCACTCATGCATTAATTATGTCTAATTTCAATTTCCTGTGTTTTTGTGTGTGTCAGGCTTTACCCCCGGTGCGAGGGAGTTGTTTAAGCAGGAGAACCACCTTGCCTTATACCAGCTGCCCTCAGGTGAAAAGAACAAGGAGTCATGTCCAAGACGCCTGCAGCCCTTCATCAAACGGCAGCCTCCCATGTCCCACCTCATGTCCCTTTTTGTACGAGACTCCTCTTCCAGTGAGTATACACTACAGCACTGTATATATATATCTATCTATCTCTCTCTTTCTTGTAGATCTGCTATTTTCAGTAGTTTGGGTCCCGGGCAAATGTCTAATCTCCCTTTTGGTTCTTGAGCTAGAAGGTTTGGGAACCACTGCACTACAGTGTTTCCCCTAGAATGGAGTTGTAGCAGTGGGAGGTGGAAATGTTTTTGTGCGCTTGCAAACCGTGCCCTGCCAGGAGGTTTCTATATGGGGTCATAAATGTCTGACTAGATTATTAAAACGCCTATTTGTTTTGGTCCCGTGCTCTGTAGTGTAATTTCCCGTGTCTATCTTCACATGTCTCCAAAACAGTAGTCTCGCGTAGCCAGACCCCACAGAAAATGAAAAACAGCGACCTCTGCTTTTCTGATATTCTGTGGAGTCTGGCAGGAGTATAATGTTAGACTAGAGCGCAGGGAAACACCGGTTTCATGTCTGCCTATAGCGCATCACTTCCGGTTGGTGCGACCATGTTTTCATTCCCACTAACAATATTTCTACACGGAACACTAACACCACTTCTCCCAGAGAACATGGATGGTTTTGGTTATAAGCCCACTTGTTTCTATGATGAAAGAGTAATTTAAAATGTGAATATCTTTCCGTGGTTTTGTCCGCTCCGAGGACGCTATTGTTAAATTAGTTTCGGCTAGTTTCGAGGGGGGGAGGGTGGATCATGGTGGATGGACACGTGAATCCCGCCCACTACATTTGATTGGGTAAAGCGCGGCCCACTTCCTGATCTGAAGGCACGCCCACTTTTAGCCAATGCGCACTGGTTAGGACGAACCGCTCCGACAGATTCCACCGCAGGTCGGAATCTGTTCTTGAGAGATTACCAAAACAGTGAAATGTGCTTTTTGTGATTGGCAAATCCATATTATGAACAGTGTTAGATTTGTCAACTTAAAAGTTAAAAGTTAAATGCCTCATCCTCTGTTCTACAGATAACGTCCAGATGCTGTCACACGGTTCGGCTGACCTCATCCTGGAGGCTTGCACTGACTTCTGGGATGGGTCCGACATTTACCCCCTGTCCGGCTCAGACAGGTAAGCACACAGGCTAGATTTTGATGGGGAAAATTATCCACGTGCCTTTTTAGTGTGGTTGCCCAACAGGGCAACCAGACTATAGTACTCTATACACTTTCCATCTTTATTTATAGATAAACTTTTTTCAAACCGCATCTCCTCCCACAGTTTTTATCCCCTAATGTTGTGCCATATATCAAAATGACCGTCTTGAACGGGAATCGTGCGCTTGTATTTTGCTAAGAGATTGGTTGACTAGTTTAATTGATATTAATTTAATTAGTGCATTAAATGTCCCCATCCACTTTAATGTAAAAGTGAAAAAACTCAAATTCAAGTATTTTTTTCTCAGAAACCGTAAGAGCTAGAGTTACCAGATTTGGAGAGAAGGTTCATAATTTAGTCCGAAATTATTTAAAAAAATATCACACCATTCGGCCTCATGGTGGCGCTATAACAGCCCCCTTTACGTTTTGGCCTGTAACTCTTGAACCGTAGGTCCTAAAATAAAAATTTCTTTTCACCTGGATTCCTTGGGTCACTACGCATCACCCCATATAGGCCACGCCCATTTGCGTCAGGATAGATTTTTTGATATTGATTTATTAGTGCATTAAATTTCCCCATCCACTTTAATGGGAATTGCAAAAACTCCCATTCAAGTATTTTTTTTCTCAGAAACCGTAAGAGCTACAGTTACCACATTTGGAGGGGAGGTTAATAGTTTTTTGCTAAATTATTAAGAAAATAATCACACCAGTCGGCCACATGGTGGCGCTATAACAGCCCACTTTACCTTTTGGCCTATAACTCTTGAACCGTAGGTCGTAAAAGCAAAATTTATTTTTCCCTGGATTCCCTGGGTCACGACGCATCTCCCCATATAGGCCACGCCCATTTGCGTCAGGATAGATTTTCCGCCATTTTGAATTTTCTTCAAAACACACTTTTTGCTCCTTTTCCTCAACTTTTTTTTCCAAATCTCACAAAAATCGGTACACGTGATCTATGGACCCATACGATAAACCTATCCAAGCGGCATTTTGATAGTCCGTACCGTTCGTCCGTAAATGGCTTCCAAAGTTAGCGGGAGGGGCCCGTTTGACAAAAAAGGCCATAAATCACGAACGAAACGTCCGGTCAATCCCAAAATTTAATCACATGTCAAGGGTGGTATACTAAACCAATCCCCAAAAGCATTTCCACTTTGATCCATAGGGGGCACCACAAATGCACAAAATGTAACCGTTTGATGCAAAAACATGCATTTTGGGGGATCAATCCTCTCAAAATGAAACGCAACTGATCTCAGGAGTGACGTGACGATGTAATTGGCGCAGTCTCCGACGGTATTCCTCCCGGCGTATTACTCGAGTCCCGACCGGCGTCGGCGCAACCACACTTTGCAATTGCCAATTGCGACGCGTCTAGTTAAGCTTGCTTTCCTTACTGTGATGAGAAAGCTTCTATCAGGGCTGCCAGTTGGTGAGTGGATAGTGCATCGACCATTATGTTATTATGCAACAATGTACCCAAGTTAGATTCCATTAGCAACAATGTACCCAAGTTGGAATCCGGCTGAACTGTGCAGGCCCTTCCCCCACTCAATTTACTGACTCTACTATTCTATCTAAATAAATAAAACTGCCCCTCCTCCCCCTCTTAAAATAAAACCTTCTGTCAGAGAGCAATCAGCTGGAAACATTCCACTAACTATCATTTAAACCTTTTTTTTTTTTTTCAGAAAAAAGGTTCTGGACTTTTACCATCGTGCCTGCCTGTCGGGCTACTGCTCTGCCTTTGCCTACAAGCCCATGCAGGTGTGTCTGTCCAATAAGCTGAATGGGAAGTGCGTGGAGCTGGCCCCAGGCCCCTGCCTCTTCTCTGGGGTGGAGTTGCCCGCCACCACCCCCATCAAACACAGCTCTCGCAGGAACAGCTGGAGCTCTGATGGTAGGAAGGAAGGACCATGGGTTTGGTTGGAGGGAGGCTGATGGGTCATGGGAATGTTGCGGAAAGGCGGAGAACGAACATCAAAGAGTGATGTGTGTTTGATGAGGCTTGGAATGGAGAGAGAGCAAATCAGTGGGAAGGGAAAGGATAGAGAGCATGGAGAGGGAGACAACTTGGAGGTTAGATTTATTCAAGGCAGTACCTTTAAAAACAAAAGATGAGAGATCTCATAGAATATCCTTTCACACATGCAGTTTCTTTAGGGCAGTGGTTTTCAACCTTTTTCATGCCAAGGACCCCTAAATTGATATACATTTGGCTGCGGACCCCCATCTGAAAATGTTTTGTGCCAGGGACCCCCCAGGAGCAAAGATTTGAGTAAAAAATGTTTGCTTTAAAAATATATATATATTCAAAGATATGCACACATTTTCAAGATTTTTCAAAAATAGCAGATTTACAAGCTCATAGCGCGGCACGAGTGCCGCGCTATGAGCTTGTATATCTGCTATTTTTGAATAGCCAAAGCGAAGTTGTTAAAACGATTGTGACGCTATGTTAACTAATTTCGCTGGGGACCCCCTGGTACTCCCCCAAGGACCACTGGTTGAAAACCACTGCTTTAGGGGATTCTCCTTCCTCACACAAGCATGTTTTTTATACCCCCTCCTTGTCGCTCTTTTCCATCTCTCTCCTGTTGCCACCTTTCTCTGGTGTCGTCCTTGCAGAGGGCATCGGCGAGGGCTTGGAGCGAGAGGACTGCATCCAGGCGCTGAGCGGTCAAATCTTCATGGGCATGGTGTCATCTCAGTTCCAGGCGCGGCTGGACACGGTGCGACTCATCGACGCCCTGGTGACCGCCTGTATCCGCTTCGTCTACTTCTCCATGGAGGACGAGCTCCGCAGCAAGGTCTCTATCTCTCTCGCACACACACACACACACCACAGACTTGTGCATGCACACAATGATCTGGGGAGGGAATAATGGGCACCACAACAGTCACTTTCACTGCAAATAATGCAAGTACAAAATCCATCTGAACCTAGGTTTTAAACGTTCTATCCGTGCAGGTGTTTGCAGAGAAGATGGGTCTGGAGACAGGCTGGAACTGTCATATCTCTCTGACTCCAAACGGAGACAGCCCCTGTGAAGGGCCGGTGCACTCCAGTCCTAGCCAGGGCTCCCTGCACGATGATCTGCACCAAGGTAACCAGAGTCCCACACCAGGGAAGTCAAGTGGCTACGATCTGGCTGAAAACCTTGCCCACATCTGGAGTCATACGTCATAGATACGTCATAGGCAAATGATGTCACAGACTGGCCACATAGAAGCACATCGATCCACAGCGTTGCCATGTGATTCCAAGATTATTTACTCAGTTTCTAGCCTGTGTCGCATATCGAGAAAAGAAGATCTGAAAGCTCACAACCGCTCACATCGTAACGCGTTGTGAGATTGTAGAGCTTGTACACATGATGCACAACCTAGCATAAATTAGGCGTATGCATATCCATGGGTTGACTTCTCCTTGGATATGACGTGGTTTGTGTTTTGAGTGCAGATTCTCGAGACGAGGCTGAAGGACCGCTGCTCCCAGAGGAGGAGATCCACTCTGACCTGGCCAGTTTCCAGCCCACAGACAGTGACGTTCCCAGCTTCCTGGAGGACTGCAACAGGGTAATACTACTGACCCTGCTATTGTTGAATGGGTTTACCACACAATAGGCATTAAACAAATAATCACTTGACAGAAGATCAATATGTTTTTTGTTAATTAATTCATTTTAGTGATCTGTCATATAAAAAATATATATATATATATATCACAGTATGTGGGTTTTAACAACTTGACCAAAAATGTGAATGCTTGTTTTTGTTTCATGTTGAAAATGTATGTTTTTGTGACTGCAGGCTAAACTGCAGGTTCAGAATAATTGCCTTTTTTAACATTTTATGGTCTAAATTAATTCATGGTTACGGTTAGGTACATTCATTGAATAATGAAAAATAAAATCAATAGATTAATTCATTACTACAAAAAAAAGAATGCAGCCCTACCACACAGCTCCAGTGGTAAAGTTCCTACATTAGTGTATCTGTTAGTGCTACATTCTTACAGTAATGAGCTGCTTTCTCTCTCAATTAATTTTGTTGAAAATACATGCCATTTCATGATGTCTTTGCTGAATTTCATTTCCCTCTACCTTTCATTGCCTTCCTCTCCCCAGGCCAAGCTACCTCGTGGGATCCATCAAGTTCGTCCACATTTGAAGAACATTGATAACGTGCCTCTTTTAGTGCCGCTGTTCACTGACTGCACACCTGACAGTGAGTCTAAATGTTTTGAAGGTTGTTCATTATTTCATTTGAATTTGAATTTACCAGGGTAGTCCACTCTGTGTTTAAATATGGTTTTCCAGAGAATCTTGGGTATATTTACTAAAACAACATAAGAACAATATGACAATGTGCAGACCTCCACCAAGGAGCCACCGTGTCCATAAAGTGTTGCCACATCCCCCTTGGGAAAAGGTTTCAACTTCATATTTTTAGAATTCAACTGAAAAACGGAAACTGAAAAAACAGAAACGAGTGTGGTGTTTGGTGGGATCCACCTAGTCTCGCGTAGCCAGACAACTATTCCACAATCTCTGAATGCTATATATTCTGGAACTACACCCCCTGAAAGCAGAGAAAGAAATCTGTCATCTGTTCATCATTTCCATCCATTCATCCATTCATCCATCCATCTTCAACCGCTTATCCGGAGTCGGGTCGCAGGGGCAACAGTTTCAGCAGAGAGCTACAGACATCCCTTTCCTGAGCAACATTAGCCACTTCCTCCTGGGGAATCCCGAGGCGTTCCCAGGCCAGTGTAGAGATGTAATCCCCCCCATCTGGTCCTTGGTCTGCCACAGGGTCTCCTCCCAGTGGGACGTGCAACAAGGACCTCCCTAGGGGAGAGCGTTTTCAGCGCTTCAGTTGCATAGACTGTATGACAGAAGCATTATGTGTGAGTCAACAGTCTGGCTAGAGAGAATAGGATCCACCAGGATGTTTTTGGCTCTGCCCTGATTTAGTTGACACCCCACATGGCCTCTTTGAAGATGCTCTAAAATCCAGGGAGGTCTTTTTTTTTGTGCACGGCTGCATGCTGGGCAAGACCTGCTACTGAAAGTATCAGAAGTACCGTCCAAGTTGTGTTGATGCTTTGCAGATCTGTTTACATTCCCCTTGCATGAAACCTGTGTTGTGATTGGTCAGAAAAGACAGCCTCCGGGGAAGTACATACAACGGAAGTCCTGCCCTATAGACACACTCTGCATTTGCTCGTTACCAGGTTTCTCTTCACGGAGATGAGAAAAGGGTGGGAACGAGGTTGCGGTGTTACGTGAATGTTTTCTGAAGTTATGTGATTGGCAATGGCCACAGCGACTGCCATGCCCCCTTTTGGCCATTCAGTGTAAAAGGTGGATCAGTCCTACCTTGTAAATAAATAACGACGATTAAAAATACTGTATCTCAATAACATGTTCCCACCATCAAATCCTGTGTGCTAAATATATTTGGATGATTTTTTTCTGAATTATCTTCCATTATTTTCCCTGTGTTCCTTACTGTGGTGCTGAATATCCCTCATGATCTATAAAGGCCAACTATCTGTCTATCTGGCAGTGAAGAATGTCAAGTTTATGAATAAACTTTAAAATGTGGTTGCGTCAGCAATTCTTCAACTATTGTGTAGCTATTGTTTATTTAGCAATCAAAAAGTTAGACCACCAGTTTGATTGTGTCACCTAATTTAGCCCTTTTGTTTTTAACCACTGACAAAAATCCAGAATCCAATGTATACATGTAATGATGTGTGTCCACAGCCATGTGTGAAATGATGAAGATCATGCAGGAGAACAGAGAGGTCACATGCTGTCTGGGGAGCTCTGCCAATTTTCGCAACAGCTGCCTGTTTCTGCAGAGTGATCTCAGGTACACACACGCACATCCATACATACATACACACCAGTGGTGTGTTCTACCGTCAGATGCTGTATACGCCGTACACAGTCCAGATTATTTTGGGAAGAAGCGTATACAGTCTAATAACCATTTCATCCATTGAAAACGCGAGAGCGTATACCTTGGACCACGCGCATCGTATCGTAGCGTATACCTTCAGAAAAAAATAGAACACAACACTGATACACACACACACACACACACAAACAAATGTCCCTTAACAGCTGTTGTTTTGTTCACAGCATTTATAAATAGATGTTCTTGATACATCACATGTCTATATGCATTATGCACACAAATAGACCATCTCCCCCTTTTTACACAAACGGACCATCTCCCCCCCTTTTCTCTTCCCCAGCATTGCTCTGGAACCCCTGTACCCATCTCGCTGCTCGTGGGAGACCTTCGGTTACGCTACCGGAGGGTTCAACGGCAACTCGGAGGGCCTGTCTCCTCTGGGCCTGTCCGGGCAGCTCAACACGCTGGGCTGCTCCGTCACCTTCCACCAGGGGGAGAGCGTCAGCATTGTCAAACTCATAGAGCAGGTGATGGAGAAAAGATGCTTATGTAGTTAACAACTCATTCATTCATTCAGATCTGTTTACAAATTAATTTATTTCCAGGCACGACACACAACCTATGGCATCCGCAAGTGCTTCCTTTTCCTGCTGCAGTGCCAGCTTTGTCTCGTTATCATCCAGGTGAGAGAAAAAACATGTGACTCAAGCTGATATGAAAGTATCAAACAATATGGCTCTTGAACTTGGTAAATACTAAAAAGGCTCTAAATACTGGGTTTTGACTAACAGCGTCCTCTAGCTGTGAATATTCATGATATTTTTGTAGACCTTTTATTCATCTCGTTCGGGAAATTCAGTTTCAGCTTGACCGAGTTGGTGGCTGCTCAGATGGTCATGAGTGCTTGGGGGGGCAGCAGTTAGGGGATAAGTGTCTTCCCCAATGGACGCTTTGACACCTAGACCCAGGCTGGGAGGCTAAATGGTGACCTTCTGACAGCCTCTCTATCCACTAAGCTACGGCTGCCCCCAGACCACTAGTTCGAGTGCCATATCGCTTTGCCTTGTATATGATTACTATGTATATATTGTAGGGGTGTGCCGATACACTAATTTCACGAAACGATACGATACGATATTTGGCTCACAACTTCGATACGATTTCGATACGATACGATACGCACTTTTTTTATTATGAAAATAAATGGGGGAGAAAAAAAGGAAATGCAAACAAATAATTCTGTTTTTGCATTATTCAGACATGCAAACTTGTAGCTTTTCAGCCGTTTTGAATCCAAATAGGGCAATAGTGTGACACCTGACCCGAAAAAAAACATGTTGTCACCCTTTTCACCTCGGGGCTGTTTGCATGCCTGATTATTTTGATTGGTGTTAAAAAAAAAAAAAAAAAAAAAAAAAAACATTTTTTTTTTCAAAACGATATTTTTTTTTCCCAAAACGATACATATCGTCGCGAAAACGTATCGCGATATATCGCGGGACGATATATCGGCACACCCCTAATATATTGTAAGGATTTACAGCATTTTCTTATTGGATGGTATGGGGTATCCTGTCACTGACTTAATTTAAGTGAATTAGTTTGGACCTATTTTGTGTGAGGAGTGCGCTGACTAGCTGAATGTTATAGACAACATGATGTTCTCTGTATGATATCATATATCACAAATCTGGTCAATGTAACCTCATGGCCTCAGTCAAATGCCTCCGGTTTTGTGTATGGTCAGGTTTGATTGAGGGTGTCTTTGCTTGTCTCTAGTTCCTAGCATGTTTAGCTCAGCTCCCTCCTCCCATCAACACAACTGACATCCTCTGGCTGTCCTGCTTTAGCTGCCCACTGCTCAGGTAACACACACACACACACACACACACACACACACACACACACACACACACACACACACACACACACACACACACACACACACACACAATTAGTATTACATTAGTATTACTTGAGGACATCAATATTTTAGGATGGCAATTTTATAAATGCACATTTTCTTTATTGGCATAACTCTGTGTCCTAACTAATGATCTATATGCATTGTGTTGACAGTATGTCGTTTTTGGGGAAGCCTCCAGACAGTTCCGTCATGAATGTTGCCACAGGGAAGAACCTAGATTCCATTCCTAGGAAGGTAGGATCATTTATAATGGCTGCTGAGCTGAACCTTTCTTATGCGTTCGTCAGCTACAGATGGGTCCATAAGCACCAATTTTATTTGTTCACTGTAAAACTTGGTGTGTAAAACAATGACCTGTAGTGTCAATTATTTAGACTCTCTTGAGGTAAATGAACACTCAGGATTCTGCACTGTACCTTTTCCAAATTCAACACCCTGTCTTTTCACTTGGCATACAGTTTGTCAAATATTTTGCCATCATGTCTTCATTCATCAGACCCAGAACTACTTCCTGGGCTGTTTCCTGTTGAAGTTCGGTCTGACGATGTGTGTCTACCTGCTGGGTTTTGGCTTCACACTGCAAGGGTTCTGTGAAAACATGAGCAGCAACACCACATTCAACTGCTCTCATATACTCATAGCCAGGTAGGAATAACAGTCCTTCATTGTCAACTTAGTTGCTGCTATTCTTAATTTACCCACATGAACCCTAGCATCCCTATTCTGTGGTAAACATTCAGCAAAAATAGCAGATGTACAAGCTCGCAACGCGTTGGTGTTGAGATCAAAAAGGATGGGACCATGAGTACTCAGTCAACAAGTAAGGTTTAAGTGGTTCAATAATGTTGAGGAACCAAAACCAAAGAATTCTACTTATTGTGTACACATCTTGAATCTATTAGTCTGCAAATGCAAGTAATAGATAGTCTGCAAATGCAAGTAATAGATGTGCAGTATTAGTATAGTAAATGTGCAGTAGGACCTCCCTAGGGAGACGCTCGGGCGGCATCCATACTAGATGTCAGAACCACCTAAGCTGGCACCTTTCCAAGTCACGGAGCAGCGGTTCTACTCTCACGGGTGACTGACTGTGACTTCTCACACTATCTCTAAGGGAGATGCCAGCAACCCGTCTGAGAAAACTCAATTCGGCCGCTTGTATCCTCGACCTTATTCTTTCGGTCATGACCCACACTTCATGACCATAGGTGAGAGTAGGAACGAAGATTGCTTGGTAGACCGAGAGCTTTGCCTTCTGGCTCAGCTCTTTTTTTTAGCCGCGAGCTGAAAGCGCTGCGGCTCTACAGACAGCCTCAGACATCGTCACTCGCGACACGACATGTTTTCGACATGTTTTCGGGACACCTATTTGTCTATTGGCTGTCCTGGCTGTCCTTCACTATTTTACAGCCAATGGGGAGACACTACTTTAAAGCCCATGGACGGCCCATGGACGGCCAATGGACGGCCGTCATTCACAGCACCCCCTCCGTCTCTCTCTCTCTCTCTCTCTCTCACTCTCACTCTCTCACTCTCTCACTCTCTCACTCTCTCACTCTCTCACTCTCTCACTCTCTCTCTCTCTCTCTCTCTCTCTCTCTCTCTCTCACTCACACACACACTCTCCAGCACACACACACACTCTCCAGCTCCAGCGAAAAGTTTGTGGTTGATGTGTTAGCAACATGCTATGCTAACCGTAATAGTGAGAGGACAGAGTGAGAGGCTGATAGTCGGCCAGCAGAGAATCTGCTAATCATCTGTGATTTACAACAGCCGCAGGGCTTCAGTGTTGATTTAACTCTGAGGAGCAGTGGAAGTACTCAAATGTTTTTTACTTGAGTAAAAGTATCAATACTGCAATGTAGAAGTACTCTGTTACAAGTAAAAGTCCGCAATTCAAAATTTACATGAGTAAAAGTACAAAAGTGTTGGTATCCAAATGTATTTAAAGTACCAAAAGTAAAAGTACACAAATGTTTGAAAATAGCAGATCTACAAGCTCACAACGCGTCGCGTTGTGACACTTTGTGAGCTTGTAGATAAGCTATTTTCAAATAGCCTTGGTATAAAATAGGGCTAAAGTGGTTAATGTATGTTTTATAATGTAATAATTTATATCTGCAAAGTAACTAGTAACTCAAGTTTTCAAATAATTGTAGTGGAGCAAAAGTACAATATTTGCCTCTGAGATGTAGTGGAGTAGAAGTACAAGTACTGAAAACTGGAAATACAACAGTAAAGTGAAAAATACCTCAAAATTGTACTTAAATACAGTACTTGAGTACATGTAGTTACTTTACACCACTGATGACATGCCTGTCTAAGACAAGTCCCAGAGTATTCCTAAAACTGTATATATCTGTAGGCTATTTTTATTTAGTTATTATTGTCCATTTTATTTTCTTGCTTAATATTTTCTTTTCTTCATTATATCAATTATATGTAGAACCATCTGTGGTACAAGTTCCAACAACATTTCGCTGCTTGTATCTTTATGAGTCAGTAACAAATAAAGCTTCTTGAATTCTGCACAATCCTAATGTTGTAATTCACTGCAGAAGGACTTGTTTTGTACCACAATAGGTAGGCTAGTCCTATACCGGTTACTTATTTTTATTTTAATGTTAAGACATTTATGCTTGAATGACAGTGATTAGGCCATAACATGTTACAGCACTATAAAAAAACAAGACATGACAAAGTCATAATATAGCTGCAAAATGTCATATTGAGGTATGCCATTTTTTGGCAGAGTTCTTCTACATTGCAGTACTGATACTTTAACTTCAGTAGTTTGGGGGGGGGGACACACACAATACAGCTGCTAATAATATGAATGTCAAATCATATTCAAAAGGACATATATTTTTTCAAAAAAGTTTTTTTTTTTTTAATGTTTTTTCAAAACGTTTTTTTTTTTTTTTTCATTTTTTTTTTTAATTTACATTTCTCAACGGCAGATTGGGGCAAAAAAAGCCTGCCGCTCGTGGCTATATTATGACTTTAGTCATTTCTTGTTGTCACAACAGTGCGGTACAGCGACTGCAATACCGCTCCTACTTAGTTGTATGACATTTAGCGAAAATAGACGATCTGCGAAAATAGACTATCTGTGTGAGCTTGTAGATCTGCTTTTTTCTCTCTGGGACGCTACTGTGAAAGTGTTTTTAATTAATACCATGACTATGCTATGTGTTTTTTTTAATGCAGCTCATCTGAGGACGCCCCTAAGTGGTTCATTCAGCTTTCCAATGGTCTGTTGCTTACTCAGAAGGTTATGGCGGGTTTCCTGGCCTTACACATAGGTAGGAGCTCTCTCTCACACACACAGCACATTCTGACAGTAAAGGCATTTTTAATAAAGGCCAACTGCTCTTTTAGTTTTTTTCCCCGAATCCTATTGCTCTATTGTGAGAAGGATTACACATTTTACTTAGGCTGGCAAGTATTCTCAGTGCCTTTTGAGAGTGAGCCCTGAGACAATGACACAGCAGAATGCATTGGGAAGATTTATATCAGATTTTCTCCTCACAATAGAACAACAGGATTCAGATTAAAAATGGATAAACGTTTTTCTTTTTCTTTAAAACCTGTACTGTCTATTTCTGTTTCTGTGCTGACGTTCCAGTGGTGCTCTCCCTGAGCTATGTGCACCGCTCTCAGCCCCTCTGGAAAAAGAGTCCGTTCAGCAACACGTGGTGGTGCCTCACTGTACCTGTGGTGTAAGTCATCATCAGTATCTACTGTATAGGGAGTGAACGTGTAGACCAGGGGTTGGCAACTTTTTTGACATGAAGTGCCATGTTTTATTCATTTTAGTCAGTGTGCCATGTCAACATTAAGTTCAACATCTGAGCAGAAACATTTTCTTTCACTGATCAGGATGTAATGACCATTAGACTTTTATGGGCAATAACCCCACCTATCTCCCAGACTCCCTCTCCAGTTCAGAGTTTTAGAATATTTTTAAATAAAAATCCTCTCTCTCACACTTATGCCATTGTGCCAGTGATCATCCTCCCCTGTGCCAATGTTGGCACCCGTGATAAGGTTGCCTACCCCTGGTGTAGACCTACGCCATCTGCTGGTTGTGTTAAAAGAAAAGGTTTAATCACCATTCATTTCCCCATAGGGACACTTTTTGATTATGTGTTAAAAAACAGTTAAAGCTTTTGAGAAACCATAAATTAGCACATAAGAAATGAATTGCAGCAGAATCAGCAGCAGCATATGACTGATGTTTACTATTGCTTTATATACCTTATATAAGCATTTAACAAGTCAGCTGATGAATATAGACATGTTTAAATACCCCCTGCTTCGTGTGATAGTGGCAACATCAACACGATAGGCTTTGCAGTCTGCTTTGGAAAAAATGCTCATTAAAATAATATTTCTGTCATTAACTACCAGTTTAAATAATTTAACACATTTTAAAGATTGGGGAAAGGGGGACGCTGAAGGGGGACAACATAATGTAACTATGTGTTGTACAACCTGAAATGTGCATTAGATCCATTTTATTGGCAACTTATATTTTGAATGCAAACAGCAGGGGGCGTTCCCTCTCTATCCATCTCACATATTCACGCTCTCATCTTTCAGTCCATATTTATTGAAAGTATATTTTTTCTCTTGTCCAGTTTGTTTGGTCAGGTGGTCCAGGCTACGGTGGATTACCACTTATGGCGCGACCAGAACAGCCGCATGACCTTTACCATGGGAGACATTCCCTTGCAGGCCTGGCTGCTGGTGTCTCTGTCCACACTACTGGTGGTGTTGGTCAATGAACTAGTTAAGCTCAATGAGATACGGTAAGACAGAATGTATACTTGATAGATTTATGAGCACTGTGTGACCGAAATCCCATATTTATGAGAACAAATCTAACAGAAACTTATGGAGGCAGTACTGTGATGCTACTTTACTGTGTTGAATATATGCAGAATATGAGTTGTGTGGTTTTGGTTTTATACATTCTGGTTGGGGGGGGGGGGGACAAAACAACGAACCGTGGCTTCTAAACCGAAATTCGTACCGAACATATTAACATATTAGTCAGTGTTAAGTAGTCCTATTAAAAGCATTGCATATGGAAACGCAGAATACAAATAGTACTGTCTATGTTAAACCCATACAAAATTACATTGTGGGGCTATCCAGCAGATTCATGAGCACCAGACGGTAGAGAGAAGGAAGGGACAAATTTGAAGTTGAAGAAGTGATTGGTTTTAAGATCAGAGAGAAAACACATGAGATGAGAGTTGGATTACAGAGGATTAGTTTTAGACGAGATCATTCTATCCTTTTCTCTCAGCTTACATTGAAATGGGTTGATTGATTCACAGCCAGGATGAAAGGACCCTATGAACCAGAGTGATAATGCTGGTAAACGTGTTAACATTTTGATTATGTGATTTCTTTAATAATCCATGTGTACATCTGTACAATCACGCACGGAAGTGAGCACTGTACTCTGCAAGAGAGGTAGAAAGTAAATGTCTCTGTTCACATTTTGTAGTCATCGTTCTACAGCCTTCATTTGGGGTCAGTCTTTTCAGTATTCAGTGTCCAAGTTCAAGGTAATCGTTGATGGGCTTATCATCTTGTATAAGGTGTTTTAGTGAAATAGTTTTTCTCCCCTCTTTCCTATACAGGGTGCGGGTTCGCTACCAGAAGAGGCAGAAGCTCCAGTTTGAAACCAAGTTGGGAATGAACTCTCCATTCTGATTGGTTTCTTGCAAGGAACTGAATCATGTGACTATACTGGGAACCAAGAGGCGTTCTGGAAAAGGGGAAGTGGTGAATTGCTTCACCTCTAACAATCACTATCCATGACTCGTTTCATAGGCACTTGACCCATTTCAACTCAAAAGCACTGCAGCCACTGTTTGGTGGGGTAGATATCAACCAAATTGCATCAGTAGGGCTTCATGATGCAAATATTTGAGATTCTCAGTTTCTATTTTATTGAAATGATCGATATATTATTTTATCATATTAATTTATCTCTTCTTTTTTATTAGAAAAGAGCCCAAAAAGCTGTACATATTTATTTTATGAATCTAAGTTTGTTTTAAAGGCATGAGGAATGTTTTTGAAGAGCTTATGCCCTTTCTCTTTTATCCTCCCTCTTGAGATGAACACCCTGCATGGTCCTAATCATTCTGTGCTTCACCATTGTCTTGGAAATAGCTCCTCAAAGGAGGCATTTGCCTAGCTACTTCACTTTGGCAAGATTTAGGTTCATCTTGGTTCCGTTGTGATCGTTCTTGACCTAAGTCTTGTGTTCCTCTTGAGGAATTCTAGCTGTAGTGGTTAGTGCTCAAACAGCCACATTAGACCTCAGAGGACCGATGTTAGACTGTGACATGTTTTTGGTGTCCGCCAGGCCGGATTGCCAGAGACTATGTTTTCACCCCTGTCCGTCCATCTGTCCACGAGTGTGTCTGCGAACAGCTAATCTCTGGCACCGTTAGACTGATCAGCGTGAAACTTTTCACACTCAAATCGGCCTAATGGTGGTGCTATAACAGGCTGATACACATTTTGGTCTATAACTTTTGAACCGTAGGTCGTACAATCAAAATCTTTTCTCCTGGGTTCCTTGGCTCATGATGCAACTCCACAACCCGGCCTGGCGGAGACCTGCACTCTGAGGAGCACACCTTTCTCGTTTTTAGCGCAACAAGCAGGCTTCATTTAACAGACCCACTGTATATGAATGTTAGTGTCTCTTTACCATTGAAATGATTTAGACTTTGACGGCCACCATGCAGGCCTGGCAGCAAAAGATAAGAAGATATTGTTGAATACAGTATGTGTGTAAGAATAACATTTGTTATTGGCCTGACATGCATGTAACTACATATAGGAAAGGGTGTGAAGCTACCTCTTGCCTTCCAGGCAGCTTGATACCAGTTACAAAGAAGCATTTATGAGGCGCAGGCCCTTTTCTAATTAAAAAAGAAAAAGTCCACCAAGCGGCTTAATGCACCGAAAACTGCAACGTTTCGACCAATTTGGTCTTCGTCAGGTGATAATGATTACAGTGGCTTATCGCATCACGTGTCCAGAGTAGAGACACAATATGGAAAAGTATGTTAAACAGAAACACTATACATCTAATACAGAGAAAGCTACATACTGTATTTTGCAATAGCTCCCATTAAACCAAGACGCAGGAAGAAGAGAACAGATATAAAGAACATGTTAGGCTATACAAGCTATTAGTACAATCTCACTGCTGTGTTAAAACAGTCAACAGTGTAAAGTAGTCAGAAAGAACCTGTTTTACATACTTTTACCAGTCGAAAGGTGTATTTGCACAGTAAAATAGTTTTCATAATATTAAGCTGTTGAGCAGACCTTTTCTTTCTGATGTTTTTACTCACCTTGTCCTGCACCAGCGACTTTTGTAATTCAGCCCTTCTCCTTCTGCCATAATGCAGATAATATTCACTCCACTAAGTTGCAATATACTTCTCTTCTTTTTTTTTTTACCCCATCCCCCACACAAACTAACTCCTGAGTAAAGCCAAGGTCATTTATGCTGTAACACAATAAGGAATGAAGATTAATTTTTATTTGATGTGAAGGATCAAGTCTAATTGATCACATTTTTACAAACCTATCTAAAGAATGTGCAGGAATGCCACTGCAAATCTTTGCGCTATAAAAAATGTTTTAGTTTCTTTGATTTCTTTGATTATTGAATTATTTAAACTGCTAGTACAGTGATCCTAGGGCAAGGCTTTAGCAGAATACTGTAGTGAACAATGTACTGAAAGGAATTACAAGGTTCCATCTGTGGTATTATTAACAATATCACACAGTCACCTGAAAGGTGCTTCATATCATTCAATTGCCTTCTCTTTCAGCCTGTCTGCCTACCCTTTTCACCTTTAAACTTTCCCAACTCAATGGGTAAACACAGGCATCCTTGAATAAATCATTTATATCAAGGATTCGTCAGCGATGTCACAACTAATTGTGATCTAGCAGAAGTGCTTCAGACTTTTGTCAAGTCAATTTTACTTGTACAGCACGTTTAAAAACAACCAAGGTTGACCAAAGTGCTGCACAGCATACAAATCTAAAATACAAGTGGTCCTTAAACTACAAATAGACATCATATTCATAGACATGTTAAGCAAATTTTAACTTTTTTTGCACAACCTTTTCACTTGCCAAAAGTGATATTTTCAATTGGAAAATGGATCGGCACTTCTTTCAGTAGAAAATATGGTTGTTGAGCTTGGAATGCGGAACAAAGTATAAATTAAACCATAATAATGACTAATTAAACTACAGGCTACACACACTTGTGATTGTTTTGAACACATTTGTAGTACTAGATGATTAGGCTACTATGTGGCCTTCACATCTCAATTTTCAGGCTTCTTTGTGGCCTGAAAATCTAGTAGCACTGATCAGAGCACTACGTCACACAAAGCTTGGCCAATCATATAGTACACGTGTGTGACCGGATTTGGCCAATCTAATCTGAATGTTATGTTTGTGATGCCCACATGTCAATTTTAATATAGGATGCACATGGATAGCTGGTGATATCAACCACCATTTTCTATTAATATCCAATACTTTGAATTTATCTCTTGACCAGCATATTCCAGGGAAAAGAAGCCAGTGTTGTTGATCTTTTATTACCCTGATAAAACGGATCCAAATATCCTTCCTAGCCTGCAGCTTGCCACTCAGTTTATTTAGACTATGTTTAGGCCCATGTATTCATATGGTAACCATGTTCCATTAACAGCCTATGTTCATGGTCTTAGCAATGAAACTAGCCTTCTCTGTTGTACTTTCATTGCATCTGATGTCACCAAGTACTGCCATACGAATTGGTTTACGTTGTCACCCACAGAACTTGGCTACCATGTGATTTGATGTCACTGAACCCTCTTCGCACGAATGTTAAACAATAATAACCTGCCCTGAATCCAAGATGGCACAAAACATGGGTCTGATATTAATCGCTTCTTAATCGCTTTTTTGATAGTGTGCCCTCGTAAGCCCGCACGTTGACATCTGTGTACATGGACTAGCTGAGGGAGAAATGGTTGAGAATATGATGTAAAAGCACTAATTGGTAATCATGGTTTCCAAGGCACTAAAGCTGTGCTGGGTGGAGAAACAAAAAGGTAGCCGGTTATCTGATGCCATTCAAGATAAGATCATTTTAACAGGTACATTTACAATAAGTAATGACTCATTTCTGTTAGCCCCATTTTATATTTTGGTTAATCACTAGCATTCAGTCTATGCTGCATGAAAAATAAATGCTGGATGCTCAGTCTTGCTCAATGTAAATGTTATAAATGATTTTACTGTTCTATTATGGTTTGTTCGCTGCACACTGTGAATTGAATTCAGTTAAGTGTGTACTAACTAACTGCAGAGTTTTTCCTCACCTCACTACGTAAATGTGACTCAGTTCTTCACGTCAGCCAGTGACGTGTGGTTGATAAGACATTTTTATAACCTATCCATGCCATGCAGATGCTCAGAGCAGAACCCTCTGTCAGTTGACTTTGGGAAAGAAGTTATAATGGACTATTTGGTTGTTCACAAGATACATAAGGGTATATTTTGTATTTTTTTAAGATGTCTGTAAAATTATTTCAGGTTTTTGCCTAATTTTGTTTGTGTATCATTGATTA
Source organism: Gymnoscopelus microlampas (assembly GCF_963454915.1). Classification (NCBI taxonomy): domain Eukaryota; kingdom Metazoa; phylum Chordata; class Actinopteri; order Myctophiformes; family Myctophidae; genus Gymnoscopelus; species Gymnoscopelus microlampas. The sequence goes on along the minus strand of NC_139951.1, from coordinate 29,280,062 downwards.
CGTCATGTTAATAAATGTATTTTTTATTTATATGATTGTAGTGGTATTTGTGCTGTGGTGCAGTGGTTCTCAAGCTTTTCAGACCGTAACCCCCAAAAAGAATCATATTTGAACTGCGGACGCCCCACCCTGACAGCACTTGGAATTGTAGAAGTTGGCGCATTACATTTAGTTTGACTTGGTTCCACAGATATATTGGGAAAATAGCAAAAATGTGCAAATCTACAAGCTCTAAATATGTTTTTTGCCTCTTACATTATTTGACAAGTTGGCCAATGTTTGACCCATGTTTTATAGTATAGTTTGTTGTTTACTCTTGAATGCAATAATGACCTTTTATGCAATAATCTTTTTCTTTCTATCTTTTTCCTTTGAGGTATTAAAAAGGTCTTAAAATTCACTTCACTGTCATCTGGGGACCCCCAAAATCATGTGGGGACCCCCACAGGTTGAGAACCACTGCTGTGGTGGGCTCTGTGACGATTGAACTAATCTGATTGGCTAAGAATGTACGAAGGGTCCCAGCTAGCCAATCACAGCCGGTGTTGTGAACGAGTTACCCTTGGTGCATGGTTTGCAAAGGGGTAAAGTTGCCATGTCCGCTTATTATAAGCGACTTTGGGCTTGTTTTTCTGTTTTTAAGTTGCTTATAAATATTGATGGTTGCGGTTTTTTGGGCTTGTTTCTAAAGTGTAGTCGCTTATTTAGGCTTGTTTCCAAATGTTTTAATTATCATTTAAACCAGTGGTTCTCAAATATTTTCATAAATGTTTTGTGCCAGGGAGGCATGTACCAGATTTGAGATTTGTGTTATGTTTCAAACATATTCCACATTTTATTGCCAGAGTTTTTGGAAATAGCAGATCTACACAACGCGTCGTTGTGAGCTTGTAGATCGGCAATTTTCAAAGAGGCCGATGCATATTATAGTTTTAAAGTGCTCATGGTGTGGCCTTTTGGGCTTATTTTCATGGTCTCTTACTTCTCTCGTAAAATGTGGCAACACTGTTCTGTTCTTGGGGAGACAGCGGTCGAAGGAGAGAAAAGGTCTACATGTAAGTCTTTCAAAATCTTATTTTACAATTTTGGCGTTAAATATTCAACACTAGACCAATATCACAATCAACGTCCGTGTTGTATTGACAATGTCATGGTGCTGGGTCATTCTGTACATCTGTAGCCAGCATGCGCTGTAGCGTTAGCTGCTTTCTTAGCACATGATAGTTTGTGGTCGTTCGGAGTCTGAGGACAACAGCAAAAAAAGAATGACACATGGAAACAAACCAAATAACGTAATCCTATTTACAAGTACAACAGTAGAAAATGGCTCATCCAGTAACATACTTGCGAGTTTATTTATTCATCACCCACACATGCAGTCTGCAATCCCAGGCAAACTATGTCAGATTGCCAGAACCTATTGATTGCTCTCCTGGCAAATTGGTAATTAGAATCCCCGTCAAATCACTTACGCCAATAACCACTTGGTCCACAATTAATAACATGATTATTTAAGATTGCCTTGGATCCAGGTATGAAACGTCTACTCTAAATAAACTGTCCACGCTCTGTTTTCTTGTGTCCCTGTCAAATATGTTGACCCCCTATTGAACTTTAAATGAACTAGGGCTGTGGGGGAACATTCTGAGGGAGATGCTCAGTGTTTGTGGTCCACCTCAGGTGTTATTTATTCACAACAAATGACATCTCTGGACTCTGGTCACCAATAAGCTGTATATCCATAGTATTTATGATGGCATTGACAGTTGGCACAGCTCCTGGTGAAAATTGGAGCCTACACATTCCAAGGCTTGGCTTGACTGGGAGCTTCTTTTACATTTACAGTGTGCGGACTTTATTATTTCTTATATATATCCACTGTCGGTCCTGCACCTGCCGTCCAGACAGTGGATGTGCCAGTTTTATTGTTTCTATAGTGATGATTGATATCAGCCATAGACCCATAGTACATAATAGTTGTTTCTTTCTAAACAAATCACTCACAAATTCACAATCGAAACCTTCTCACTTGCGCACCTGTCCCCAATTACCCATTTCAGGTTAGATTTAGCCGGTACTTTCCACTCGGTGGCGATTAACAGTGCAACCAACACCCACACACAGTGATTTAATACATAAATAAATAAATAAATCACATTTTGGCCCCAACATCCCCTTTTAACAAGCATTGGCCTTGTTGAGACTTGAGAGAAGGATTTCCACTGGTGGCTCAATTGTAGTGTGACTGCTGTCCCAATGAAGAACTCTTATTTGGAGCCTGAGCTGCTGTAAAACAAAGTGCATACTGAAACTATGCAAGTTAGAGCTGTTATTATGATGCCAAGAATAAGATGTACAGGTTTATTCTGTTACAGCAACAACAGCTGCTCAGTCCAAATAGGCAGGTTAGGTTAGGTCCTCTCCTATATTTACCATTGCTTCGTCTGTAGGGCTTCCAGCCAGGCTTGTGGAGCGGTCTGTACCTACAGTCCAGTGATGGAAAAAGTACTCTATTCTTTTACTTAAGTAAAAGTATCAATACTTCAATGTAGAAATACTTTGTTACAAGTAAATAATCGAAATTGACTTAAAGTATAAAAGTAAAAGTACTCATACAGAATGTCCCATTTCACAAGTTTTCAAATGTATACACATCTTTTGAAAATAGCAGATCTACAAGCTCAACGCATTGTATGCTTTTTTCAAATGGTTGATGTATATAGGGCTGAAGTGGGTCATTTATGTTTTGTAATAATAATAATACGAATCTACAAAGTAACTAGTAGTAACTAAGTTTTCAAATAAGTGTAGGGGAGGAAAAGTACAATATTTGCCTCTGAGATGTACTGTAGTGGAGTGAAGTAAAAGTACTGAACATTGGAAATACTCCAGTAAAGTTAAAGTACTTCAAAATTGTACTTAAGTAGGCTACAGTCTTGACTCTTGAGTAAATGTACTTAGTTACTTCACACGGTCACACCACTGGTCTGTACCTACAGTCTATGGTCTGTACCTGGACATGGCACTCTGCTGGCTCGTTCTGGCTGTCGTCACATCGACAGTTAGTCGTCATCACCTCGTCTCTCAGGATCTGATTTAAGATACAGAGGATGCGTGCACCGTGGAGAACCGCGCATAGCAAAAAATTACAACATTAACGTTACGTTATACAGTAGGCTATACGGTAACCGGAAGCCTCGCCCCAAAACACGCTCGCCCCCATTATTGTTATTTTTCGCGGACCAGCGGTTCTTGTATCCTATTTGTTTTACCGAGGATAAGGTTAGAAATAAGTTTAGAGTTGGGCTTAGTTTTACTGAGGCGTAAGGTTAGGTTTTGGCATCTTTTTTTTACTGTGGTTACGTTTAGGAATAAGACTAGGTTTCGGGCATAGTTTACCGAGGGTACGTTTTGGAATACCAGGTGAATACCGCGGGATTTGCTCCGGGGCGACTGTATTTTGGGGCGAACGTTGTGACGCTCACCAGCCGGTGGAACTCATGCGGGGTTCGAAACAGCGTAGTAGTCGTTCAGACGGAGAGGAAGCACTGCAAAAGCTCATCTATCTGCGTTTGAAGCACTGCGGGGAGAAACGAGCTCTGCAGACAAACACGCAGGTTGGTGTCCTCGCATTTGCACAGAAGGCCAGTATAGGGTGTCCGAAAAACGCATTTTATATTCAGCATTCGGACATGCAAATAACAAACACTCACGAACACGTTGCACCTAAAAAATACTAAATAATAATTATTTGAAACTCTACTGTAGACACTAAAATATCGTGTAAAATATAGTGCACAACAGGAACGAGTGTAGTAATCATTAACAGGAAAATGCAATAACGGTAGATTAAAATAAAAAGCAATGTGTACAGTTATTTTCACTTCATTGGCTCATTGGCTTCTTCTTGATTTTTACTTGCTGTTGTTGGCATCCAGTATTCTTGACGCATACCGCCATCTAATGTATAAACCTGAGCATGTAAGGGCCTATAAACTTAACCCCCCCACACACACACACACACACACACACACACACACACACACACACACACACACACACACACACACTTTAAAAAGTTAAAGCTCTCTATTATGATGGTAATCATTGCTATAGAGTGTTTGTTCAGTCACAATCATTGTTGCTATAGAGTGTTTGTTCAGTTACTTTGTGTCTCTTAACCTCTTCAGTAAACAGTAAATGCAGTACATTTTCAGGTGGGTTGCCAATTATAGCCAATCAGGAGAGAGTACCAATTTTTCAGCTTCAAATGAACAGTTCCAATTGTGTCTGCTCTCTTTTGTGTCATCATGCCCAATTTCACTAGTTAATCCTGTATCCTGTATGCGTTCTCTCTCCTGATTGGATAAAATTGGTATCCTGACCTGCAAATACATTTTCTGTTTACCAAAGAGCTGTAGAGACAGGGAGACCCTTATTATTGAACAAAAACTCGATAGCAATGAATGCTATCAGAAAATAGAGCTATTTAACACTTATTTTGACAATTATATCACTCGATAGCAATGATAGCAATGCACCTTTTAAATAAACCATACTCCTAATCCGGGTTTATTTTTTAAACAGCCGAATAGGCTATATATCTGCCTGTAATGTTCTCCACTACCAAATATATATTGAAAGTTGTGTCCTCAAATCCCACTTGCCTCAATTCGTCCACCCTTACCTTTGTTTTCTGGTATCTCCTTGCAACTATTAATGGCATGTTCCACTAACCCCTTTTCCTGACAGAATGGTTCCAAAGAGAACAAATCAGCAGTGCAGTAGAGGTAAAGTGTCAACCGAAAGAGGGCGATATGTAACCTCTTTTTAAAAAAAAACATATTTATTGAATTTCAATTATTGTGTGACAAAATGCAAAGTGCAACTCATCCATATAAACATTTTTTTTTAACTGAACCCAGTGTTGACCATATAGAGGGTATGGGTTCACATCTCAAACACGTTTTTATATTAATGTTTAATGTTTAATATCTCTTTAACCACTTAAGCCCTCAGTGGTTCTCAACCCTTTTCATATCAAGGACCCTCAAATTGATACAGTATGTATTTTTGAAAATTGCAGATCTACAAGCTCACAACACGCATCGTAGATCAACATGATACATATTTCATTAAAGTGATACAACTGATTTGAATGCAATATTAACACATTTCGCTCGGCACCCCTGGAACCCCCTCCGCCCGGCCCCCACTTACTGAGAACCATTGCTCTCAGTAAAACTGACCTGTCTGCTTCCGGGGGCTCTACAAGCCTACAGCTCAAAAAGGAGTTTCAGTTTGTTCTGGCTTTTGATGAATTATAAAGGTAGTACAGATTATCTTGCCACGGCATCTTGTGTGAATGCTGAAACGTTTGCCATTGTTTTTTACTTAAACAGTTAGAACCTAGATCCAATAAGATCTGGGTCATTTTGTCACAGCTCTTCCAAGATGGACGTGGGAGTGTCCAAGTCCCACGTGTTTCTCCGCTGCAGCCCCAGAGCCCTCTTCTCGCAGTGAGACACGCCTCCTCTGCATGGTGGTGGTGTTGTGTCACAGTCCGCTTGGTCCCTCGTTCTGAGTGGGCAAATATTCACTTATAGCGTTGGATAACCTCCAGCTCATTTTCTTGTCGTACCCTGAGTTATAGTTATAGCTGTACAATGATAAAAGCCCTGTAAAAATCGGGGGTGTATCCTGTGCCGGCAGGCTGTATTACCCTTTCAATGGACTGACTGGAGGTTTCCCAACTCTGGTATTTAATGTGGGTTGTTGTCTCCTGCACACATTTTGGCTTGTCGCTTTTAAAGGCACCATAGCGCTGTGTGTGTGTGTGTGTGTGGATTGTGTGTATTTATACTAGATGTATACATTATTTTGTGTATGTAGTATGTGCTTCACTGCTTCTGCCCTTGTATGCCAGTGACTCACATTTTGCCAAGTGAAGAATTACTGATGGAGTGACGGGATACATCATGAGTGTATGAAATGAGATTTGACTGGCTATTGCTTAAATGTTTGTTCTGCATGATGAATTCTGTTTCGGCTAAAAAAAGCCAGCAACAAATTAATGAGCTGGTTGCTGATACAGTCTTGAGTGCAATGAAAAACCATAACACACTACATTTTATGCTTCATACATTTCTGAATGTACCCACTTGAACTACAGTATATAACAAATAGTAATCAAATTATCTTTTATCTATTATTATTGATTGTCAAGAGAATTAAACAAAGTTTTGCTGATATTAATACATTTTCAGATGTTTGGATGTCTGGGTTCATAAAAAGTGTAATTTAGCATTTACCATAATTGTATACTTTATTAGGTATGTAGGTACTTTATTCATCCCAGAGGGGAAATTATTACCTTAAATGACCATCATTCTGTCCTCTAAATTAATTGCATACGGTAGATTAATCAAATAATTACATTGTTGGTTGCAGCCCTCGTCACAAATCGTACTGTATGTCGTTGATGATGTTATGGTTTGGACAAACATTACAAGTGGAATGTTACTCTCGCATTTCTCCCCTCAGGTGGAGTCTTCCACTGGCCGCACATCGTGTCATGGATGCAGTGAAGGAGAGTAGCACCCTGAGCTCAGGCAAGATGGTGGCCCTGGCAGCAGGACTCTCTGTTGGGGCCACTGTGGGCTATATTGTCTACCGACAACTTGGTAGCACCGACAACTGTGAGTTTATTTGGCTTCCTCGGTCATTAGATCGATGTTATCACTATGCCGTAGGAAACTTTAAATTCAGCAATTTGTCTTGTCATTGACAGCTCCAGTGGTGGATGCTGAGGAGTCAAAGATGACAATTCCCATTGAAGTTTACAGAAATATTTGCAAATGTCAAGCCACATTTATGGATACGGTGAGTGGAAATACTAAACAATTCTTGTGAGTTTCACATAGAAACATTTGAAAATTATCTCCATAACCCTGATGGTTTATAGTTCCTCTGCAGTCCTGTCCTTGGATCTTACAATTCACTTTAAAGACCCCTTCCATTATTTTTTAACAGTTTCCCATGCCCAATGCCCATACATTAATTTCAGAGGCACCATAGACATTTTTTTACAAATGCATGTTTTTTTTACTAAAAGGAAAAGCAATACAGTAAGCTGTAAAATATTTTGTGCCAGGGACCCCCATACAAGATTTGAATATTCCACATTTTTCAAACATTAAGATATTTTGAACATTTCAGATCTACAAACACGTCACATTGTAGATCAGCATGATGCATATATGCTTAAACAATATATATATATATACAGTAAGCTTGTCTTCTTGAAGCAGTATTTGGCACAAGGGGATGCTATTATCCCCACTGTCACACTCACTTTGAATTTACTGTGAGAATCCACCTGCTAATCCGTCTGGTTGCCATAGCATACCTACAGTGTTTCAAACCGGAAGTAAGCTTTGCTGGAGGCAGACTTTTATGTTTTGGTGAATTGTGAGTCCTATTATGTGTGGCACTACTGTTGATAACTCTGTTTTCTCCTCTTTCACTCACACATTTTAGGTGAGACAGAAATCTGGAGCTGATGTAAAGGTGCTTTCTGAGCTGGGGGAGCCGGGATCCCAGGCTGCTGTGTCCCTAGTGCTTCAAGGGTCCCCTGAACAGGTGCTGCTGGCCAGCTGTGTGTTGGAGAACTTGGCCATAGATTGTGAGCCAACGATTGAGACCCTAGAGGTACCTCAAACAGCCTTTGGACGGATCATAGGTAACTTAATCAAGATGAGCTTGTTTTTTGGTTGAGTGCACCAATATTTCTAGACTAGTCTTTTTCAGGCCTCTTGTTCCAACATTATAAAGCCTGCTACCAATAAAATAAATTAATTGCTGTGATGACATTTACTTTTCACTTGTGCTTCAATGAAATTCAAGTCTGTCTTTGTGCCGCGTGGTCTTGTAATGTCTTGTTTCAGGCCGTGGGGGCGAGTCTATTAAGCTGATCTCAAGGACCACCGGGGCTAAAGTAATTTGTCCCAAGGATACGGGACGGAGCCTAGAGGCCACGGGCAACGTAACAATCACAGGAACACGTCAGGAAGTCAAACAGGCCAAGGTGAGAGACCCAACTCCTCCAATAAGCGATAATACTGCCTGGGCCTCATGGATTATTTATGCTATTTCAGTGCATTCGCATTGCTGTTCATTTGAAAAGGAATTAATTTAGTTATCTATTTTCAGGAGATGATCCTAGAGAAAGTCAGGGAGGACCTGACAATGAGAAAGATGATCTCCCAAGCCTCTGCCCTCCGCCACAAGAGGGGACCCCGGGACCTTGAGGTACAGATGCCAGAGATGGAGGAGGTCAAACCACTGGCTTTGAACAACAACGGTCCCTACTCTGTCAAAGCAGAGGAACAGGAGCACCTTGAGGCCAAAGGCACCAAAGCAGAACCTGAAGTAAAGTGTGAAGACGAGGCAAAGGAGCTCAGAGTCCCAAATCTGGAGAAAAATGAAGAGGAGGAAGATATCATGTCACCAGACTCACTGTCTGACGTGTCCAAGTTTGAAAGTACGTTGCTGCTTTCAGAAGTTAAAGTTGGAATGACACAGGCTTATTTCCTCCTGAATAATGATTACCCTGTTATTACTGTTATATATCTAGATTTTGTTCTTCCATGAACTGTACATTTAAAGGTAGGGTAAGGGATTTTCTTTGATTAAGATAAGTGTTAAATTTCTCTATATTCTGATAGTACTCCTTGCTATAGAATAGAGTGATTGTTCAGTAACAGAAGTCTCCATGTCTCTCCAGCTCTTCATTAAGCAGAAAATGCATTTTCAGGTCAGAATATCTATTTTATCCAATCAGGAAGGAGACCTCAAACAGGATACAGATTAAACAAGTGAAATTGGAAGTGACGGCACAAAGAAATGAGCAGACGAAATTGGAACTGGAACACCATTAAAAATTAAGCTGATAAATGGGTACTCTCTCCTGATTGGATGACATTTTGGCAACTACCTGAAAATGTATTTTCTGTTCATCAAAGAGCTGGAGAGACCGAGAGACTCCTGTTACTAAACAAACACTATATAGCAATGATTACTATCAGAATATAGTGCGTTAGCCTTTTAACCAAAAACGTTTTGCTTTAACCAAAAAACAGCTTACCATAGCTGTAAGTTTTAAAAGCTGTATTTCTGAGGACACATCCAATAGCTGAGTGAATTACAAATACAGGATTTGATTTTCACCGCCCACTTGTAGTCTCACCAAAGCACTTCTCTCTCTACATTCAGTCTCCATTTCCAAATATAACATGCAAACTTTGCACTCTGTGCGATCCACTTTTTTGGGAGGGTCTTTCCACACAAAAAAAGCCTGCTGTTTTCTACACAAATAAATGCTCTGTGTGTTCAAATTTTTGCTCTTATTGTGTCAAGTTCCCAGCCCGGACCTGAGCTTCCAGCCCGATGAGCACCTGGAGGTTTTTGTGTCCGCCTCAGAAAACCCAAACCATTTCTGGATCCAGATCCTTGGGGTGCGCTCCCTTCAGCTGGACAAGTTGACCGAAGAAATGAACCGCTTTTACAGCCTCGGAAACCTGACTGTAAGGCAAAATCTTGCAGCCTGTGCATTCTGTTGAGGGAAACAATGTAGTATATGTAGTGGAGTTGTTATTGAATTTCACGCAATGAGCCCTGTCACCATGCAATTTTACTACTGCAGGAACCAAGTTCCATTGTTCTTGTAATCTTAAGAATATGGATTATTCTGGGTGTCTAAACAACCATGGTTTTATGTCCTCCAGGAGCACAGGGTTGAGACCATTGTGGTCGGGGACATTGTGGCCGCCCCATATCGTAGACAAGGCAAATGGAACCGAGCCAGGGTGCTAGGGGTCCTGCCTTCAGGCTTGGTGGATCTGTACTATGTGGATTTTGGAGACAACGGGGAGCTACCCAGAGACTGCCTCTGCAGTATGAGGTAAAAGCTTGGGGGAGTTATAATCAATGCATAGGAGATGCAGAAGCCATACTATTGTGTAATGACTAAGTACCAACATGGCACAATTAATTACTGTAATGTTTTGTTTTGGTAATGTTCTGCATTTGCATTTCAGGAGCGACTTCCTCAGTTTACCGTTCCAGGCCATCGAGTGTAGCTTAGCAGGAGTGAAGCCAGCAGGTAAGCATTTATGTATTTACATAAATGCATGCATACACCCCCCCCCCCCTCAATAACTTATCTAGCTATATATCAATCTAGATATTCAAACTATTTCATTTGTTGTGAACCGGTTCCCTAGAAGAGATGTGGACTGAGGAATCCCTGGATGACTTTGACAGGCTGTCATATTGTGCTGAGTGGAGACCCCTGCTGGCCAAACTATGCAGCTACTCTCATTCTGAGGTCTCCTCCTGGCCCAGCGTCAAGCTCTATGACAACAATGAGGGCAAGGTCTGCTGTGTGTTTATACCCTTCATAATACAATTCTGGGTGGTCGCTGGTTTACTCAATTTGTTTGTGAAGGGGCTTTAAAAAAAAAAAAAATATTGTATGCAGTTTGTTGTTTGTATTGTTGCTGTTATAGTATGTTGGTGTTCTATCCTCTTTCTGTGTGTTTTTAGGCTGTGGACTTGGGTGAGGAGCTCGTACTGCTTGGCCATGCTGTGAGGTCCCAGGATATGGGAACGGTTGATGGGGACAACCTTGGCTGTCTTCAGAGAATGCTGGTGAGTGACTGAACTTTGGCTTGCATTCTTTCTCTCATGTACACTGACTGTGAAAATGGGAAAGGATAGAGAATGAGATTCCTATGATGACAGCCTCTTACCATTGACATTGTTACTCCTTTAATGCCTTAGGCTTAAGACATTCTCATCTTCTGTTCTTCCATAGGATGATGTGATGGGAGCAACGTCCGAGCTAAGTCTGTCCTGCATCAGCCTGTCAGGTGGGTTTAACACAAACTGGTTAACCCATTTTGGGCAGGAACCCCTATTTGTAACTATACTTTTCAGGACGGGAACACCTTTTGGGGTTCCTGTTGCACAGTATATAGCAACATACATTTGTTGTAATTTTTGAGTTTTTTTTCCCAGAAAACTTAGGTCAGGATATAGAAGGTGTTTTTTAGAATCGGCCTCAGGTCTAAATGGGTTAAGGGAGAAGATGATCTGTCTCCAACAAAGCTTTTTGGTGTTATTGATTAATGACGCTGCTGTGACAGTCACCAGCACCTCTGATATGAAGATGTGCAAGGCAGTCAAGAGGGTGTAGAAGGAGACCATAGTTTGCACATCAGTGTGGTCATGTGTCTTTGTTTGTATGTGTGTGTCCCTATCAGCCGCTGTTCAGGACCGCGGCGGTCTTCTTTTTAATGTGGCTCCAGTAGGCCTATAGCAAAGCATCACACCTAGAGTTAGTTAAGCCATTGCCTTGCATTTGGGGTGTCTACTTGTGTTCCAGACAAAGTTTGTTTTGTTTTGGTGTGTGTTTTCAGCATCCTCTGGTGGACAAAGTGTATATGCATACAAATGCATATCTGCATATGCACTGACAGACAGACAAATCTGTGACATCTTATTCCAGTGCACTTCCTCTGATTCTACAATGGTAGCACACTGGCACTTAATGTGAGCCACTAATGCACTGTGGTGGTTTCAATATGAACAGGGATAGGATAGAAAGGGGACTAATACATGCTTTTCATTGCTGTATTTCTCACATGTATGGTCGCTGTCTGAGCATCCATTAACTAAATTATTTCTCTTCATACCTCAGAAGTTGCCTCAATCTCAGGAAGTGTTGATGATGTAATCGAGGACGAGCTGCTCTAAGACCAAAGATATAAGTGTTACGGTATTCAATAACCTCCTCTCTGATTAATATCGTAATCCATCTACACATTATGGAGGCCTGGTGAACCACTATTTGTCTGTATAAAGGTCTCTTCTCCCCTCAGCTTCCAGCACTGACTATCCACTCCATCAGTATAAATGGGATGAAGTGACACTCCCCCCACAACCACATGAACCCTCAACGAAGCCATAATTACTTGACAAGTGTGCAACAGGCAGTTCTTCCAGCCAAATGTGTAGTTCAAAAACAGGATTATTGATTGAGATTATATTTAGCCTTCCGTGCTGTTCTGTTCAGCCTATTGCTGCTTTTATTTCAGTTTGTTCTTACAGTGTTTTATGTGTATGAGAATTGAAGAAGGGAGCAAACAGAATTCCAGTATTATTTGTTTAAAGCACTGTGATGTGAGTTATCGGAACCAGAAGGCCATTGTTGAATGGTTATGTTTTATGTTTTGTTTTTATTTTTATATTTGTAAATTGTAAATCAAATAGATTTAAAGACACATTTATTTATAAGGCTTCAGATGCTACTATATAAGAACTGTACTGAACATTCTATTCAGATTTTGTTGAATATGGAAATGTGTCTGCAGCAGAGTTATAATAATAATAAAGGCTTAAAGGGATAGTTCACCCCCAAAATTACTTTTTTTTTTCCTATCGATAACACACCCCATGGAGAATTGAATTCATGGTGATTTTTTTAGTTTCTGTCGCATTCCTTAGCCAATAATTTGATGACCGGCGGCGGCTCCGGTAGGAGACTCAAAGTGTCAACTTTGAGTCTCCTACCTGAGACATAAGCATCTTTCCACCGGTCATCAAATTATTGGCTCAGGAAATCGCAAAAAAAAAAAAGTCTCCGTCTCCGTGTTAATTGATAGAAAATAAGTCATTTTTTGGGTGAACTATCCCTTTAAATGTCTTAAATATTGCTGTGAATAAAATATTAAAGCTCTATATACTACACCATAAGCGTGTATTGACGAATAAAGTTAAAGAGACTAAAGTGCAATGTCTTTATTTCAGATCACTGTATTCAGTATATCAAATTGTTGAGCTTTATAGCATATTGCTGCTGTCAGGTGGAAACCTCATACTGTATGTCGAAAACGGTTTCTTTTCAGGAAATGGATAAAATAACCTGTGTTCCAATGTATCCAATGTAGTTATGATATAGATACAAGCTCAATATTTATAATAACCCAAACATGCAGACATTTTCACTTTAAAATAGCGAACATACATTTACGAGGGGGGCGAGTTGAAATATAGAGGCACAAGGTTTCTGCCGGACAGCAGCAATTATGATCTGCTTTGATGTTTGTTAGATGAAGGCTATTATCCAAAGACATAATGCATATTTTATTTATGGCCATGGGACACTTATTTTATTTTCAGAGGGATGTTTTATTTTGTATTGATGTGCTCATATTGCATTGTATTACATTGAATACAAAATCAGCATTCACCTAAATAAGCCAATACAAATATAGTGCAGAATAATATATAAGCAGATCATGTCATATTCATTCAAATGTTTATATTTGACATCCCCTTTCTGTTAACAATGGTGGCATAGTACAGTGGTTCTCAACCAGTGGTCCTTGAGGAGGTTCCAGGTGGTCCCCAGCTAAAGGATGGAGAGCTGTTAACCAAATAGACCCTTATAGAGCTTTAACTCTTGAGAGCGTAAAATGGTCTCTTACGGGTCTATTTGGTTTCATTTTACGTTCTCAAGAGTTAAATTATTGTTGTATTAGTTAATTTACAAGAAGTCTACACAATTAGAGGATGTAGAATAATTGTTATTTTGATAAACGTTTCCCTGTCATCTCTCCTATGGCACCAGCATCAATACAGCATGGATGTGTGGACAATATCTTATCCAACAATAACAAAATATTTTAAACCTTGGGTTCTGAGAGGCTAAATCTCATCAAATGGTGGTCCGTGGCTCAAATGCCAAATAAATAATGGACCTTGAAACTGGCATATGATATGTACTGGCATGGTACCTTTCACAGGGATGGGTGTCCCAATGTTTTTGTTTTCTAAATCAGTCTGTGATCCACCCCCATTCCGGCCTGGCCCAATCACAGAAAAGTAGGTTACGCTCACACATTAGGGTTGCCATGTCTGCTTACTATAAGCGACGTTGGGCTTGTTCTTCTAGTAAGTTGCTTGTAAATATTGGTATTTTGATGTGTTGTTTTTTTGTGTCTTGTTTCTGAAGTGTAGTTGCTTATTTGGCCTTGTTTCCTAAATGTCGTTTATACCAGTGGTTCTCAAACATTTTCATGTGAAGGACCCCCCCAAATTAATATCTATTTGTCCACCGACCCCTCCCCCTCCCATTTAAAAATATGTTGTGCCAGAGAGCAGAGACCCCCCCATACAAGATTTGTTCAAATATTCCAAAATATTCCAAATCCCCCCGCCCCCCCTCCCATAGTCCATGGCCCATAATTAATTGCTTCTTTTAGGCTTGTTTCCCTACACACAGTCGCTTGTTTCTGTCACAGAAGAATCTGGCAACACTGTCACACATGCGCGGAAACGCCGGAGTTGTAATTGTTGATATCCTGCTTTTGGTTTGTATTCATTTTTTTAGACTTTAAAACCATCTAAAAAGCCCAATGCATCCCCCGATTTAGGGGGGTTTTATTCGCATCAGCTGGCCCAGTCAATCACAACGTTATCTACATGAGGGGCTAATGGAGGACACAAGGGATCTGGTGAGTAAAACAGTGAAACATTAAGGGCCGTGAGAGGCTCCGATCAGGGAGGATCTGCTCAGGCTAGCGTTCCTCCTTTGTTGTTGTCTGTTAGCATTAGCAAGCTAGCATTTATGTTGCTACAACATAAATGAAACTGAAAGCTTGTTAAACCTCCCAAGGCCTGACTAACGTAAATTAAAACCATGCTTATTCTTGTTCCCTATGTGTTGGAGTGCTCAGTAATTGAAATTGTTTGCCGTTTGCTTTTTTAATAAAAACTGGAAGAACAGGTTTCCGCTAGCTAGCTAGCTGTGCTAATGGTGGCTAGCACTAGAAGCTAAGTCAGATAAAGGCCCCCCGTCTTCCTCATCATCAAGGTGTTTTAATTGGTTCTCTGTTTGTTGTGACTGTGTCTCGTTTTGTCGTAGAAGTTGAATGATGGCTGGTGCTTTGCTGCGTGTTAAACTGCTGTTTGTTTGAGAATGAAGACTAAATATAGCGTTTAAACTGTCAGCTGTTCTGTGATGCTCAGACGAGGAAACTGCTACCACAGTAGATAAATAATCAATAACATTAATGATGGTCCCAACGACCAGATGGTCAATGCTCTTGTCTTGTTCCTGCAATTTTTTAACAATTTTTATTTTTAGCATATTTGTGAAGACTAGAATTTTACTGTTGGATTAGCCTTGGATCAAGACTTATCATAGATGTATTTCATATATTTTTTTACATTTTGATATCTATACGAAAGTAAAAGTCAGACTCGATAAATTACATTTATGATAGTCTTGATCCAAGGCTATTTTTGTATAATAATTGTGTGTGTGTGTGTGTGTGTGTGTGTGTGTGTGTGTGCGTGTGTCAACTTCCCTATTCTGGTGGCTTAACGTCTGACAGCTCAGCTATGTTGTTGGGAAAGCTGCACAGATCTATTGGCAAATAATTGTTATTTTTGATTCCTTTATTACCAGGTTAACCCATTTCCCCCCCCCCCCATAATTCTTCCATCTGTAAAAGGCTGAACGCACCTCACGTCCAGAGCGAAAGCGGAGAGACTCTTTCGGCATGTTTGACGGCTATGACAGCTGCAGCGAGGAGTCCACCACAAGTTCCAGCTCAGAGGACAGTGAGGATGAGGTGGTGCCCTCCATTCCTGCCACCCTGCCCATCATCAAGAACAATGGACAAGTGTATACCTACCCTGATGGCAAGGCTGGCATGGGTTAGTAGATGGAAACATTTATTACAGCTATGGGACTCATTATACATATAAAATATACATTAACCCATTAAGACTGAGGCTGATTCTACAAATGCCTTCTAAATCAGTAGTTCTCAAACTTTTAAGATTTTTTAAAAATGTTTGAAAAATAGATGTACAAGCTCATAGCTCATTTTTGAATGGCCAACGGCAAAATCTAAAATGACAAAGATTCTTTCCTGGTTTTAATGGGTTAGTACATGCTGGTGTGCAAAATGATCTGAAGGGGAAAGCTTGTCAATATTGAGAAGAGAATCACAAAGGCGTATGTTTATGTATATGCATTATTTTATATATTTGTTATATAAACTATAAATTGCAATTATAATTACTCTGCAATGCCATGTTTTTGTGATATGGAATGGATTTACATAATTCAGTGTAGTGAATACATAATGTAGATTAACAATGCTTGCCACATGATTATTACATTAATGGTGTTTTTTGTATTGGCCTTTCCTGTACAGCCACCTGTGAGATGTGTGGGATGGTTGGTGTACGAGACGCGTTCTACTCCAAAACCAAGCGCTTCTGCAGTGTATCCTGCTCCAGGAGTTATTCTTCAAATTCCAAAAAAGCTAGCATCTTGGCAAGACTCCAGGTAAGTGTGCAAACTCGGTGCACTGCATGCTTTTTTCTCCACATTTGATTTCATTGCAACAAAGGATGAGACCAAGGCACTCTTGTGCAAAAGTTCCTTTTAACAGTCTGGCTAATGCATACATAGCGAGAATTAAAAATGCACTTAGGCGTTGCGGAAACAATGCCTTCATCAGGGTGACTGATGATTTCAGTGTTGGAATTTTATGCTCCATGTGCATGTATACGTATACACAAAAATGCATCAAAGACTGGATCAAACTGTCTTCATCCAGTGTTATTGATGTGGTGATTGTGTTTTCCTTTCTTTAAGGGCAAACCACCAACAAAAAAGGCAAAGGTTTTACAAAAACAACCCTTAATGGCGAAGCTGGCTGCATATGCCCAATACCAAGCAAGTCAACAGAACCAGGCCAAATCAAAAGCCGGTATGTTTATTAAACTAATTAAGCAGTGGTGTCATGTTTGGAAAATACCTTCTACTTAACTCCATGTTTTATTTCTCCCAGTGATCCCTGTTGAAATCTTTGAATGGGGCAAATACATCTGTAGCAATAACACGAGTGGTGCTCCAGTCAGCTGTTTCAAACATGTGAGTACAAACTGTTGCTGGCCAGCCCCTGATGATTTATCGCAGTGGTTCTCAACCTGTGGGTCGGGACCCCCATATGATTTTGGGGGGGTCCCCAGATCATAGTAAAGTGACAATTTAAAGGTAGGGTAAGTGATTTTCTTTGCTTAAAATAAGTGTTAAATAGCTCTATATTGTGATAGTACTCATTGCTATAGAGTGTTTGTTCAGTAAAAGGAGTCTCCTTGTCTCTCCAGCTCTTTATAAAACAGAAAATGAATTTTCGTTTCAGTTTCATTTCCAATTTTATCCAATCAGGATAGAGAACTCAATCAGGATATAGATTAAACAAGTGAAATTGGAAGTGATGACACTAAGAAATGAGCAGGCAAAATTGGAACTGGAACACTATAAAAATGAAGCTTAAAAATGGGTACTTTCTCCTGATTGGCTGAGATTTTAACACCTACCAGAAAATGTATTTTCTGTTTATTAAAGAGCTGGAGCGACGGGGAGACTCCTGTTACTGAACAAACACTCTATAGCAATGATTACTATCAGAATATAGTGCTTTAACCTTTTAACAAAATACTTTTTGTTTTAACCAAAAAATATCACTTACCCTACCTTTAAGGACTTTAACAACCTTTTTAATGCATCAAAAATAATCAACAAACTACACTATAAATACTGGTCAAATTGTCAAATAATATAAGCGGTAAACATTTTGAAAATAGCCAATCTACAAGTCGACTGTAGATCTACTTGTAGATCTGCTATTTTCACAATATTTATCTGTGGAACCGAGTCATACTGAATGTATTGCCTCATCTCCGACAATTCCAAGTACTTGACAGGGTGGGGGTCCCCAGTTCAAATATGATTATTTTGGGGGGTCACGGCCTGAAAAGGTTGAGAACCACTGATTTATCGGGTAGCTAGAGTGACAATTTATTAACTGTTTAAAACCCTTTGGCCAAATCATTTCAATGGAATAAGCTTTGGCCTGATACCACTTGTGTTCCAGTCCCCTATGGGTTTATGCTGGGGAGACATAGAAGAAGGAGTTAGAGTTGAAGTCCTCAACTCGGATACCAACTTCTCCACTAAAGTCTACTGGATAGCGGGAATCATCAAGCTAGCAGGTAAGGCTCAACCATTTTTTCTTAAAATGTATTTAGCCACACAAACCATAGAGTCCTTATTCTCGGCATGTTATAATGGGTGAACATTTGGTGTAAATGGAGGATCTACAATCTACGGCTATTTTTGGTGAAGAGATTTAGCGTAGAGGGGCGGGGGAGGGGACCAAGTATAGACCCCTGGCGGACCCCGGTCAACTGAACTATATAGGGGTTAAATATTTTTTCTCACAAAAGATTTAAAAGGCAAGTTTTCTGTGTGTGGGTGTAAATATTGAGAGATTGTAAGTGTGTGAATGGATTTTGACTGTAGATTGCATATTCCTGTCCAGGGTTCAAGGCTCTCCTGCGGTATGAGGGCTTTGACAATGATACCAGTAAGGACTTCTGGTGTAATCTCTGTGTTCCTGAGGTGCACCCGGTGGGGTGGTGTGCTTCGAGTGGCAAGCCCCTCGTACCTCCAAAATGTGAGTCTCATTCAAACTAGAGCCAGACTGATGTATCGGTTTGGTCGATATATGGTTATTAGACTTGTTATATCGAATGATGCAATTATGCAGCCGATTTGTCCCGATTTTTCACCACTTTCAACCTGAAGCCCCTTCTGTATTGTATGTCATTATAGCAAACATTAGCAAACGTTTTATTTAAAGATGTAAAAAAACAATGCTGCTATTATTGAGCATTTTTGAATAGGACGTAATTTGTTTGCTTATATATTAAATGTTCTCAAATAGAAACTTCATCAAATCTAATCCAAGTTTTCTGTAAGTAAGCTGACTGTACCAGGCTATTTTGGGAACAGAGAAAGGTCTTTGTCAGCAGATGTATAATAGAGGCCCAAAATAAGATGCCACAAGAGGCAGCATTTCCCACCTGGACCTCACCAGGCAAAATCCATCCTAATGATCTACTATCGGTTATTTATTATTTTATGTTCCTGGATAGTTGTGGAGTCGAGTGCAAATTGTTGTTTATCTCCCTTACAGCTATACAACATAAGTACTCTAACTGGAAAGCCTTTCTTGTGAAACGTCTCACTGGAGCCAAAACACTGCCACCTGATTTCACTGCCAAGGTACGTGTCACACACACACGCACTCATATAAATCAGCAGCATCCATATGGATTTGTCTTGAAAATTTAAAGCTATGTTGGACTTTAATCGAACCGTGTGTTGGACCTTGGGCATAATATAATTCAAAATATTGTCAGTCATTATCTATTGCTTCTGTCCTCTGTGAGCAAGAAACTGGATGTGGCAATTCTATTTACTCTCATAGAATGGTGAAACGGGTCTCAAAATTACAAACAAAGCAGACAAAATATTGTACTGCCATTACTCTTGATGGAAGTTCTCTTATGTAACACATTTATAGGTCACCGATACTGGCGTATCAGTAATTGTTAATGTTGAGAACTGTTTTGCCATACAATTAAAGTGAATGGAATCGTGAATGGAATCGCCTTAAGGTTCCTTGTTCAAAGAAACGACATTGAAGACAATATTTGGTCTTATATCATGCTCAAGGTAGCTACACCTCTTCAGACTCCACCTTAGCCCGTAGCACTTGCAGGCTTATGCAAAAGTTAAAACGTAATTTAGATATCATGTTATTTAGACAAATGCCAGGTAAATTTGTTGACCTGGCATCCTATAGTTTGTATAGTTTCAATGTACATATTATAGATGTTTGTATATTTATACTGTTTAGAGTCTAAACTGATGATAGGTTCTTGGTTTACCCATGATCCTAGATTACCATCTCTATGCATTTGATGTCGTGTTTACCTTGCTTACCGTAAATCGCTCTGGATTAAGAGCGTCTGTTAAATGCCTAAATTGTATACAACCCAAGTTATACCAAATTTCAGCATGGCTGATATATCATATATCCTGTGGTATCGTCTTCATTTCAATACATCCTCTCCTTAGGTGCATGACAACATGCAGTTCCCCTTTAAGAAATTCATGCGGGTGGAGGTGGTAGATAAGAACCACCTGTGCCGGACACGGGTGGCGCTGGTGGAGCAGGTGATCGGAGGACGCCTCAGGCTGGTCTATGAGGAGAGCCAGGACGGCTCTGATGACTTTTGGTGCCACATGTTTAGCCCCCTCATCCATAACATAGGCTGGTCCCGCAGCATCGGACACCGCTTCAAGAGATCTGGTAGGTTTGGATGCTAACACCACATTCAAACGGCTTGCACCACTTCAAGCGTCAACTCATATATTTTCCACTTTAAACGGCATGTCACTTGTGTGTGTGTTTTCCATGTTTGAATACTTATGTGGATATTTGCCATATGTGTGGTTTGTTATCTGTATTCAGTACCTCTGGATATGTTATTGATTCCCACATGAGGAAGAAGTGCAGGGAATAAGGCTATGTTCACTGGCACTCCAAATCAGATTGAAACTGATTTTTGGCATCATATTTGAATCACTTTACCCTGCCTCGCTGAGACTGCATTAAAACAGTCCCACTCCAATCTGGATAAGAAATCAGATTATTTGGGCTGGATTTGGATTTCCAGTCTGAACAAAGTCTGACTCTTAACATAAAAGACGGCTAACCTTCATTGATATCCTTTGTGATTGGCTGAGTTGTGATCACGTCACAATTTGGCTAATTCGTTTGCATCCAGATTAGAATCCCGATTTCCCTGACTTGATCACCTGACATGTGGCACTTCCTGGTCGGGAAACTTGTGTAGGCTAGACCATAAATCTGACACCACATGAAATCACCTAGTCGGAACAAAACGTATTACCATCCTGCAGTAACTTGCCTTTTTCCATGCTGTGTTGTGGAGACAATGGTATTTAGCAGGCTGTGTGCTGGCATGGTGCCACCATTCTCTAAACCACCAGTGTCTCTCTCCCCACACACACAACATTAGTTATCTATAAAGCACTTCTTGGAACTAAGTTCTTCACATAAAACTGAAAATAGAATAAAAACAATTATGGGACTCGAATAACATTTATTCCTGGGAAAGACCCTTTTATAAAAGTATGTTTTAAAAAGGTATTTTAAAGAAGATAAAGAGAGAACTTGTGTGTGACTTTTTACAATTTATTGCATGTGAGCAATACCTTTACTAAATATACATTTTATTTTTAATGGCTAATCTAATTTGACCATTTAGTGGAAAATGTAACCTCCTTTAACAAAAGCATTATAAATAAATCTCTTGTTCATTGTTTTCCAGATGTGACCAAGAAGATGGAGGGTCAGGTTGATGCTCCTTCACAATTGTTCCAGAAGGTAAATTTAAGTATATTGAAATATTATAATTTGCATAAGTAATCATCTCTTTTCATTTTTTTTTTTTTTACATTTGAACAACATTCAGCCGTTTAAGCATGTCATTATAGCCAAAGCTTTTCAATGATAGCAAAAATGGCAGCTATACAATCACAACGCATTTCAATGCAAACACGTTAATGAGCTTGTAGATCAGCTATTTTCGTTGTCCGTCGTACGACAAAATAAACCGTAAGTGGTTAAAGTGCATTATATATCCAGTGTGTTATTTGTATAATTATCTTTATTCGTATTGAATAGTTTCATGATCAGTTTAAGAACATTTGGGTTGGTATTTGTTTTGGATCGTCTTATGTGTTTTGGCGTGAGAAGGTTTGCTAATGCCTCTTTGCTGCTCCGCTAGGTGAAAGATGTGGACCAGAACGGGGAATGGTTCAAGGACGGGATGAAACTTGAGGCCATCGATCCTCTCAATCTCTCAGCTATATGTGTAGCCACTGTAAGAAAGGTGAGCTGGTGGAACTACTAGTCCTGTCGCAATTATTACACAACTGTCTAATCGCAATTATTTGGGATAATCGCAATTATTTTTGCATAATCGTCATAATCGTTTCCATGTTGAAAGATTTTCACACATTTTCAAATATTGAAAAAAGCAGAAATAGCAGATCTACAAGCTTACAACGCATCACTTTGTGACGCGTTGTAAGCTTATAGATCAACTATTTCTGCTTTTTTTACATAAAAATTTGCAAATATGTCAATTTCTAATTCTAATTATTTGTCATATTGGTCCTTTGCATTTTTTTATTACCCAATGTTCAAGGCCAAACACACAATGAAATCGTTAATCGCAATTATTTGAGTGACAATTAATCGTCAACATAAATTTGTAATCGTGACAGCCCTAGGAACTACTAAAGAATTGAATTGACATTGGTATTTTAGAGGAGGGGTTTCAGTCCGCTGTCATGACTCAGGCTCCACCCTCCTCCTCCATATAGTGATTCAGTCTTCTGTCTGCTCTGTACAGGTGTTGGCTGATGGGTACCTCATGATTGGGATCGATGGCTCGGAGGCGGTGGATGGCTCAGACTGGTTCTGCTATCACTCCACGTCTCCTTCCATCTTCCCCGTCGGCTTCTGTGAAATCAACGAGATTGAACTCACGCCCCCTAGAGGTACCCGTCTTTCCTCGTTAACCGATTAAGACCTGCTGAGGCCGATTCTACAAATGCCTTCTGAATCAGTAGTTTGTCACACTTTCAAGATTGTTCAAAAATGTTAAATAGCAGATGTACAACCAGATCTTTCCCGGTTTGAACCTTCGAACACGCCCAGCTGTCCCAAATCAGCCTTTGGCACTCATATCCTCAGAAATGTCTTTATTAGAAACCTAATCTACTTGGCACTCGCCTCATATTTAAAGAAACGGCCAGTCTGTACTCTGATCTAAATACAATTTAGCTCATTTTTTTTATTTTGGCCTCTTGTCTGTGGCCTCCTGTTTTGGTGAAGGGTTTCTAATATACCAGTTTCACCACTGATTCTGTCCCTCAGGGTACACTAAACTGCCATTTAAATGGTTTGACTACCTCAGAGAAACGGGTTCAATAGCTGCTCCTGTCAAGCTCTTTAACAAGGTATGTTTCATTAATAGTCTTTTTTTTTAAGTCACATCCTTTTTTTTTAATTGCCTTGCCTTCAGTTCCCCTGTGAAGATGGAAGATGTTTTTGGAGTTTTGTACATCAAAAACCCCAAAAATCTGAATCTTCTTTTACAGTGTGTAAAATGATAATATTTTTGTTCCCTCCGCCATTTTTCGGCATTCCAGGATGTCCCAAATCACGGCTTCCGCCAGGGCATGAAGCTGGAGGCCGTGGATCTGATGGAGCCACGGCTGGTGTGTGTCGGCACGGTGACGCGGATTGTCCACCGGCTGCTGCGGATCCACTTTGACGGCTGGGAAGACGAGTACGACCAATGGGTGGATTGCGAGTCACCTGACCTCTACCCCGTGGGCTGGTGTCAGCTGACCGGATACCAACTCCAGCCACCCGCTGCACAGAGTGAGCAATGCACACTGACGCTTTTCTTTAATTTCAGAGACTTTGATGTTGGGTGTTAAACCCTACATTTTAACCCTGGCATTATAGGCAAACGTAGAATTAAATAAATAAAAACATGATTACATTTTGAGCTTTAATGTAGATCGGCTATTTTTGAAACCTTTTCAATTTATTTAATTATTTATTTTTAACCCATTTAGACCTGGAACACCTATACGTTGGTATGCCTTTCAAGCTGGGAACACCTCTGAAGGCCTCAGGTCTAAATGTGTTAAATTAGGGCTGGTTAAAGGGTGGTTAAAGTACTGTAGTCTCCAAAATGTAAGTCCTAGTACTTTAATTCTTATTCAGGTACCAGAGATTTGACACCAACTGTGCCCAAACAGAAGAAAAAGGCCCAACAGTACAAGGGACAAAAGAAAAGTGAGTAATCCTTCCTATATTGTCAGTCTAGCTTCCTATTTTCCATCGCGTCTTTCCACTTCCTCCTTTCCCCATCCTATTCTTGTCACCAGTTTCTCTACAGGTGGACATTCATCTTAACTCTCACTGGTCAGATTGTGTGTTTGGTGTGTACGTATGGAATGTTTCTATCTGGCAGATTGACGTGTCTATGTTACAGAATATTTTGGCACAGGGTGAAAGATATAGGCATTTGTGTTTTTGGCCCTTTTGGATTGAATGGTTAATGTCACGTGTGACACCGAAGCAAAAGTGTTGATTGTTTTTGTTGACACTTTAAAGCAAAAGGCCTAGGCGTTCACACCAAACTATGGTGCACTGATCTTTCAGCCCAAAAAATATCAGTACACTAAAGTATAATCTGCATGGAGCATCTCTCAAGCAGTTTGATGGCGTTGCTTTAGCTTTGCTCTTGTTAGTTAATGGTGCATCTGCTCACTTGGGTCTGGCAGTCATGAGTACCAGGGGCTTATACAGATGGGCTCAACGGCAACATAATAATGCACGAGGGTTTACTGCTTCAATTCTCACCTGAGGTCTAACCTTTTTCCCCCCTACATTCAATCTGAACATTCAAACAAGCTCGACTTGAACTGAACCCTGTATGTAATAAGCCCCTGGTAGCTTACCCCGAGTCTGGCTTGGTGTTTAGAGAGGAAGATTCCAGTCGGTCGACGGCCCTTCAGTCAGGCAGGCAGGAGGAGGAGCTTCTCGGGGGACGAAGAGCAGAGTCCGCCCCCTTACCCCGCCCAGGGGCCCACTCGCCCCCGGCCCCGCACCCACCTCCACCAAACCCACAAACCAGGTAAACGGCACACTAATGAAAACCAAGCACGGCACTTGAGCGCTCCGAAGCAGAGGGTGCTGCTTAAAGGAGCGGTTTGTGAAAACCTCCAAAGTAGGTCCCTCACAGTGGAGCTAGCTGTGTGGTGGATGCTACTACTGTTGATGCTGCATGTTTCAACTGTTCAATGAACTTGGTGAATGTGTGCTTGTTGTGATTCATGTTCTTCAACAAGTTGTTTTCGGTGAGCGATCGACATGCAACAATGTATTAAGCTTAGATGTAGGTAAAGAACAAAACCGCACTGTTAAAAAAAAAAAAAAAACATTAGCAATGTATTGCCACATTACTGCCCTATTTTTGGATGATCATATGGCATGAATTCTGTTTCCATTTCAATTAGGGACAACATGTAGCTAAGTCAGTGCTTGCTGTGCATGGAGAACCCTATCTGACTTAACCACTGGGAAGAAACTGAAAACCAACACTACGGTTCTTCCTCATATTAGAAGCACGTTTGTCAACTTACTCATCTTGTTTTTCTTTCTCTCTGTCTCTGCCCCCCACTGCCAGAGTCTCTGCTGCGACTGAAGGAGGAGGCGACAGAGGTGGATGAGTTTACCTTCTCCCAGGGCATCTCCGACCAAGAGAGCAACGGCTCAGGCAGCTACTACATCAAACAGGAGCCCTGAGGTCAGAGGAACCAAGCAGGATGGAACGGGTCACGGTGCACCAATGGAGACCCAAGGGACAGGATGGAGGGGAACGACAGTACAAATTCACCTCAGAAGAAACCCAACACTCATAGACCAACACTGCACCTCTCCCATGGCAGGGGGGAGGAGGGGAAGCTTGTTGCATCCTTCTGAGAAAGGTCCTTCTCCAAGAGTTAACTTTTTTTCGTTGTTTTTCTGTTTCTAACCTCGTAGCCGTCGTGTGTGCACATACACAACGCTCGATCACTCCTCACACCACCTACAGGGTTATGAGTGAGGGGTTGCTCTGTGCCTCTCCAAAAAACACCCGGGGAATGGTGGGTTACTGAAATCTGGGCATTCTCTTTGTCGTACCACCCTGGATGATTCCGCAACGAGCACCTCTCCTCTCCGAAAAGCCACCCAGACAAAGACACATTAGACTTCTGGAAGTATCCACACAAAACCCCTCGTTTCCTTGAGAGTCCTGCTTAAACGTAGGTCTGTCTCGGCCTTCCATCCTGCCTCTGCCAATACTCTGACCCCACCCAAGTCTGGGCCACGCACAGAGACCTGTAGAAACTGTGACAAAACATTCATTGAGCCAGGTCTTTCTTTTTCTTTTATCAGGTATGAGAGCCAGCTACTAACGTTACAGGCAGAATTCCCATTGACCTGGAGAGAGAACAGAGGGTGATTATGGAAACAGAATGATGTATATTTTGATTATAATTTTGTTTTGTTTTTTGAACAATTTTGCCAGGAGGACTTGCTTTGTTTATAGTACTTGAAGTCTTGATATATATATATTTTGCTTTTTTCTGTTTTTATCAAGTGTTTTTAGTTCATTTGTCTTAAATGATTTACTTATTTTGTATTTTCTTTTTGGTGGCTGGATGGGGTACTTAAATGTGTGATGTTGTATGTATCAGAGTGATTATATTCATAAAGTATGATGAGACCTATTCATATAGAACTACAGTATATAGCTATAACAGATGTGATTTAAAGAGTGGGTTTTGAATAGTACAGTGACGCTCAGCATTGGTCCCCCTTGTTACCTTCTCTTTAAAAACAGGTTGACATTTTCCCCCGGCTGCACTTAATAATTCAAACGTATTACAGAATCAAAATATATTGTGATACATTGTCCCTATTTTGGGCATGTCATTAATAGGTGAAGACTTTTCAACCCTTTTTAAGCAAGTCAAAATAATTCGATAGCTGATCTACAAGCTTACAATGCGTTGCATGAAGACATATTGTGAGCTTGTAGATCAGCTATTTTTGTTATTCAAAATAGTGGTTGAAAATGTTTTGTCTAGGGGCATAATTGGAACTCTATTTTGGTAACCAGTCCTTTTTAAATGTTAAAATAAGTTTCTAAACGTTCTGGGAGAATTTCTCCTTTAAATCATGTCTGCAACTTATTACAGTGATTCACATGCATGAATGTGAGTGGCTTTTTACAAGCACACTCTGCACTTAGCTCTGTAAAGACTCTTCTTCAGTGATCCCTCGAACCTTGTAATTGAGGATGTATTTCCGCATCTGGTAAATGTACCTATTCTTAGAAAACACAGACAATTAGCAATCCTGTTTAATGTTTACACATATAGTAATGTTCGGTTTGCTTGTTTACTGTGCAAATTTAGGCAGCTGTCACTAAGACCAAACACAGTGTTTACTGTGAAAAACGTATTATCTACAATTATTCTGATATTTAAGGTTTATTTTTCCTATGTTTAAGACCTCAATAGATTAAATTACTTTGGATGCAATTCCCCCCAAAAATCCTTAAATTATAAATGTGTTATATAATATTGAGAACAAATAGTGGAGCTGTTGATGGGGTAAAAAAAATAAGAAAAAAAGGTAACATTTCAAGGGGTCCCAATAGCTGACCAGCAGAGTATATTGTATAAATCAGAAACCTTACTGGTATGATGGGGCACACTCTGACAAGTTATTTGATTCCCATTGTCCAAACTTGCATACTCACTCATAGAAAATTCTTTGGCCATGCATAGTATGCAAGTTGTGGTCGCTATGGGCACATTATGCGAACACTGTCACTGATTGCACTACAGGAGTCAAACCAGTCAGATTTGCCTGTTGAAAATCACCTTTACAAGTCTTCAGGTATCGGCTTTCGCAGCCAGATTTACTGACTGTTTTGGACCATGTGTAAACATTCATACCCAGCGGAGGACAAAGGGGTCCAAAATTGAAGCTGGAAGCTCTTCTCACTCAGCATTTGTAATAAAAATGTGGTCGTAGAAAAGCATGGACGCTTGTCTACTCTGAGAAAACAGAAGTAATGATCTCTTAACCAAGCAGTTGAGTGAAAACTGAATGAACGGATGTGTCAGACATTACAATGATATGCAAAGCATTACTTTTGTTTTTCATTGCTTGGGTAGTTCTCTTGTCAGAGCCATATGGATGCAAACTCGAGTCAGTTATTCAGTTGAGCCACAGAATAACATGTTTTTAGTCAGTAATAAGAGTACAAATGATGCACTGCTTTACTATTACTTTTGAAGGCAACATTCACACAGACAATGGGATCTAAAAGTTGCATAATACACAGATCATTTTTATTTAGTCAGAACAGGTTTTTGCAACTATGATGGAATGAGCAAAAATCCTGATTAGTTCATAATTCTCTCTATTGCATGCATGTGTGGAAAAACAAATCCACATTATTTTGTTATTTACAGCTAGATTTATGCAGCTATTTATCTACTACCTCCTCATGCTAGGCAAGTTTAGCAAATGTAAAGAGAACGTGTGAACTAGGCAGTGTAATAGCATATGCAAACTATAACTTAAAATGTTCCACTTGAAAACTAGACACCAAACATGGAAGAGTTTTTCACAGCACACAAAGTCCTCTAATTTGATATGCAATAATAGTTCCCATATTATTTTATGTTGAATAAACGTCTTACACCCTCTAATGACAAGATCACTACATTTAAATATAATTTACATAAGAGATGATTTAACTCAATTGTATTGTATAACTGTGATTTTGTGAGCTGGGGTTGGTAAATGACAATATAGCATTGCTGTATATGGCCAAATACTATATTGAAAAGCATGATAGTTTTAAGCTATTCAGTGATGGCAAATGATACATAACTTGTCTTTATACCAGTAAGGTTCACAATTCAATTCTCAGGAAGCATTTTTTGGAAACATGTTCTTGGTTATAATGCCTGATTTATGCTTTGGCAACAGTCATGCAACATTTAGATTGATAACAAATTATGTATTTTCAACTGCGTCCTGTTGACACTTTTCACCTTGAAAATATGTTTTTTTATTTTATTCAACAGCATGTCACACGTCATGACGTCGCCAAAAGATGGTTGCATTACAAGTCTAATCTAATTTCATAGGTTTGTGAAAAGCAACGCAAAGAAGACTTCTTTGCCCTTTCAAAAAAGAAAAAAAAGGTCTTATCTTGCTTCCCATTTGATGTATGAATGTTTTATTGCTTATTACTCCCACTGTTCTGTGTTGTGGCTTGATGATGTAGAAACACTTTGTGTTCAAACGTTCAAGGCTATGTTTAGTGAAGCTCTTCTTGCTTTGCTATAGATTTTTTCCACTGTTATTTCTAACAGGATTATCGATTAATCTGTTTTCTACAAGGTTCCATTTTTCTTTGTCTACAGCTTCATTGGATACACTAAACTAAACTAGACGGCTATGGTTACAAGACCAAATGAGCAATAAAAGTAGTGTCTCACAATCATATATAGGTTTCAGGTTAGAATTTAATTAATTTAGGATTCATTTCCCTTCCTGATTTGGAAGGGGAGAATTGAGCGTTTAAACGATGGTCACAATCTTAATTTACTGACCAAACTGCATAATATCTTAGTACAAAAGAAAAGACTGTTTCATGGGCTAACTTTGCTGCTACCCTCTCCCAGATAACCCAAAATAATCAAACGCACAATCAACACTGTTTGCATATTTCTTTTTGTTAAGGAAAAAAGGCTTCTTTTTAAGCCATTCTCATTTTCCCTTGTGAGTAGTCAATCTAAACATCCCCTTCTCAACTTGACTCCCAATCTATGATGAACATCTTTGCTTCCCCCACCCAGTAGTTCTACATGTCCACCCCTAAGATCTGTGAAAACTAGCAAGTGTAATGCAATATGCTACCACATTTCTTTGATCCAGCTCATCATAGGATTTATGCGGGGCATCAGGACCAGTTAGGACTGAGTGAGGAGCTTATTTGGGACTGGGTGCGTTGATCAACTGAATGCATGTTGTTGGAAAAAAAAGAAAAGAAAACATTGTGCTGATGTTGTTCTGAGCTTGTTTTTGTTGTAATTGTCATTGGTTGTTCCTTCTGTCCATCTCCCAGTCACGTCCCACACTCAGATTCAGAAGGATTGTCATGGAAGCAGTTCTGCAGTGATCACACCCAAACAATCCTTTTAGATCTGTACAGTGCCATGGACTAGATTGGAGATAGTTGTTTTTTTTTCCTTGGATACTAACACGGGTCTTTTGTATGTGATAGCCCCAACTATATTCAACCATTATATCGTGGTGCTATATATATTTGATAAAAATGACTTATCGTATTGGGATTATTATTGTCAGAAACTGTTATTGTGAATTGAGAGGGTTAAGTTATGGTTCGAAATTTATTTTGGATACAAATAAAAAAAATATATGTTCAGAATAGTTATAAATCTATTGAAATTAACACTGACCCTTGAGGTACATATTAGATTGCAGTTTAAAGTTTGTACATCTTTTTGATAGCGTCTATACACGTTTCCTTTCATATGGTAAATTTGTGCTGTGATCAAGCTTTGATAGACTTTCTTGAATTTGTAAATAAAATCAAACAATGGAACATTATTGGTTGTAATGATTGCTCATTTTGTTTACAAGCATTGCAAACTGTTTCCGCATGGCTGTGAAAAGGTGGTTTTGTAAGATTAACTTTTACACTGAATAAAATTACTTGGAACATACAGAATCCGTCTATTTCTAAATTGTTTAATTTTCAAAGTTGAGCCCTTCAACCTTTGAAGGTCACAGGTAATGTGGTTCTCCTCAAAGCCTGCCGTGTGAGAAAAATGCCATCCATTATCTGCTGGCCTTTTGGCATCCTTCCCAGTTCAGCCACTGGAGCTAGCTGCAAATCTATTCTTAATCTCTTCAGATAAGGCCTGCACTAATGGGCAGGTTATACTAAGCATCAATATGGCTCTTAAAAAAAATGTAATGCAGCTCAACGCTGTCAGAGCCGGTCTATCTACTTGTGTTTAATTGTAACAAGGAAGAACACAGAAGGTTCAGTACAAGCAGCTGTCTCTCCATAGTACCGACTATGTCAGTTCAATCTATCCGAGTCTCTTCAAGTTTATAATCTACAGTGTTTCCCCTAGCTAGAAGCAGAAGGTGTGGGGGAGGAATGAGCCATGCGTTTTTTGGGTTCTCAAAATGCACAAACACAAAGTCTTAAAGTACATGTGCACAGTAATAATCTGTATAGTTTGAGTAGTCTCCAAATTTAGGAAAATATACTTTTACTAGACAAAGTATACAAATACGTCAGTCACACATCAACAACTAGTGATGGCACTCTGCCTGAGACCATTATATCAACGCATTTGATCATTGATAGAATTTCTGTAAAAGGATTTAAGGGGTGGCGGCCCACCACTGCTTAATGCATATAGGGGAAACACCGATCTATATTAGTTGACCCATTTGACCATGCACGTGAAAGATTAAGACACAAAGATGGGAATGACTGCTTTTTATTGGAAACTTGTTCTCCATTTAACAAAAGTGACACACAGTACATTTTCTGTATACCTGGGGAATGCAATGTTCATGGGGAATAGAAGTCAGGAATGGAACCAGTACATTTAGTCTGGGTAATGCAATGTGCATAAGGAATAGAACTCTGAAATGGAACCAGCAATACACTGACAACAGGCCTACAAAGAGGCCAATCAGACAGGTACAGTATGATGAGGTACAACGGGAATGTGAGATGTCAAAAACACTGATTTACAAACAGATCTCTTTTCCTCCATCCTCCAATATTGGGGGAAACCAGGCTTGGAGGCAAGTGAACCGGTCCTTAACCAGTGTGTAAGGTCAACGTCATGGCCGGAGCAGTTTTAGTAGATCCAGTCGTGTGCGCAGTTGGTCCACTTGACCAGTTCCTCTGGCTTGAACCACAGGGAAATTTCCTGCTTGGCACTGTCGACTGCGTCACTGCCGTGGATGATGTTCCTGAGCAGGGGAAGAAAACAGGGGAAGAAAACAAAAGTTCACACAACGAATCGAGCCAAGAGATCAAGTGCCAGCGCTGTATGCTAATCAGCGCTTTCAACCTAGAACGCACACTTCCAGATTGGCATGTAAACAGCAGCGATTGTCTAAAGGTTAGGGCTGTCACAATGACGACATTTTACTTACAATTAATTGTCATACAAATAATTGCGATTAACAAATGAATTGTGTGGCTTTTAGGGCTTGTAAACAAAAGTTGCACAGGGCTGATATGACAAAAGTAAATACACAGACAATGACGATAATCAAAATCAATAATGCCTCACATTATGACCAAAATACACCACATTTAATATTTTATACTCAAAAGCTGTATACTCAAAAAGTAGACGTAGCCGATGTACAAGCTCACAATGACTCACAGAGCTTTTAGGTCATACGTTTAGAAATATTTGTACTTTGATGGAGCAGCAGTATACCAGTGGCCCTTACCTCCCGACTTGGATGCAGAAGTCTCCTCTGATGGTGCCTGGTTTGGAGTCAGCAGGGTTGGTCTCACCCAACATCACCCTGCCAGTTTTCACTGCCTCCTTGCCTTCCCAAACCTGGAATTAAAACAACCACAAGGGAGATACAAGTTTAGCATTTTTTATTTTCCTTCTCCGTAAACATTGTTTTAAGTCCATCATTTTGTCTAGGGTATTAAAAGACCCCTTTCTTTCACTTCAGACACCAAGTGCCTCAGTTAAACACTGCCCATCTGTTTGCGTTTCACCATCTTACCATGGCAACTACTGGGCCAGAGTGCATGTAGTCGACAAGGCTGGCGAAGAATGGTCTGTCCTTAAGGTCTTCATAGTGCTGCTTCAGGAGGTCTTCAGAGGGCTGTGACAAAACAAAACCATTAACATCTTTAGACAAAATAATCTACCGGCTGCACAGGGGAAGCACGAGTTAAACCACCACGACAGTTACCTGCAAAGCAGTGCATATATCAGTGTTTAGTGATAATAATAGCCCCATTTATGGGTTATTCCTCTGGAGAATAAACAATATAACCTAAATAGGCCACATAGAAGTGACACTAACTGAAGACCTTTAACCTCCAAGCCCATGGGCAGATGCTTGCACGGAAGGATAACTGTGAATGTGTGACACTTGATGCTAATCTGGTCTCAGGTCTCTAAGGTCTTAAGGTACTCAAGGACACATGTGAATGTAGTGCATGACAAATATAGAACTTAAAAACGTTTGGCTTATCATATTAAAAGTACAAGTAATGCAGATTTGGAGCAGGTACAGATTTCACTTACATGTGTCATTTTTAGGCCCACGAGTTTGAATCCTTTCACTTCGAACCTCTTGATGATCTCGCCAATAAGTCCCCTGTGAACTCCATCGGGCTTGATGGCAATGAAGGTGCGTTCCTCATTTCCAGACATGATTCTGAAACACAAGGAGAAAATCAACAAACTTGACACCAATACAAAACTTACAGACAGGATCAAGGCATCAAAACGGATCACTCACTGTTGTTGAGCACATCTGGCACAGTCTGCTCTGGGGCCAGATGCCCCCGACCCCATCACAAATCAAACGACATCAAGGTTACCTCTATTACTATAGGATAACCTTAGCTTGTTGTGACATGTCTTAAAGCCAGCCAAGCAGGTTGTGTAAATCTTGATCCCTTGCTGGGGATATCATACACCAGCTAGTGACTCAGTTGCGCATGGGCGTGGTGAGTGTAGCGCATGCGGCATGTGATCTTGGACCCGACTGCTGGTGGTGACCAAGGTTGCCATGTCCGCTTATTATAAGTAACTTTGGGTTCGTGTCTGTGTAGTTGCAGGCCGCGATTTTATTGGGCTTGTTTGTGTTGTCGCTTACTTTGGGCTTGAGCTTCTACATTTTTTTAAATTATTTAAGCCAGTGGTTATCAAATATTTATTAAAATCTCTTATCCACAGGAGAGTGTTTGTGTTGTAGAATGTTTTTTAAAAATCCAAATATTCCACCTTTTATTGCAAGCTTTTGAAAATGCAGATGTGTAGGCTCACAACGCGCGTTGTGAGCTTGTAGATCGGCCATTTTCAAATAGCCAACGCATATAGGTTAAAAGTCCTCATGTGGCCTCAAGTTCCTTCTTTTGAGTTTGTTTTCCATAGACCTGGTAGCTTATTTCTCTCGCAAGATCTGGCAACAGTAGTGGTGACATGTCATGTAGCACAGGCCCAAGCCGGCCGGCACACACACAGACAGCATGGACCAGCTGCATCGGTCCTGAGGACAGACCCCAGCTGAGCTGACTTAACCATCTGTCAAACCCGGTGAGCGACAGTAAAGTGCTTCATCACGACTCTTAGGTCAAGATAAATCACTAAAAGTTCACTTAATGTCGCCATTAGCCGGCGTTCGGGGCCTGACGTTACACAACCACATGGTCCTTTGTTAGCAGGAGGACATTATGCACCGCTCCATTGTTAAGTGTACAAAGGAGGGTAACTAGTGTATTATTGATGCTGTACAACGTTTAGAGCCTATTGAAACCGTTGCCACAGCAGCTTTTATTACAGTATCTGAAGTTTACTCATTATGCTAAAGCTACGGAAACAACCGACTAAATAGGGCCATTCACACCGTGTGAATGGCCCTATTTAGTCCGTAAAATAGAGTGTTCAAAATCGTTCTAAGCCAAGTGCATGGCAGAGTTAACACCGACTATAATATAAAATGGTGAACCAACGATATAGTTATAGTTATCTTAATAGTTACAGACAGTGCTCAGTGTCAACGGCCCTTAACAAAGGCTCGGACTGCCTCGCTACCTGGGATCATCTTTCCATTCGGAACAAAACCTGTGCAAAGGCTGTGCAATCAAAAGGAAACATGCATGAGGCATTACGTATTGAATAAAAGGTTGTTTTTTGACATTACCTTTAGACAGTGATGCTCCGGTTGTTCTAGAGAAGCTGGGATCCTACTACTCCGGCTGACGTGGTAAGAAAAGAAGACTTATTGAGTGTGCGCGCCTGGCTTTTATACCGCGTGGGGAGGGGGGGGGCGGAGCTCAGCTGGCACACAAAGGGCATTGGGCACCAGTACTCACATTTGTTTTACTTTTCAAGCAAAAGTATCAATACTGCAAAGTAGCAATACTAGTGTTACAAGTAAAAGTATGGAATTAAAGATTTACTTAGGTAAAAGTACAAAAGTATTGTTATCAAAATGTACTTGAAGTACCAAAAGTAGAAAGTACTCTTTATGCAGAATGTTTTCAAATAAAATGTGTAAAAATCATTTGAAAATAGCAGATCTACAAGCTCACAATGTGTCGCATTGTGATGCATTGTGAGCTTGTAGATCGACTATTTTCAAATGGCCGAAATGTATATAGGGCTGAAGTGGTTAATGTATGTCTTGTGATAATAATCCAAATCTACAAAGTAACTAGTTACTCAAGTTTTCAAATGATTTGT
Source organism: Gymnoscopelus microlampas (assembly GCF_963454915.1). Classification (NCBI taxonomy): domain Eukaryota; kingdom Metazoa; phylum Chordata; class Actinopteri; order Myctophiformes; family Myctophidae; genus Gymnoscopelus; species Gymnoscopelus microlampas. The sequence continues at coordinate 29,244,874 of NC_139951.1, read as the reverse complement.
AGTGGAGTAAAAGTACAATATTTACCTCTGAGATGTAGTGGAATAGAAGTAAACTGCTTTCAACTGTCAAGACAAGATAGTCAACTATTATGTCATTATAGGCCCTGTAGTGTACACACTGGTACATGTACAGTATGTTCAGTTATTTTGTCCCAGTAGGCTACGTTTTGTCGCACATGTTAGAGCAGGACAATTTACACTTTTAGGATTCAATTGAGTACATGGAATTTGATTATCTCATTGCAGCATCCAAAGCGCTTTACAATGTGCATTAGGTGAACTCATTCACACACCGGCAGCAGAGAAAACCATGCAAGGCGATGAAGGCATCAACCTGCTCATCTGGAGCAGATAGGGGTTCAGTCAGTGTCTTGCTTAAGGACACTTTGACAGTCGACACTAACCCAGGGGGAGCCAGGGATCGAACCCGGCGGGAACCATCCGATTCCAAAGCAGCCGTTCTACCTCCTACTGAGCCACTGTGGGTGGCCAGAGGCTTTAGAAATGATGAAATACAATTGCACATGATGCAAGTATTGAAATCTGCTTTGTGTATCCCCTGTTGCTTTTATCTATATTTCGCTTTCCCACTTTCTCTTTTGGATTGCATTAGAAAATGCCACAATATGTTTCATTTTTCAATGGCTAGAAAGCACTCACAATCACAGTACTGTCGTGGAAGTATGGATCAATCAGTAATTGGTGAGGCAGGAGGAGATTGAGACAATATTCTAGGTAGTGATGGTTATGCTTTAATGTACATATCATGGGGAGAAGTACAATAACACTCATGTCGGTGGTACGGTAGTTCTGCCAAAGAGCACAGGGATCAGACCATAGTTATACTAGCTGCTACAAGGACATAGCAAGTACCATAACTAGACAAAGCAATAGCTATCAGGCCTAAATTCCTCCTCAGTGCCTACCTAATGATGATGAACATATTCAGTTTGTTAGCAAAGTTGACGTTCCTAATTGTTTTAGTTTAGTCTAGTCATGTTTATTTCAAATATGTTAATAAAAACAGAACAATGTTTTGCACTCGAAATCACAAAGAAAAACAATTAAAATTAATATCAGATTAAAATATAGCAAAAAAAGAAATGAGAGAAAAAAATAGAGAAAGTAATCAAAACATATCCGAAAAGGAGTGAGATTGAAGTACAACTTATAAACTCCCATCCCTTTTATATCTGTAAGTTAAATAATTACTCGATGACTTCCATGCTTCACATTATACTACTCTTATAAAAAATATACTCAATTATATCAAAAATCTTCAATTATATATCAAAATATATATCCTATATAAATATACATATATACACATATAACCAAAAATAACTATTCTAATTAACCTAAAATGTAACACAATGAACATTTATACAGTATACAAACATATTTTATATAGTATGGAACGTTGTTCCATACTATATAATACAAAATATAAAATATATGATACTATACAATACCGCATTAACATACTTAATTCAGTTATTGTTATTGAAGAGCATGTGTTGCTGTGAGTCTGTTTAATGGACTGGTTTTGCATGCGTATGTGTGCATCTGCAGGAAGTTACACAGGCAAAAGCGCCCTCAGAAATGCAGTGTGCATGCAAGAGTAGAGAGAAGACAGTAGAGAGCAAGCTCTCTAAAACTGTACTGCATACATGTAGACACGTGACATGTCTGCCTATCCACCCCCCCCTCTCTCTTGCGCGCACACACGCACACACACACACACAAGCACTGTGACAACTTGTGCCTTTTAAAGGGAATTACAGAGATACATATAAAGCTTATGAGTGTAATAGTATGGCTTAATTTAATTGCATATTGCGTAACGTTTTGCATAACATGTAAACACCATTAAGACAGTGATATCAAAGCCTGCATATAATATATATATATATATATATATATATATATATATATATATATATATATATATATATATATATATATATATATATATATATATATATATATATATATATATATATATATATATATATATATATAAAGACTGCATATAACCACAGTGTGCTCCAATATCTATTGGACAAAGTGGAATTCCCACTTTGCCCACTTTATTCAGTGCAAATTGAGTGCAGCATGTTGCACATGCGGTTCCCTAACAGTATGAAAATATTAGGCATATCGGTTCGAACCAAATCTCCCTCCGAGATTCAATCCGCTTTGAAACATTAAGTTTTCACCCCTGCTTCCTTGGCTGGCTGCCGCTGGTCTTAATGAATGCTGAGGCAGCAGAAGTGAGTGAGACTCCGCTGAGATAAAGTGTGCCTTCCTGCAGGCAGACTTGACCATTATGCAAGGCAGGCTTTTTTAGACTGGCGTATTTGTGGCGGAGCCTCTTGTGATTAAGTATGATCATTAGTTGGGTAGAGAGGAAGGAAGTGGAGTTATGCAAAGCCCCCTCGTTGACACGGCACACAATCTGATGTATAAAGCATGACTTGAATGAAGATTTTGCTCACAGATCTACGTTAGTAACACACATTTGCACATACATACAGTACATGCACACGCACGCACGCAAGCACGCACGCAAGCACGCACGCGAGCGCACCCACGCACCCACACACGCACGCACGCACACACACAGGCGCACACGCACACACACAGGTATATACACACATCTTGTGCTCGACGACCCCCTTGAGAATGAGATGATGCATCTCAAGGGGCTTCTCCTCTAATTAAAACTTCTAAATAACACATCTACCCATTGGAAGTCATACTGTACTGTATGTGTGTGCAGAAAAAGGTACCACCCTCTCCTCTCCTCTCCTCTCCCCTCTTCTCGTCCCCTCCCCTCCCCTCTCCTCTCCTCTCCCCTCATCTCATCTCATATCAACTCATCTCATCTCACCCCCCTCTCCTCTCCTCTCCTCTCCTCCTCTCCTCTCCTCTCCTCTCCTCTCCTCTCCCAGACTCAGTGTGGTGAATAGAGTAACAGGCCGGTGTACTGCCAGGCCCTCTCAGTGCTCCCAGGCTCCCTTCCTCTCTCCACCATCCTCCAGCAGCGGGGATAGTCTCACAAAAACAAACGGAGAGCTAATCCCTGAGCCTAATCTTCCGACTCTACACTGGCTGCTTTCTACTCCCAGTCCTATTTTTACGAGGGCTTACAGCCAGGATTAGTTTGCCTTTTTTATTCAGAAGGACAACACTGTTGACGGTTAAGTGTTATTCAGATGACTCTACAAAGCTTGTTAGTTGTGTGTGTGTCAGCGTGTGTGGCGCTGTGGTGCTGCTGCTGTTGTTGTTTTTACTCTACAGACCTCCTGGGGTTCGCCAGGCGAGCACACAAGTAGCATAATTGGAGTACACATCAGTTCAGCATTTGCCATTTTATGAGCTGCACTTTCTTTCTTTTTCTCTAGGACTCATCGTTCAGAGAATGTGCTGTGCATCAGCACAGTTTCTTTTTTTTTAGGGTGGTAATACAATGGATTGTAATACAGAGTGATTATTTTCCATTACGAGGCAGCCCTCCCAGATAGTAGAAAGGGGCAAGAATATTCTGAAATTGCACTGACTGGACATAAAATGATGTTGACAGAATATTTTGTCGGGTGAAAAGGTTGGTTTAATGGTTCAAACTGCTCATAAGGAGAAGCAAATGAGTGATTTCAGGTGTCAGATTCCTATGGCAGGCAGCCAATGTTTTGGCCGTACATGCACGCACACACACATGCACGCGCGCAAACACACATGCGCAAACACATACACTTGCAGTCACATTCAGTATATTATGCACACAAGCACACCATTAACAATTCAGGCATAAAGCAGACACTCTATGTCTAGAGACCGACTATGTCTAAGATTGGAGTAAATTGCATGAACCCTTGTCAACAATGGACAAGGTAAAGTGCTACAAAGTAACTAGGATACCAGGTAAACACAAAACCTTAGCATCTGTAGATAAGCAAACAGTATACAGTACATCTATCGAGATGTGAATAAGTAACAACATACATCTGCAAAGCATGATGATGGCAGAGTGTTGTAGGGAAGAGAGGGACAGATGTTGTTGATCTAAGCTGAGGGTGGCTTATATGCTGGAGATATGAATTTACAATTCAGACATTTAGCAGACGCTCTTAATCCAAAGCAATTTAGTGAGCATAGCAAGGTAAACACGAGGTGCAATGCCCTTGATTGCCTTGTAGGCCATCACCAGTGTGTGGAATTTGATGCAGGCAGCAACCAGAAGTCAATAAAATATTGGGAGGTTCAAGTTGTAGGGGTTTGAGTGAGCATGCCAGACGGCCACCATGGAGGGAGTTGCAGTAGTCAAGCCTGGAGATGACTGAGGCTTGTAATGTGTAAATGTAACGATTACGCCAGGGCAGGGCTTTCCAGGGAAGAAGAGAAGCTTAACACACAAACACAGTACATACATGTCCAACATATACACGTGCACACTCACTCTCACACACGCACGCTCGCTCACACAAACAAACAAACAAACTGGTGCTTGTTGCCAGCACATCAACTGGCAGTCATATCTATCATCCCACCGCTCAGTTCCATGTTATTGTGTTCCAGTGTCCAATACTGAAGATAAAAAGCTGTAATTTTGTATTCACATTTTATGAAGTCTTTGGATCTCAGTACCCACTGACTGCCCTGAGAGGATTAGTACAAGGCCAAGAATCATTACAGTAATAAGCGCCCATTGTTTGGGGATTATGCTTATGATGATGCTCTTTCAGTCCATTGACTCTGTGTGCTATATAGGCAGCACAGTCTATCATGTGTTCAAAGGGGTAAAACCACTTTATCAATTTATAATTTTAAAGATTGCTGACCAACTAAAGATATATTTTGTTTATTTTGTTGAATAAAACAAAAAGTAAGCCTTCCATGTAACTTGATAAGAGGCTTTCAAAGCTAACTCACCATATTTAGCTGATTGTCTCATCAATGTCTATCTGAGAGATGTCACACTGGCTTGTAGTGACTATGGGAGGCTCCAAGTGACACTGCAGCTTTGATGGCTTCATAGATTAGTTTGACAGCACTTGTGTGGTGTAAATTGAATGTTTGCTTGTTTGTTTACACCATTGGTTCTCAAAGTGGGGTCCGGGGACCCCCAGGGGTCCTTGAGGGAGTTCCAGGGGGTCCCCAGCGAAATGATTGATTAGGCACCAAATGGACCCTTATGGGTCTGTAACTCTGAGAGTTAAATTGACATTGATTTTACAATATAAATTTGGGTCCCAAAGATTCTATTATTCTATTATTCTATTAAATGGGGATTCGTAGCCTAATGCATGACAACCTGGGGGTCCTTGAAATGAATGGTTGACAATCTCTGCTAGAGCCGAAAAAAATCTTCTCTTATGGGGGTTAGTCCCTGGCACATCTTTTGAAATGGGGGTCCGCAGGCTAATAAGTGTCAATTTTGGGGTCCTTGACATGAAAAAGTTTGAGAACCACTGTATTAGAGGTCCCGGGCCCCCTGTTGAAGATCCAAGCAACCCGGTTAGCGTCCCTCCCAAATCAAGTGCCCTGTATTTTCTCAACTAAGTCGGTGGCATATGAACTCGCATGAAAACAGATGAATTATTGATGCTGTCAGCGTCTGGCCTCAGCTTATAATAAAACCCATCACCGTTTGTCAGAGCTCCTTTTACTGCAAAAAAGCTTGAAACTTTAATGTGGCTTGTAGAGCGTAGAGAGCATATTCTGAAAGACTATGGTTCGTTCAGCGGTCCGCTAGTTGCCCTATAGACCTCTGTGAAGTGTCTTATGTGAAACCGAGCAGAGAGAGAGAGAGAGAGAGAGAGAGAGAGAGAGAGAGAGAGAGAGAGAGAGAGAGAGAGAGAGAGAGAGAGAGAGAGAGAGAGAGAGAGAGAGAGAGAGAGAGAGAGAGAGAGAGAGAGAGAGAGAGAGAGAGAGAGAGAGAGAGAGAGAGAGAGAGAGAGAGAGAGAGAGAGAGAGAGAGAGAGAGAGAGAGAGAGAGAGAGAGAGAGAGAGAGAGAGAGAGAGAGAGAGAGAGAGAAAACCATTGGATTGCATTTCTCGAAAGTCTCTAATCCTGACAAGTCTACAACATTACGTCCAACAACTCCTTGGAGATAAGGTTAACATCACCTCCCTGACAGCTCTCCCTCAGAATTCATGGCAGCAGGTTCTCCACACAAAGATCTCATCTGCACACAAATATATGATGAGAGCATATAATGCCTATAATAGCCAATAATGTGAGTCCACAGTACAACCATCATGAAACATGTAGTTATTGCTTGTTTGGTGCTTATGATAAACTTACTTTATGATACTCATATTGTATGCCTGGCATGATGACCATCATGACTGAACCATGCAGACCACAAAAACCTGGCCAAAAACAATTGCTTCATAGAGTTTTTCCTTTCACAGTCAGTGCATATGAAAGATGATAAAAACATGCCAATGTGTTGTTGCTCCCCATTGATTTATTGCTATCCAAACATAGCCTAGATTACCAAGCAAGCACACACACACTACCACCTGCATGCAATGCATCAAAAAGCACTCTCAGTTGGGTGCAGTGCCATCAATAACCACAGGAGGGCACTCTGGTAGTGTGCCAGAAATGGCAATAGATGCTGCTACCTGCATGCAGAAATTCTCCCTGATGCACTGTACCCAGTACCAGTGTTGCCATGTCTGCTTATTATACGTAACTTTGGGCTTGTTTTTCTGTAAAGTTGCTTGAAAATATCTTTAGTTGTGGGTTGCGGGGTTTTTTTGGGCTTGTTTCTAAAGTGTAGTTTAGTTGCTTATTTGGGCTTGTTTCCTAATGTTGTTTAAATCAGTGGTTCTTAAACATTGAAAAACAAGGACCTCACATGATTTTGGGGGGTCCCAAGATGACAGTGAAGTGACAGTTCAAATATGATTATTTTGGGGGGTTGTGGCCTGAAAGGTTGAGAACCACTGCTGTAGTCAGTCAGCCAGAAGCTAAGGCACCTGAGTCTTGGTAGACGAGAGCTGATGCCTTCATTCTCCCCTCTCAGGTGGGGGGTTGCAGCTGGATTGCTCAAAAAAGCATGAAATACATTTCTGTTCCCTTTCCAATTATAAACGTTTCATGACGTCTAAAAGGCTGCGGCATAAACAACGGTGAGGGTGAGAGGAGGACGTGAGCTGGTGCATATCATTACACCAGAGGAATGATAGGATTTATGATAATATAAACTGCGGCATTACAGTATCACCGCAATATTTATAGCTGAGTTTTCCCACAGCTCTGGCAATGTCCTCAGGTGAAGGTGTTTGCTGTAAACAACTTGTGATCATTTTGTCTGTTATTATAGCAAATGTGTGGGGAGGCTGCATGGAGGTGTGAATCAAGTGAGCGTGTGTGTGTGTGTGGTTCATTGTGCATGTTGGGCCTTGCTCAGACTGGCAGCCAAAATCCAGCCCAAATTTGATTTCCTATCCAAATTGGAGTTGGATTGTTTTTTGTGCATTCTAAACAAATAGGAATGTGATTATTTCGTCTTTCTTTCTTTCTTTCTTTCTTTCTTTCTTTCTTTCTTTCTTTCTTTCTCTCTCTCTTTTTTGCTGTTTGATAAAACCAATATCAATCCAATCTGAATGGGCCAAACATTTGAATTGAGGTGACAGTGTGAACATAGCCTTGTGGCTTTGTGACTGCATGAGGCGACGTGCGTGCTTGCAAGCCCTCGTAAAAGTGCTTGCAAGTGTTGTTGTGCTTTCGGGCGATGGGGTGGGGTGGGGACCGGGTCCTTGGCTGCCTTTGCAGTGACAGGAAAGCTGGGGTTATTGCCCATGACGCTCCCGTACAGGGGGAGGACAGAGTGAATGATGCCAGGTCTGTCAGAGCAGCAACACACCGCCATTTCTCCCTGCAACAACTTCATAATGTTATTGTGTGTCACATCAGCACTCTCACCGGCCCCACTCCCCCCTTTGGCAGGTGTCAATGAACCTAATGGTCTGAAGTCCTTTACAACCCACTCTCTCCATCACTCTGTTGCAGCATGTACTGAGGCCCTAGGATGCAATTGGGGGTAGGACAGGTTTGTTTTTGTGCTTATGTGTGGGTGGTCTGTTAGTAGGGCGCCCCCCCCCCCATTTATCTGCCTGCCTAAGCATAGCTATTTTTCTATATGTCCCCCATCGGAATGATGTATAGTGTGGTTGTGAGAAATCAATGCTCCTCTATTAGTAGTAATGCCTCTTCCCATCTTAGACCACTCATCACGTAACTTTCCTGGTGTGGGGATGACAACGCACTTAACAGCACACCACACCATCCACTTTCCAAATGTTTTTATCAATGGCTCCAGAAAAGCATTATAGCCGTTGGATGTCTTGCAGGCTATAGCCACAACGAGTGCCATTTCCATCCCTTTACAGCTCTGCTCAACATCTCCAAGCTCTTTAGGAGCATTTTAGAGGTGCATGGAATTTACAGCCTATTTAATTGGACTACAGGGTAAGCCCTATTATACACCAGTTTTCTAGAGAGAAAGAGAGAGAGCATGCACTACTGATCTTGGTTTTGCGCTTCCCTTGACATCACTGAATGTTATTGTTATAGTCTCCCTCCCTTTTCATAAAAGTAAGCCTGTATAGATTTTTATTGGCCAAAGTCACACAAAGCATAGGGCATAATGTCATAAACAACCTCACATGCTTTAAACTAAACTTTAAAGTGAACACTGCGTTCTTTTTATAGGCCTACCTGCACAGTGATTACTTAATTTGTGACACCCATTCTAGACTTGTATGAGAAGATTATGAATGGTGCTGAATGATGGCGTCGAGGAAAGTGAAGTGAGACATTTTACACCTGCCATCATCACTCTGCTCCCTCTCTAGTCTACATTATGGAGTTACAATGGTCAAACGTGGGCGTACGCCTTTGGTGACGCAAGGCCTCGTGTATACTATACGCGTATCAGTGTGTGTTTCATACCTTAAGTGTTTGTTATAGTACATACGCCCACTGCGTGAGTGCCAGCTCCGAGTCCTATGATTTGTCAAGGACAGCGGAGGTTTCCATTAATGGAACATTAGCCCCTCCTCACCCACGCATCCCCACTCCACAACCCCTGACTTTGTCTTCATTAGGCCTCCTGTGACAAGCTACCATCACGTCTCAAAGTGGGCCATTACCGGCCCCCGGAACACCATAGGACCCCTTGCTCTAGCGATAATAACGATCTTGCTGTATACCGACTCCCCTGGACTCCACACGAGGCCGTGAGGTGGATGGAGAGTACAGTATGGCAGATGGGGGGGACGAGATTGTTAAGTTGTCTCATAAATGCTTTTTATATGTACCTCTCTGCACTATGGGTACTCCCTGTCCTATTGTAACCACTTAAGAGGTTATTTGGCACCTGGGTTGTATGGGTACATGTGCGGTAACTGTCTTGTCTTGGAAAGAGAAGAGGAGAGTGTAGTATGAATGGGTTGTGAGTGACTATATTAATAATTTTCACACATCAATAATGAATTAACAATGAATAATGAAAAAAATACTGCATGGTCAAAGAACATGATCATTTATAATTCTTTAACGACACAGTTATATACAGGACCACTTCTTAATGTTAATAATCAAGCCAAGATAACATATGAAGATGACAACATGAAGGACCGCCTTAAGGTTTTTGCATTGGCTCTGTGATGCTGTTATTCTTTAACATTTTGAATTGTCTCCACCCAGTTTTAGCCCATTCATTGAATTTAGATGTTACCAGAACTATCAGTTTAGGGGGAGATCTCTCTGAACGTATGGCTACTCGAGACTAACATCAGCTGTACCTCAGTCTAACCCAGTGGTAAATGGTGCATTTATATAGCGCTTTTATCCAAAGTGCTTTACATAGATTGTGCATTACATTCACCCATTCACACACACATTCATAGGCCGATGGCGGAGGAAACCATACAAGGCACTAACCTGCTCATTGTGAGCAGTTAGGGTTTCAGTGTCTTGCTCAAGGACACTTCGACACTAACTCTGGGGGAGCCCAGGATTGAACTGGGAACCTCACGGTTCCCAGTTCCCACGGTTCCCGCGTGTTTTTACAGCATCACAATCATTTTAGCCACTTTATCCATATTTCATACGTTGGATATTCAAAATGAGCAGATACGTGCTGTGAGCTTGTACATCTGCTATTTTTTACATTCTTAAATCCTGAAAGTATTACAATCTTTTTAGACAAATCTTCTCTTCTGGGGGTTCCTGGCACAAACATTTTCAGATGGGGATCCATGGCAAAATACATATCAATTTGAGGGTTCTTGACATGAAAAAGTTTGAGAACCTTACCTGTCTTTATTGTAGCCACATTACTGCCTTTCTGTGTTCCTATCAGGCTGAATGAAGCTGCACGGTTTCAACTCACTCAGTGTCTCTCTCTCTCTCTCTCTCTCTCTCTCTCTCTCTCTCTCTTTGAATATTCTCCCAGCCCTTTCCTTGTCTCAACAGTCTCATCTCAAGCTGTCAGCGTACCAGCACGCCGCAGCCCATTCTGAGAGATATATCAATGTTGGAGAGAGATCTACGGCTCAGATAGATCACACAAAGCCTCTGAATATTTGTCAGACCGTTACAAACTGAGATAAGCCAGGTTAGACAAATATCAAGGTGGGCGAGAGATACACCATGTGTTTGGAATAAGAGACCATGCTAAGAACCAGATACAGCTGCCATGTGAGAGAGATATCTATGGAAGTCCATTTCCATCCATCGCCAAATAAAAATAAAACGCCTGAATTGCTAGTTATCCCCTCGAGTTATATCTGCCAATTCTGAGTTTGTTATTTTTTCCTCTCAATTGCCTCTCACAGTTGTAAGGAAAACCCTAAGGCCTACCTACAGTTACCTTAGTAAATGATTCACGCTTTCATTTAATTGTACCTTTCCTTTCACATAAGTAGATGCTTGATGTAGTATCCATCAACTACTCAATAATCACTGAGTAGCCTTATGCTGTTATGAATCAATTAGGATCATCAGGATATTCCATTGTATGTTTGATCCCTCGTAAGTCAGTTTGTGAGAAAGCTTTCTTATAAAGAAAAGATGAATTGGACAGGGACTGGTTGGCAGGACAAAATCCTATTAAAACGTTTATGGACAGGATGCCACATTGGCCCTTTTATGGTGACCTTATTTAAGTATAACTATACAAAAGTGTTACTTTTGTACTTAATTGAGTATTTTTCAACACCACTAATTTCAATTTGAGTCATATTTAATTCAAGTAACAATACTTACAGTATCCTGCACAAGTTACTTGTGTGGGATATTAGTACTCTTTCCATATCCACCCCTGCAAAACTTAGCAAACTTACTATAGGCTAGTCTCTCTCCATAACAACACAAAGGATAAGCTTATTTGGCATGGTATCTGAGTACCTCCTGGGCTGGCTGCTGGTTTCCTCTGCACAGTTAAATCTGGAGTGTTAATTTCCCTTTTACAGGTAAATGTGTACACTCTCAGAGTGAAATGAACACTGTGTATGTACAACAGACACACTTACAATGCAGGGTGCACTGCATCGAGTTGATGCCTTCCTGGTTTGGCATCATTATTATTTCTTATAAATCACCCCTTGGAGCAAAGTGCCAAAAACATTGTGTGCATTTGTAAATGAGCACTCTCTGAGCGGCAGAACTTAGAGTGCCCTTCCACCACTAAATTGGATTCGTGAACTCAGCGCTCGCTGTAGATTCACCACTCATCGAATCAGAGCACTATACCACCCACAGTATTCCAAACACACTTTTGGCCCTTGGGCTGAGAAGCGTGTTTACCACTACAGCCCAAACAACGCTGGTTGTCATGTGACGATCAATAACACCAGCCAGACCCAATTAATTGTCTTCGACAGGCCGGGAGGCCAAGTCTATGTTTTGGCCTATACAGTAACTCTTGACCCATATGTCGACAATCAAGATTTTTTCACTCCTGGAATCGTTGGATTATGACATGATCATTTAGCATTTTCTTAAAAACACACTTTTTGCTATACTACTCCTGTAGATATGATCCAAAACTCATACAAATCGGTCCATGGTGTTACCAATGGATACAGGTTCAGTCACTGAACTTCAGTGGGCTGCTAAATCTTGTGGGCACCTCAACCTTAAGTTGGCAGTTTGTTTTCCAAAATGTAACAAAAAATAAAGAATACATGTATGCATTGGAAAATTAACGTCAGACATAATAGTATGCTATATGATTTTAGCATGCACGGTACATCATTATCACACCTACATTTTCCCTTAAACTTTTTGTTTATTAGGGGAGATAGGGTGGGTCATACCCTTCTTTAGCCTATAATGAATTAAAAAAAATAATGGGAGCATAATGAACAAAAAGGCATATCATGATAATTGAAATAAGTCCCATTGACTTCATATGGAATGACATTTCAATTATTCTGCAACCAGCAGGAGGGGAAATAGCAACACCCACCTCAAGGCCATTAATGAGAACTGCTTTCATAATTATATTTCATTGTTTTCCGCATTGGCTTCATTTTCAGCAGGGAAACTTGTCGCTTGTCAATATAGGTAGTTGTGTTTTTTTTTGGCGGGGGGGGGGCTTGTTTCTAAAGTATAGTTGCTTATTTGGGCTAGCTTCCAAATGTTTTAATTATTTTTTGAACCAGTGGCTCTCAAACATTTTCATTTCAAGGATCCCCAAATTAACGTGTAGTAGACCCCCATCTGAAATTAATTGTGCTGTACCAGATTTGTGTTGTTAAAATGTTTAAAAAATATTCCACATTTTGCACTAGTGTAGATAGGTTTGAAGTACTTTATGTGGCAGTCGCTTCTATGGTCTTGTTTTCATAGACATGGTTGCTTATTTCTCTCGGAAAACCTGGCAACACTGACCACAACCTGAGCACCGAAGTCTGACGTAATTCACGCATCCTACCTGGGTCGCGGGTTTTCCCCCCAATTCTGAACCCTAACCCATATTGTCGTGTTTAATATCGCGTCAAATAAGAACTGCGTTCCAAAAATAAACAAATGATCCTGGCGGTTTGACTCATATGGATATGAAGCATCAACTGACGGTGAGAAAACGCTAATGTAATGCTACTTCCGACGAATTTGTCAAATTTTCGGCAGAAACAGACTGTATCAAATATGAGTTAATGACTATCATAAACGATACAGACGTCAGGACTTCTGTACTTAAGCCTATCATTGGTGACACCTGCCTACCTAGCCCAGTAGGCCTTTTCACATGGCTCTCTGAGAAGGAGTTCAGTCAACAAAAACAAAGGACTGGAAGAAAAATAACATTTGAAAAGGAAGAAGTAAACAAGCAGCGACTGCTTCATTATTAGGCTATCAACAAAAGGCGGGAATTTGGTGTCACCCTTGGTTAAGAGCTGGAGCCAACTTGATGTGGCGGTCGGTTTCTCCTTAACTTTTTTTCCACCAAGAAGAGAAGCAAAGAAGCACCTCAACAACATCAACACAATAGCTACACTGTCTGCAGAAAATATTAGATAATGGCGAAGTGACAACAAAATGGGACGTGTTTGATAAGCCTGATGATGAATTTTTCATCCAACACGAGCCGAAGATCTTTCCAAGACAGTTTGGACTTTGGACACAAAATGAGTGAGTTG